>NC_064621.1:382701942-383014564 GCF_023898315.1 Schistocerca nitens | reverse complement strand
TCCAATTTTCTGTAGAGGTTCCGGAACTCTCAGGACCGAGGTGACGCAAAACTTATTTTCATGTGTGTATGACGCATTACTAATGTCGTAACACAACACGCATTTGTCGCATTAATTCATGTAAATCCACCTGATGATTGAGGTGTAAACTTCTGACACGCGTCTTAGAAATAAATTGTGACTGGTAACAGTAAACTTGTTTCATTAGACAGTTTTTTAGTTATTTCTTAGAGAATTGAAGCAACGAGTTCTTTTTATGTAGAACAGTTTTTTCTATCATGTTGTTGATGTATTTAAACCATGTACAAAGTAATTTAAATCAAATTTTAGTTGCGGAGCTAGAAACCTTTTTTAGTGGGTGCAACACAGTTGGATATACACAGACAGATCCTTGCACTGCCGCATACAAGGCAGGTTGAAATACACAAACAAACGAGGTTCGATGATGAAGTTCTCTTGGGCTATCAGCCGATTCAAGGTTCATTACATATTCCTGACATGGTCAGTCTGCGGGCGATCTGCAGTGTATATCACTGAAGAAAACTTCACAAGCCGAGATCGCTATTTTCTTTTATGGCCCTTTTCAACAGAGCTATGCTCTCATCATCGGATACCATGTTTCAAAAATTTTTACGTGTTGTTCATCAGTTTTATTCATAAGATCCAATGATTGATGGCATACCTCTGCCGAAACCTGTCATCTAATACAATGCTTTTTTCGCGGTCTTGGCTTATGAAGTGGTCGAAGAACTCCATCCAGCTATAGGGTCTAAAATATCTCCATTGCGTGTGGCCTGTCTAACAATTTGCTCAAGAGAGTTTTCAAAAAATGTGTTCGAAAATACTTCACAAGGCTGCTGTCAGTACCATCTGCTCTCTACTCAGTACGTTAAAGTCCGCTCCAACTAATACTGCGTGATGTGCTTATTTTCGTGCTACTGAACAGAAACTTTCCTTGAATGGTTCTAAAACCGTCACGGTGGAATCTGGTGGTTGGTAAAAACATCCGATAGGTTGGTAAAAACATCCGATAGTTGAGTTCAGTTAGACCTGTTACATGTGTCCAGATAACTTCACAGTCGGACGCTATTTCGATCTCGACAGGCACAATATGTTTATCGACTACAATGATCACTCACTCTTCACAGCTTTAAATTTGTCTTTTAAAAATACAATGCATCCTTCGCTAAGTTTATCAGAGGTTTCTGCTTCGGTTTTCAGCCAGCTCTCGGTCTCGAGAATAATTTGATTGCGATAACTTTCCTGAAGGGCAGTACATTCAGAAACTTGTTACGAATATTTCGATGTTAGCTGTTAAAATTTTTACATTACAAGTGTCTTAACCCCCCGCCCCATCCACGAACCATAGACCTTACCGTCGATGGGGTGGCTTGCGTGCCTCAGCGATGAAGATAGCTGTACCGTAGGTGCAACCACAACGGAGGGGTATCTGTTGAGAGGCCAGACAAACATGTGGTTCCTGAAGAGGGGCAGCAGCCTTTTCAGTAGTTGCAGGGGCAACAGTCTGGATGATTGACTGATCTGGCCTTGTAACACTAACCAAAATGGCCTTGCTGTTCTGGTACTGCGAATGGCTGAAAGCAAGGGGAAACTACAGCCGTAATTTTTCCCGAGGGCATGCAGGTCTACTGCAATCTTAAATGATGGCGTCCTCTTGGGTTAAACATTCTGGAGGTAAAATTGTCCCCCATTCGGATCTCCGGATGGGGAATACGCAGGAGATGTGGTCATCAAGAGAATCAAAACTGGAATTCTACAGATCGGAGCGTGGAATGTTAGATTCCTTAATAGGGCAGGTAGATTAGAACATTTAAAAAGGGAAATGGGTTGCATGAAGTTAGATATAGAGGGAATTAGTGAAGTTCGGTTGCAGGAGGAACAGGACTTCTGAGCAGGTGAATGCACAGCTATAAATGCAAAGTCAAATAGGGGTAATGCATTAGTGGATTTAATAATGAGTAAGAAAATAGGAATGCGGGTAGGCTACTATGAACAGCATAGTGAACGCTTTATCGTAGCCAAGATAGATATGAAGTCCAAACCTACCACAGTAGTACAAGTTTATATGCTAACTAGCTCCGCAGATGATGAAGAGATCGAAGAAATGTATGATGAGATAAAAGAAATTATTCAAACAGTTAAAGGAGACGAAAATTTGTGATGGGGGACCTGTAATTCGATAGTAAAGTAAGAGAAGGAAAAATAGTAGATGGATATGGACTGAGTGAAAGGAATAAAGAGGAAGCCGCCTGGTAGAATGTTGCACAGAGCATAATTTAATCATCGCTAACATTTTCTTTAAGAACCACAACTGAAGGCTGCATACGTAAGCGACCTGGAGACCCTGGGAGGTTTCAGATTGATTATATAATGGTTAGACAAAGATTTAGGAAGCAGTTTTTAAATTGTAAGACATTTCCAGGGGCAGATGTGGGCTCTGACACAATGTATTGGCTATGAGCTGTAGATTAAAACTGAAGAAATTAGAAAAAGGTAGGAAATTAAGGAGGTAGGACTTGGATAATTTGAAAGAACCAGAGGTTGTTGAGAGTTTCAGAAGGAGCATTAGGTAGCTGCTGACTAGAACAGGGGAAAGGAATACATTAGAAGACGAGTGGGTAGCTTTACGATCTGAAATCGTGAAGGCAGCATAGGATCAAATAGGTAAAAAGACAAGGCCAAATAGAAATCCTTGGATAACACAGGAGATACTGAATTTAACTGTTAAAAAAAGAAAATGCAAAAATGTAGCAAATGAAACAGGCAAAAGGGAATACAAACGTTTAATAAAATGTTGTTATTGTTGTGGTCTTCAGTCCTGAGACTGGTTTGATGCAGCTCTCCATGCTACTCTATCCTGTGCAAGCTTCTTCATCTCCCAGTACCTACTGCAACCTACATCCTTCTGAATCTGCTTAGTGTATTCATCTCTTGGTCTCCCTCTACGGTTTTTACCCTCCACGGTGCCCCCCAATGCTAAATTTGTGAACCCTTCATGCCTCAAAACATGTCCTACCAACCGATCCCTTCTTCTAGTCAAGTTGTGCCACAAACTTCTCTTCTCCCCAATCCTATTCAATACCTCCTCATTAGTTATGTGATCTACCCACCCTATCTTCAGCATTCTTCTGTAGCACTACATTTCGAAAGCTTCTATTCTCTTCTTGTCCAAACTAGTTATCGTCCATGTTTCACTTCCATACATGGCTACACTACATACAAATACTTTCAGAAACGACTTCCTGACACTTAAATCTATACTCGATGTTAACAAATTTCTCTTCTTGAGAAACGCTTTCCTTGCCATTGCCAATCTACATTTTATATCCTCTCTACTTCGACCATCATCAGTTATTTTACTCCATAAATAGCAAAACTCCTTTACTACTTTAAGTGTCTCATTTCCTAATCTAATTCCCTCAGCATCACCCGACTTAATTTGACTACATTCCATTATCCTCGTTTTACTTTTGTTGATGTTCATCTTATATCCTCCTTTCAAGACACTGTCCATTCCGTTCAACTGCTCTTCCAAGTCCTTTGCTGTCTCTGACAGAATTACAAAAATTGGTTCAAATGGCTCTGAGCACTATGGGACTCAACTGCTGTGGTCATTAGTCCCCTAGAACTTAGAACTACTTAAACCTAACTAACCTAAGGACATCACATCCATGCCCGAGGCAGGATTCGAACCTGCGACCGTAGCAGTCGCACGGTTCCGGACTGCGCGCCTAGAACCGCGAGACCACCGCGGCCGGCGACAGAATTACAATGTCATCGGCGAACCTCAAAGTTTTTACTTCTTCTCCATGAATTTTAATACCTACTCCGAATTTTTCATTTGTTTCCTTTACTGCTTGCTCAATATACAGATTGAATAACATCGGGGAGAGGCTACAACCCTGTCTCACTCCTTTCCCAACCACTGCTTCCCTTTCATGCCCCTCGACTCTTATAACTGCCATCTGGTTTCTGTACAAATGGTAAATAGCCTTTCGCTCCCTGTATTTTACCCCTGCCACCTTTAGAATTTGAAAGAGAGTATTCCAGTTAACATTGTTAAAAGCTTTCTCTAAGTCTACAAATGCTAGAAACGTAGGTTTGCCTTTTCTTAATCTTTCTTCTAAGATAAGTCGTAAGGTTAGTATTGCCTCACATGTTCCAACATTTCTACGGAATCCAAACTGATCTTACCGAGCGAGGTGGCGCAGTGGTTAGCACACTGGACTCGCATTCGGGAGGACGACGGTTCAATCCCGTCTCCGGCCATCCTGATTTAGGTTTTCCGTGATTTCCCTAAATCGCTACAGGCAAATGCCGGGATGGTTCCTTTAAAAGGGCACGGCCGATTTCCTTCCCCATCCTTTCCTCACCCGAGCTTGCGCTCCGTCTCTAATGACCTCGTTGTCGACGGGACGTTAAACACTAATCTCCTCCTCCTCCTCCAAACTGATCTTCCCCGAGGTCCGCTTCTACCAGTTTTTCCATTCGTCTGTAAAGAATTCGCGTTAGTATTTTGCAGCTGTGACTTATTAAACTGATAGTTCGGTAATTTTCACATCTGTCAACACCTGCTTTCTTTGGGATTGGAATTATTATATTCTTCTTGAAGTCTGAGGGTATTTCGCCTGTCTCATACATCGTGCTCACCAGATGGTAGAGTTTTGTCATGACTGGCTCTCCCGAGGCCATCAGTAGTTCTAATGGAATGTTGTCTACTCCCGGGGCCTTGTTTCGACTCAGGCCTTTCAGTGCTCTGTCAAACTCTTCACGCAGTATCTTATCTCCCATTTCGTCTTCATCTACATCCTCTTCCATTTCCATAGTATTGTCCTCAAGTACATCGCCCTCGTATAAACCCTCTATATACTCCTTCCACCTTTCTGCTTTCCCTTCTTTGCTTAGAACTGGGTTGCCATCTGAGCTCTTGATATTCATAAAAGTGGTTCTCTTCTCTCCAAAGGTCTCTTTAATTTTCCTGTAGGCAGTATCTATCTTACCCCTTGTGAGACAAGCCTCTACATCCTTACATTTGTCCTCTAGCCATCCCTGCTTAGACATTTTGCACTTCCTGTCGATATCATTTTTGAGACGTTTGTATTTATTTTTGCCTACTTCATTTACTGCATTTTTATATTTTCTCCTTTCATCAATTAAATTCAATATTTCTTCTGTTACCCAAGGATTTTTATTAGCCCTCGTCTTTTTACCTACTTGATCGTCTGCTGCCTTCACTACTTCATCCCTCAGAGCTACCCATTCTTCTTCTACTGTATTTCTTTCCCCCATTCCTGTCAATTGTTCCCTTATGCTCTCCCTGAAACTCTGTACAACCTCTGGTTCTTTCAGTTTATCCAGGTCCCATCTCCTTAAATTCCCACCTTTTTGCAGTTTCTTCAGTTTCAATCTGCAGTTCATAACCAATAGGTCGTGGTCAGAATCCACATCTGCCCCAGGAAATGTCTTACAATTTAAAACCTGGTTCGTAAATCTCTGTCTTACCATTATATAATCTATCTGATACCTTTTAGTATCTCCAGGATTCTTCCAGGTATACAACCTTCTTTTATGATTCTTGAACCAAGTGTTAGCTATGATTAAGTTATGCTCTGTGCAAAATTCTACAAGGCGGCTTCCTCTTTCATTCCTTTCCCCCAATCCATATTCACCTACTATGTTTCCTTCTCTCCCTTTTCCTACTGACGAATTCCAGTCACCCATGACTATTAAATTTTCGTCTCCCTTCACTACCTGAATAAATGTAGTAATTCCAATTCCAAGGAAAGCAGTTGCTGACAGGTGTGAAAATTACCGAACTATCAGTTAAATAAGTCATGTTTGTAAAATAATAACACGAATCCTTAGAGAAAAATGGAAAAATTGCTGGAAACCGATCTCGGGGAAGATCAGTTTGGATTCCGGAGACATGTAGAAACACGAGAGGCAACACTGACCCTACGACTAATCTTGGAAGATAGGTTAAGGAAAGACAAACCTACGTTTATAGCATTTGTAGACTTAGAAAAAGCTTTGACAATGTTAACTGGAATACTATCTTTGAAATTCTGGAGGTGGCGGAGGTAAAATACATGGAGCAAAAGGCTATTTACAACCTACGGAGAAACCAGACGGCAGCTGTAAGAGTTGAGGAGTCTGAAACGAAAGCAGCGCTTGAGAAGGGAGTGAGACGTAGTTGTAGCCTATCCGCGATGTTAATCAATCGGTACATTGAACAAGCAGTAAAAGAAACGAAAGAAAAATTCGGTGTAGGAATTAAAGTTAAGGGAGAAGGAACAAAAACTTTGAGTATTGCCGATGGCTTTGTGATTCTGTCAGAGTTAGCAAAGGACTTGGAAGAGCAGTTGAACGGAATGGACAGTGTCCTGAAAGGAAAATATAAGATGAACATCAACAAAAGCAAAACAAGGATAATGTAATGTAGTCGAATTAAATCAGGGGATGCTGAGGGAATTAGATTAGGAAATGAGGCACTTAAAGTAGTAGATGAGTTTTGCTATTTGGGCAGCAAAATAGCTGATGATAGTCGAAGTAGAAAGGATATAAAATGTCGACTGGTAATGGCAAGAAAAGAATTTCTGAATGGTTCAAATGGCTCTGAGCACTATGGGACTCAACTGCTGAGGTCATTAGTCCCCTAGAACTTAGAACTAGTTAAACCTAACTAACCTAAGGACATCACAAACATCCATGCCCGGGGCAGGATTCGAACCTGCGACCGTAGCGGTCTTGCGGTTCCAGACTGCAGCGCCTTTAACCGCACGGCCACTTCGGCCGGCAAAGAATTTCTGAAGAAGAGATATTTGTTAACATCGAATATAGATTTGAGTGTTAGGAAGTCTTTTCTGAAGGTATTTTTTTGGAGTGTTGCCGTGTGTAGAAGTGAAACATGGACGACAAACAATTTAAAGAAAAACAGAATAGAAGCGAAAGTTCCTGACAGATGAAAATTGTGTACCGAACAGAGACTCGAACTCGGGACCTATGCCTTTCGCGGACAAGTGCTCTACCAGCTGAGCTACTCAAGCATGACTCGCGACCCCTCCTCACAGCTTGAATTGTTGCAGTACCTCGTCTCCTAGCCTCCAAACTTCTAGAGTAGAAGCTTTCGGAATGTGATGGTAAGAAGAATGTTGAAAATTAGATGTCTTGATGAAGTAACTAATGAGGAGGTACTGAATAGAACTGGGGAGACAAGAATTCAGTGGTACAAAAGAAGGGATTGGTTCATAGGACACATTCTCAGACGTCAAAGGATCACCAATTTAGTATTGGAGGGAAGTGTGTATGGTAAAAGTCGTAGAGAGAGACCAAGAGATGAATACAGCCAGCAGATTCAGAAGGACGTAGATTGCAGTAGTTATTTGGAGATGAAGAGGCTCGCACACGATAGAGTAGCATGGAGAGCTGCATCAAACCAATCTGCAGACTGAAGACTGCAACAACAACAGCAGCAAGAAGTATGTTATTGTAGTGCCTGTGTTATTCTGATTACGACACCAAGTTCCTTTGGACATGCATGCATCGTAATCAGAATAACACAGGCACTGATATATCGTATTTTTCTGCCGATACCTGGCAAGTGACTTTCAGGTACAACGTCTGACCTGTACGGGAATATTCATGTATGTACGAGTACAGGTCGTAGACGCACGCTTGACGACATATGGAAGTTTGAGTGTGGCCGTGAGTCGTGCACAGATAGCCAGATGGTAAGGCGACCGCTCGCCATAAGCGGGAATCTGGGTTCGAGCCCCGGTCCGGCACAAATTTTCATTGTCGTCAGTCCATTCTACAGCTGACAGTTGTCCTTATTCGCAATGGCGACTACATTTAAAGTACAACAAGAAGTGTCTTAAAGATCTCAATCTAAATATCCCCATACGCACTCTGCAAGTATTTTGTTACTCGAATAGCTGTTTCCTATCAAGTGGAGTCCTAAAATTCTCCATGCCATGACGCAGGCGTAGATATCTTCAGCATAGAATCGACGGAGCCTTTGACTGAGACTCTCCACTCGGCTCCAAAGCAAAGGACTTCCATCCATTCTGGGAAAAATGATGCAAACTGTGAGCTCTGTTTGCACCCTGAAAGGAAGGCCAGCAGCCTTCTCCACTTCCGTCAGCCGTCCGTACGAACTGAGAATGGCCTCAGAAAGCAAGGGACAGGCGTCACTGATGCCGGCGTGAGCCACAGCTTGCAAGCTGCTGCATTTGCATCTACATCTATACTCTGCAAGCCACCGTGAGGTGGATAGCAGATGGTTCGTCCCGTTGTACTAGTTATTAGGGTTTCTTCCCGTTCCATTCACGTATGGAACGCGGGAAGAATGACTGACTGAACGCCTCTGTGCGTGCAGAAATTATTCCAATTTTTTCCTCACGATCCCTTTGTGAGCTATACGTAATGGATTGTGGTATATTTCTAGACTCATGATTTAAAGCCAGTTCTTGAAACTATTTGTTAATAGACTTTCTCAGGATTGTTTACGCGTATCTTCAACAGTCTTCCATTTTAGTTCCTTCAGTATCCCTGTGCTACTCTCTATGGACGACACAAACCTATGACCATCCATGCTGTCCTTGTGTGTATACGTTCAATACCCCCCGTTAGTCCTACTTGGTACGGGCCCCACACACTTGAGCAATATTCTAGAACAGGTCGAGCGAGTGATTTGTGAGCAATCTCCTTTGTAGACTGATCTCACTTCCCCGTTTTTCTACCAATAAACCGAAGTCTTCCACCTGCTTTTCCCACGACTGAGCCTATGCGGTCATTCCATTTCACATCCCTACAAAGTGTTACACTCAGGTGTTTTTACGAATTGGCCGATTCCAGCGGTGACTAATTGATATTACACTTACAGAATACTACGTTTTTTTCATTTTGTGAAGTGCAAAATTTTATATTTTTGAACATTTGAAGCAAGTTGCCCATCTTTGCACCACTCTGAAAATGTATGAAGATGTGGCTGAACATTTATGCAGCTTCTTTCAGAAAGTACTTCATTATAGGTAACTGCATCATCTGCAAAAAGTCTGAGATTACTATTAATATTGTCTGCAAGGTCATTAATACACAACATGAACAGCAAGGGTCTTAACACACTTCCCTGGGGCACATCTGAAGTTACTTCTACATCTGAAGATGACTCTCCATCCAAGAAAACATGCCGCGTCCTCCCTGACAAAAAGTCCTCAAGCCAGTCACAAATTTCACTTGATATCCCATTTGACAGTACTTTTGACTATATGAGTAGGCGGGCTACTGAGTCAGATGCTTTTTGGAAATCAAAAAATTCTGCGTCTACGTGACTGTCGTGATCCAACGCTTTCAGTATGTGAGAAAAGTACGACTTGGGGTTCGCTTGATCGATGTTTGCGGAATCACCGTTGATTGGCATTGTGGAGGGCGTTTTGTTCAAGATACCTCATTATGTTTGACTTCAGAGTATGTTCTAAGATTCTACAACAAACCGATGTTAAGGATATTGGACGGTAGTTTTGTAGATCACTTCTACTACTCTTCTTGTAGACGGATGCGACCTGTGCTTTCTCTCAAAACTGGGCACGGTATTTTGTTTGAGGGATCTACGATAGATTATAGTTATGAGAGCGGCTACTTCATCCACAAAATCGGTATAGAGTCTGATAGGGATTCCGTCGGGCCCTGGAACTTTGTTCAGTTTTAACGGTTTCAGCTATTTCTCGACACCATTGACCCCAATAATTATTTCATCATCTTTTTGGTGGTACAAGGAGTAAATTGGGACGAGTCTACTGGGTTTTCCCTTGAAAAGTGACACTTGAAAACGGAGTTGTGCGTTTCAGCTTTTGCTTTGTTACCCTCAATTTCAGTTCCCGTCTCATTCGCAGGGGACTGCAGTGGAACCAAGACGTCGGGTTGTTGTAGATGTCGCAGCGCTCATACGTAGTCTGGCATCATTATGCTGATGGAGAAGGTGCTCCTCGTAGTTCCGTTACACACCGCCATGTTACACCCTTCAATTTGGAGCCTTCTAGTGGCAGAGAGTTGCAGCTTGCGTCAGCGAAGTGTGAAAGTCGAGCGAGTAACATGAATGACATATGATACCTCAACCGATACCATGTTACACCCTTCAATTTGGAGCCTTCTAGTGGCAGAGAGTTGCAGCTTGCGTCAGCGAAGTGTGAAAGTCGAGCGAGTAACATGAATGACATATGATACCTCAACCGATATTGAGAACATTTCCAACACGTCCGCGTCCTTTCATGTTTTCCTGGGATAGTGACGGTAAAGTAGCCAAAACTAGGTATCAGCGATAATTGCTTAAAACCTACACAGTGTAATCGTTTAAATCCCATGACTGCTTAAATAAAAGTGATGCAGTATTATTACACTACTGGCCATTAAAATTACCACACTAAGAAGAAATGCAGATGATAAACGGGTATTCATTGGACAAATATACTATACTAGAACTAACATTTGATTACATTTTCACGCAATTTGGGTGCATAGATCCTGAGAAATCAGTACCCAGAACAACCACCTCTGGCTGTAATAACGGCCTTGATATGCCTAGGCATTGAGTCAAACAGAGCTTGGATGGCGTGTACAGGTACAGCTGCCCATGCAACTTCAACACGATACCACAGTTCATCAAGAGTAGTGACTGGCGTATTGTGACGAGCCAGTTGCTCGGCCACCATTGACCAGGCGTTTTCAATTGGTGAGACATCTGGAGAATGTGCTGGTCAGGGCAGCAGTCGAACACTTTCTGTATCCAGAATGGCCCGTACAGGACCTGCAACATGCGGTCGTGCATTATCCTCCTGAAATGTAGGGTTTCACAGGGATCGAATGAAGGGTAGAGCCACGGGTCGTAACACATCTGAAATGTAACGTCCACTGTTCAAAGTGCCGTCAATGGGAACAAGAGGTGACCGAGACGTGTAACCGATGGCACCCCATACCATCACGCCAGGTGATACGCAAGTATGGCGATGACGAATACACGCTTCCAATGTGCGTTCACAGCGATGTCGCCAAACACGGATGCGACCATCATGATGCTGTAAACAGAACCTGGATTCATCCGAAAAAATGACGTTTTCCCATTCATGCACCCAGGTTCGTCGTTGAGTACACCATTGCAGGCGCTCCTGTCTGTGATGCAGCATCAAGGGTAACCGCAGCCATGGTCTCCGAGCTGATAGTCCATGCTGCTGCAAACGTCGTCGAACTGTTTGTGCAGATGGTTGTTGTCTTGCAGACGTCCCCATCTGCTGACTCAGGGATCGAGACGTGGCTGCACGATCCGTTACAGCCATGCCTGTCATCTCGACTGCTAGTGATACGACGCTGTTGGGATCCAGCACGGCGTTCCGTATTACCCTCCTGAACCCACCGATTCCATATTCTGCTAACAGTCATTGGATCACGATCAACGCGAGCAGCAATGTCTCGATTCGATAAACCGCAATCGCGATAGGCTACAATCCGACCTTTATCAAAGTCGGAAACGTGATGGTACGCATTTCTCCTCTTTACACGAGGCATCACAATAACGTTGCACCAGGCAACGCCGGTCAACTACTGTTTGTGTATGAGAAATCGGTTGGAAACTTTCCTCACGTCAGCACGTTGTAGGTATCGCCACCGGCGCCAACCTTGTGTGAATGCCCTGAAAAGCTAATCATTTGCATATCACAGCATAGTCTTCCTGTCGGTTAAATTTCGCGTCTGTAGCACGTCATCTTCGTGGTGTAGCAATTTTAAAGTCCAGTAGGGTATGTTTATGCCACACACACAAATGGGCTATTTCTGCACTGGTAGTTGCGCTTGTTTTAGGCTCTTTTTCAGCAGTAGCTCTGTATTTGGGGGCGGGGAAAACCAATTGTCTGCAACATAACCAGCCCTCTCGGATTGGGGAGGGGCGAAATCGTTTGTCTACGCCAACACTGTCAGGAGGGGAGGGAAAACCCAGTGAAAGTAGGTTAGGCTTATGCGAGGAACGGAGAGAGTATATTCCAGACGAGGGGGAAAGCTGGAGAGGTAGAGAAAACTCAGTGACTTTAGAATAGGGGTGGCTACTGTGCCACTATAAGTGACATAATTCAGCTCTACTGTACAGAAACTGCTAACACCTCGGTTCTCAGGGATTATCAGACTAGCTGTATGATTGGAAAGAAAAGTTTTTCTAGCAAACAGAACATCCTCAGCAGAGAGAAATCTTCAGGTGTAGAAGTAACTTCAGCCATGCCCTGGTTTCGTGTGACCCGCCACGAATTCCTCTCCTGTGCAACCTCTTCATCTCAGAGTAGTACTAGCAACTTATGTCCTCAATTATTTGCTGGATGTATTCCAATCTCTATCTCCCTCTACAGTTTTTGCCCTCTACAGCTCCCTCTAGTACCATGGAAGTCATTCCATGATATCTTAACAGATGTCCTGTAATCCTGTCCCTTCTCCTTGTCAGTGTTTTCCACATATTCCTTTCCTCTCCGATTTTGCGTAGAAACCTCCTCATTCCTTACCATATCAGTCCACCTAATTTTCAACATTCGTCTGTAACATCACCTCTTAAATGGTTCAGTTCTCTTCTGTTCCGGGTTACCCACGGTCCATGTTTCACTATCATACAATGCTGTGCTCCAGACGTACAGTCTCGGAAATTTCTTGCTCAAATTAAGGCCTATGTTTGATAATAATAGACTTATCTTGGCCGGGAATGCCCTTTTTGCTAATCTGCTTTTGATGTCCACCTTTCTCCGTCCGTCATTCATTATTTTGCAGCCTACATAGTAGAATTCCTTAACTTCATCTACTTCGTGATCATGAATCCTGATGTTAATTTTCTCCCTGTTCTCATTTTGCTACTTCTCATTACTTTCATCTTTCTTCGATTTGCTCTCAATCCATATTCTGTATTCATTCCATTCAGCAGACCATGTAATTCTTCTTCAGGTTCACTGAGGATAACAATGTCATCAGTGAATCGTATCATTGATGTCCTTTTACTCTGAAATATAATTCCACTGCTGAACCTTTCCTTTATTTACTTCGTTACTACTTCGATGTACAGATTGAACAGTAGGGGGGAAAGACTACATCCCTGTCTTACACCCTTTTTAATCCGAGCACTTCATTCTCGGTCTTCCACTCTTAGTACTCCTCGTACCTCTCGAACATGTTGTATGTTACACGTTTTTCCTAGAGCTTACCCCAGTTTTCCTCAGAATTTCGAATGTCTTGCGCCATTGATATTGTCGAACACTTTTTTCAGGTCGACAAATCCTATGAACGTGTCCTAATTTTTCTTTAGTCTTGATCTTCAATTTTCTTCTCCATTCTTCTCTATAGTTTTGTCAGCAACTTGGACGCATGAGCTGTTAAGTTGATTGTGGGATAACTCTCACACTTCTCAGCTCTTACAGTCTTCGGAATGATATATTTCCGAAAGCCAGATGATATGTCGCCAGACTCGTACGTTTTACACACCACCGTGAATAGCCGTTTTCTTGCCACTTCCCCAATGATTTTAGAAATTCTGATGGAATGTTATCTATACCTTCTGCCTTATTTGATCTTAAGTCTTCCAAAGCTTTTTTTAAATTCTGATTGTAGTACTGGATCCGCAACACTTCTAAATCGAATCCTTTTTCTTCTTCTATCACATCAAACGAATCTTCCACCTTATAGAGGCCTTCGATGTACTCTTTCCGCCTATCCGCTCTCTCCTCCGTATATAACAGTGGAATTATCGTTCCACTCTTAATGTTATCACGTTTGCTTTTAATTTCATCGAACGTCATTTTGACTTTCCTATATGCTGAGTCAGTTCTTACGACAATCATTTCTTTTTTGATTTCTTCATATTTTTCATGCAGCCACTTCGTCTTAGCTTCCCTACACTTCCTGTTTATTTCATTCCTCAGTGACTTGCATTTCTGTGTTCCTGAATTTCACTAAACATTAGTGGATTTTCTTCTTTCATCGATCAAACTGAAGTATTTCTTGCGCTACCCATGGTTTCTTCGCAGTTAGCATCTTTCTGCCTATGTTTTTCTTTCCAACTTTTGAGACTGCTCTTTCTAGAGATGCCCATTCCTCTTCAGATATACTGTCTACTGAGATATTCCTTATTGCTGTGTGTATAGCCTTAGATAACTTCAAGCGTATCTCGTCGTTCCTTGTTTCTTTGCGTATTGATTTTTGCTGACTAATCTCTTGAACTTCAGCCTATTCTTCAGCACTACTACATTGTGGTCTGACTCTACATCTGCTGCTGGGTAAGCCCTACAATCCGTTATCTGATTTCGGAATCTCTGTTTGACCATGATGCAATCCGACTGAAATCTTGCCGTATCTCCTGGCCTTTCCCAAGTATATCTGCTCTTCCTGTGATTCCTGAACAGCAGCCACTTCGGTTGCACATTGTTTTGTCAGTTGCCCATGGTTTCGACTGCATTAGGGCAATCTTTATCAGAATAAAATATGATGACATGGACTAAAATAATATACACTTAATAGGATTACATCCATAAATTACGTACAAACAGAATTTACTTACATGTAATCACATCATGGTTTAAGAACTAAAACATAAAAGTATAATACAATTGTCAACCAGATTAAATACTGCATGGAATGCATGCCGCCCTTGGCCCTAAGCGACCTTGCGGTTGTCACTGTATTCCATGCAGTATTTAATCTGGTTGACAATTGTGTTATACTTTTACGTTTTAGTTTTTATTCTTATGACATTTCTGTTTGACGAGAGCACTTTTGCTCAGACGTTTTAAACCATGGTGTGATTACATGAAGGGCTTATTTCAATAGTGGTACAAGTCCATTTTTGTTCATTCTGACATTCAGAGTCCTAAAGTTAAATGATCGCTGAAAAATCTGAAGTTGAGATACCAGAAATACTCAAGTATATATACTTGAGTACGTCAGCTGCAGATTTTTCAGCGCTCATTTAACTTTAGGACTCTGCATCTCAGAATGAACAAAAATGGACTTGCACCACTATTGAAATAAGCCCTTCACATGTCAGTACATTCTGTTTTTACGTAATTTATGGATGTAATCCCATTAAGTGTGTAGTATTTCAAGCCATGTCATCATATTTTTAGGTATTCCATGTAACTTTTCATTCTGATGAAGATTGCCCCAGTGCACTCGAAACCACGGGCAACTGACAAAAAATTTTGCAACCGAAGTGGCTGTATATACGTTCTGTATTTTAATAGTGTACGGTTGCTGGATCATAGCCAATAAAATGTTTACAGTTTCAAAATTTTTGAACAGAGTATTCGCTATTACTAGCTGAAATGTATTACCGAACTCAATTAGTCTTTCTTATCTCTCATTCCTAGTACCAAGCGAATATTCTCCCGTGACCTTTTCTTCTACTCCTTCCCCTACAATCGCATTCCAGTTTTCCATGACTACTGATTTTCATCTCCTTTACGTACTGCATTATCCGTTCAACATCCTCATATACTTTCTCTGTCTCTTCAGCTTGCAACGTCGGCAAGTATACCTCAACTATCGTTGTCGGTGTTGATTAGCCGTCAGTTCTGATGAGAGCAACCATATCAGTGAAGTGATCACAGTAACCCACTCTCTGCCCTGCCTTCCTATTCATAACGAATCCTACTCCCTTTATACCATTTGACCCCCACTATACCGAGCGAGGTGGCGCAGTGGTTATCACACTGGACTTTTTCCCGAGTTAGGATTTCCGTAATTTCACTAAGTCGCTTCAGGCAACTGCCGGAATGGTTCTTTTGAGAGGGTACGCCCGACTTCCTTCCCCGTCCTTCCCTAATCCGATGGGACCGATGACCTCACTGTTTGCTCCCCTCTATATCTACCAAGATTAAGCCTTTGCATTTCCCTTTTCAGATTTTCTAGCTTCCCTAGCATGTTCAAACTTCTGACATTCCACGCCCCGACTCGTAGAACGTTATCCTTTCGTTGGTTATTCAGTCTTTTTATCATGGTCACCCCCCACATTCCTTGGCAGTCCTCTCTCAGAGACCCGTGTGGGCGACTATTCCGGAATCTTTTGCCAATGGAGAGATCATTATGACACTTTTTCAGTTACAGGCCACACGTCCTGCGGATACACATCATGTGTCTTTAAGGCAGTGATTTCCATTGCTTTCTGCATCCTCAGGTCGTTGATCATTGCTGATCCTTCTGCCTTTAGCGGCACTTTCCCATCCCAAGGACAGAGAGTGCCCTGAACCTGAGTCCGCTCCTCCACTCTCTTTCAAATGGTTCAAATGGCTCTGAGCACTATGGGACTTAACTACTGAGGTCATCAGTCCCCTAGAACTTAGAACTACTTAAACCTAACTAAACTAAGGACATCACACACATCCATGCCCGAGGCAGGATTCGAACCTGCGACCGTAGCAGTCACGCGGTTCCAAACTGACGCGCTTAGAACCGCACGGTCCACTCTCTTTGACGAGGCCATTGGCAGAATGAGGGTGACATCCTATAAGGAAGTCTTCGGAGCCAATGCTGATTATTACTGAAAATATAAACTGGTGTGGGACTCAAACCTGGAACCGAGGACGTTTTGATTATGAATCAAAGACGCTACTCGCAGATCACACTGAGATATAGTACTGAAATTGTCCAGAAGATTGACTCTTGGTGCAGGGGTTTGATGTGAATACTCTAACAAATATAATATACTGCGCATAAATAGGCAGAAAGACTCATTACTATATGAATACCTACACGATTACAGAACAATTACTGGAAGGAGTCACATCCATAAAATATCTAGAAGTATGTGTATGGAACTATTTAAAGTGGAACGGTCGCATAAAAATAATCGCAGGTAACATAGATTCATTGGCAGAATTCTCAGGAAATGTAGTCCACTGGCAATGTAGGTAGCTTACAAAACCCTCGCTCGACCAACACTCAAAAAGGCCCGATAGAGGAAATTGAGAAGATCTGAAGAAGAGCAGCACATTTCGTTCTAGGTTCATTTAGTAAGTTCGAAAGCATCATGGAGATGTTCAACCAACTTGAGCGGCAGACGCTGCGAGAGACACGTTTTGGACTACTGAGTGATTTACTGTTAAAGTTCTGGGATTGTAAATTTCTACAAGAGTCAACCAATATATGCTGCCTCCTACGTATATCTTGCAAAACGACCATGAATGTAAAATTAGAGGGATTGGAAGTCACATGGAGAGTTACTAGCACTCATTCTTCCCATAAACTTTTTGTGGCTGGAGCAGGAAAAGTGAGAAGTGGCAGTAGTGTTCGAAGTAACCTGTGCCAAATACTATAAAGTAGCTTGCGGAGTGTAGATGTAGATGTAGTTGAACTTGTATCATTCATAAACAGAACAGTACTAGAGTTACCAGCTGCATCTAAGGTAGACAATTTGTGTATGTCTGGAAAAGAAGCAGCCCTAGTAGAGAACCCTGAGGAACACTTCACATTTCGTCACTCCAGTCAGATGCTACCTCATTTCTAGTTACTTGAGAATCTAAGGGTACGTTATATTTTCTACTACCTAGATAAGACTGAAGAGTACCTTACTTAATAATGTTCAGATTTATTTAGCCACGTACTACAATTTACGTAGTCGAGTGCCCTTCTTTGCGTGATAGATAATACGCTAATGGCCACAGTTTTTTTAATCAATACCTTCCACTATTTCAGGTAAGAAGGAGTATGTGATAAGCCAAAGACCAGTAACCAGACATGAATCACGATGTTTGTGCTTACACGGACTGTTTAATTACCTGTGTGAAAAATGTAGAGATATAGATGTAAAATGAAGAAACAGGAACTTAAGTTTCCTATTTTATGATTTTTTTATTAAGTTATATATTTTCGTCGATAGTCTCCAGTCATTTTAAGTATCCATCACTCTGAATTCCAGATTAAAGTAGCAGACGTTATCTTACTGACGCTCTTACATAATTGCAGTTTCCTGTTTTCTTCCTGGGGAAAAGAAATGTGGATGCGGACGCTAGAGACGCCATATATGATGCTCTTGGAAATCTGGAGAAGTACCTGGAGCCAACTGGATGGGTAGCTGGAGACCACGCGACTGTGGCAGACATCTCCTGTGGGGTTACAGCCGGCACTCTGCAGGTAAGCTCCTCTCAGGGACGTCTCATTAGCTTTATCCTCACATTGTCTTCTGCACAGAAGTGGAAATACGAGGTGGTAGCCGAAAGTTCCCGAATATATTAGTTAAAATTATTACGTCTTCTTTAGATCTTACTCAGCACCTTCCCGTTCAAAACAGTTACCTTGGGAGGGAATCACCGATCACATCGTTTCTGTTATTCTGGAAATACACCCTGGAAGTCTGTCTTTGTTATGGTGTTAAGTACCCTTTGCAGTTCACTTGAATTTCCTCCTCAGTATCAAATCATTGTCTCTTCAATTGAACTTTCATCTTGGGGAAGTATAAAAAGTCATACGAAACTAAGTCTGGTGAGTAAGGCGGACAGGGAACAACTGGTATCTTGTTTTTATTGAAAAATTCCTAAATAATATGGAATGAATTCGGTCGTGCTTTGTCTTGGTGGCGAACCCCCAATCGTTCGTACGCCACTTCTGTGGATGTTTTCTCCTTATATTCTCCTACAAACGCCTTAGAACATCGCGGTGGAACACTTTACGGAAAGCCCGTGGTACAGGAACGAATTATTTATGAAGATGCTCATCGATATAACATATCATCAAGGCATTAGCGTTACTCTTCACTACTCTACCTTTTTTTGTCGAGGTAACGTAGGAATCTCCCATAGCGACGATTGTTGCTTTCTTGTGGGGTCACAGCCATAAACACAACGTGCATCATCAGTGATAACGTTGGGAAGGAAGTACAGATAGTCTTGAAGGAACTGTTTAAGTTCTCTACAGAGCTCCAAGTGATGTTGCTGCTGATCATTATGCCGTCGTGGCACAAGCTTCGCAGTAATCCCTCTCATGTTCATTTCTTCAAACAGAATACGTTCTATTGCTCGTAAATGTGATGCAATTACAATATGTATTAACTTGCACTTGTGTGCGGCATTTGTATATTAAATAAAAGGAGCCATATTATCCTAAACTGCACTTGATTGTGGCATTTGCAGATTATATAGGGCGCCTAAAAAAAAAAAAAAAAGGCACAACGCTTGGTATGTTTTGCGCGAAGGTAAACTGATGGGCTTCTGAGCGGGGACCCTTTTTGGAAACGACTGGCTTTGGCGCTGGAAAGCGTTGGAATCTCAGAACGAAAGATTGTGACGGTCTGTTCCGATTCGTTTTGGTGTCAGAACAGTGAAGGTATGCAACCATTCAGCCATCTGTTTACTGCGTATGGACGATCTGAGCCTAATAACATTCCTGCGCCTGCACTACATTGCTCTGCACAGCCCTTGCGCGCATCCTATTGCAGACCTTATCTGGTCTAGTAGTAGTAGTAGTTGTATTCATCCCTAGATCTCTTTTTACAACAATATAGGACATGTCAAAGTATTTACAAGTTTAGACCATTTTAAAATAAGCTAATTCGTATACACATATATTTACAGACTTCTAGTTAGATACAATCATTAGATTTACCCCTGGTGAACAATACGTTTTTTTACAAATAACTTATTAAATAATGTAATGCCACACTGTTCACTCGGATCTCACTACCAGTCACTGCACACACTATACACACATTTTTTCGTAACACTACACACACACACACACACAAACAAACACAAACACAAACACACTGGTGTTCTCTGGGCCATTTTCTGTACCGCAATTTCCCATTTGCTATTCTGAAAAACCGAGTCAGCATCCCTCTATAGTGAATGAGATGTTGAGCTAAGAGAGGGCAAGAGGTGTTAGTATTGTGCTATGCATAGCTTGGGGGTAAGTTTTTCTAGAAAAGGAAAAAAGAAGGAAAAAAGCATAGTGTGGAGGTGTTACGTGGAATGCTGGATGTTTTATAATCATTATTATTATTTATTTGTACAACATTTATTTTACCACACCCCTACTTTGTTTTATCTAAGTAATCCTTCAGTGTATAAAATGTATTGCGTAACAGGTACTTTTTAGCTCCCTTTTATTGTAAGTGTATTTTTGCAATTTCTTTAATCTCTTTTGGTAATTTATTGTACAGTTTTATTCCTTGGTAGAAAATGCTGTTCTGAGTTTTATGTTTATTTTTTTCTTGGTAAACGTAAGTTGAGTCTAGCTCTTGTGCCATGGTCATGGACAGAGTTGTTTGTACAGTAATTACCAATGTTATTTTTGACGTGTATAACTGACTAGTAAATGTATTCACAAAAAAAAAAAATGTTCAAATGTGTGCGAAATCTTATGGGACTTAACTGCTAAGGTCATCAGTCCCTAAGCTTACACACTACTTAACCTAAATTATCCTAAGGACAAACACACACACCCATGCCCGAGGGAAGACTCGAACCTCCGCCGGAACCAAATGTATTCACACAGTGTAATTAAAATCCCCAGTGTTTTGAACAGACCTTTACAATGAGCTCGACTACTATTTTTGGTTATTATTCTTATGACTCTTTTCCGGAGTTTGAAAATTATGTTCATATTTTGTGCATTTGTTCCCCAAAAAAGAATGCCATAGCTAAGAATTGAGTGTACATATGGATAGTATGTAACTAAAAGACACTGCATGTTACACACTGGTGACAGGATTCTAAGGGCATAACATGCTGATGACATTCTGCTTGCAAGTACCTTTGTGTCTTCACACCATTCAATTGAGAATCAATATTGATTCCTAGAAATTTTGCATTTGCTACACATTCTGTAGAGGTGCCATCTACAATTAATTTAACATTGTCATTTTCCTTCTTCAAACTGAAATTCATGGCATTAGTTTTCTTTATGTTCAGTGTCACTTTTTCGCTTATTGACCAGTTGTAAACTTCCTCCCTGCCAGTGCAATAACGTTATTTACAGCAGTACGACATGTACCAATACACAGTTGCGGAAGTGTTTACGGTGGTGCTTGGATACTGCAAAGTGGATTGCAATGGAAGAGCTGCTGCCAGATTGTATGTGGAAAATTTTCGAAATGAATGTATCCCACGTCATTCTACATTCGTAGCCATTGAGAGACTCCTCAGAGAACCCGGAAAGGTGCACATAGGTGTGTCCATTGTACAGTAAAATAGCAGCACTTTGTGCTTAGCACTTGCGACTACTATTCCCAGTCTACTGTGTGTGCTCTGGTAGGTCCCGAAGTATGATGTGGCTCGAACACTACAGTTGGAGGAGGACGTCCTGACAATATTCGAAGACCCAGCCACCAGCTCTTGGCAGGTGGCACAGGTGCTGCGTAAAGGTGCCGTGTGGCGTGTCGTCCATGAACACTGGTTCCATCCATACCATATGCAGAAAGTCTAGGCATTACAGGAGAGGGACTGCTCATGACGGTACAATCTGCACAGTAGTATTTATAGCAAATGCGTACTCCAGCCGCAATTCCGAGCTTGATGTTATTCACGGATGAATGCACGTTTACTAGAGATGGCATACTAAACTTGCATAACATGTATGTTTGGGCAAACGAAAATCAGAGTGTACAGGTGATGCGCTGGGGTAACTGGTGACCATATCATTGGGCTGTATTTACTGCCAAATTTTCCCCTACCACTTGCGCTCGTCCTGTCGCCTCTCCCCCAACCTCACCTACCTTGGACTCATCATTGACTGACACCTCACCTATACCCCTCATCTCTGCTCTATCCAGTCCAAAGGCCACAACTGCCTCTGTTCAAAAATGGTTCAAATGGCTCTGAGCACTATGGGACTGAACATCTATGGACATCAGTCCCCTAGAACTTAGAACTACTTAAACCTAACTAACCTAAGGACAGCACACAACACCCAGCCATCACGAGGCAGAGAATATCCCTGACCCCACTGGGAATCGAACCCGGGAACCCGGGCGTGGGAAGCGAGTACACTACCACACGACCACGAGATGCGGAACTGCCTCTGTCTCTTTAAACTCCTCTCTCGTCGGACATGTGGGTTGAACCCCTCTATCGTCCTCCACACCTACAAATCCTTAATCTGTCCCATCCTCTGTTATGCCAGTCCAACCTGGATAACTAACCCTCCCCCCCCCCCCCTCCAAATTCTATAAGTCCCTCCGAGTCCTAGAGTGCCATGCACTCTGCCTTGCCTTCTGTATATGCCTCCCATCCCCCAAGCGGATCCTCTGTGACCTGATTCCTTTCCCTCATCTGCTCCTATTCCTTGAACATGTCCACGTCCTCTACACCTCCCACTGTCTTGATTCCCCTCTTCACCTGGTTGCTCCTCTCCTCTCCAGCCCCCACCTGCTGGCACTTTCACCTTTGTGTCCCCCCTAACCTCCGCCTCTACACCCTTCATCTCCTTTCCTGAGGTGGCGTCCATCAACTCCCCCTCCTGGATGATGGCCTCTCTCCCTCCATTTATCCCTCTTATCAACTATGATCCTCACCTCCCCCTCGCTCCCCCTCCTGGGCTCCCTCTCCCCCCTTCCATCCTGTTTTTTTTCCATATACCCTCTCCCTGACTCCATTCTCTCCCCTGAGTCCTTATTATTTCTCCTCCATTGTCTTCCCCACTCCTTTCTCAAGTCCGCCCCACACCCCCTTCTTTCTGTGCCCTCTCTCTCCATCGGCTTATCCCCATTTTTTGCTTTTCCTCTCCTCTCCGCCTTCCCCCCCCTCCCCTCATCTGTCCGGGTCCTTCCCCCCCCCCCCCCCTCATACCCATATGCCTTCATACTCTATAGTACAGTGTTTTTCGGTGAATGTTCAGTGTTGTGCGTCCCGTTTTTAAAGTGTTGCGAACAGAAACCAGACTGTCCTTGTGTTTTTTAATTGTACCTGTCTATTTCGTACGTGTTCTTAATCAGCATCACTGACCCCTTTGTTTTTTATGTTTTCTTCACAACGTTTTCACCATGTACCAGTTTAAAACAGTCACCATTTTATCACTTCTTTTATTGTTATATCTCCTCATTATGTTTTTTAACTTTATCTGTAGGCTGCAGAGCGGCATATTACGCTGCTGCCAGCCCCCAATAAAGGACCAAAAAAAAAACTTTCAGACAGACTAACAGGACTGATCTACTTCACATTTATTAGAGATGTTTTGCCTATCCTATTGGATATAGTGCCACTATATGTTCTAATGGACATGTGGCTGCAACGCAACGAAGCTCCAGCGCACTTTGATATCAATCACCTGAGCGTCCAATATCCAAATCGGATTGGTAGGTGTGGACCAGTTCCATGGAAAGCACGGCCGTCAAATGTTACACCTCTCGATTATTTTCTAAGGGATAATATGAAGAGTATGGTGTATTCCACACCTGTAACGTCAGCGAAGGACCTTATTGGTCGAATCCACTGACAGTCACAGGTGTTGAGTCATGCGCATGAGGCTCAGCAACGCCAATGTAGGCTGTGCATTGACGTAAGAGGTACGCAGTTCGAAGTCCGTTTGTAACGCAGACGGCGCGATGTGCTACTCACTTTCAGTTCATTGATGTAATATCGAACGCACACTCATCTCAGACTTCGACACTCTTCAGCTCCCAAGCTGTGCGTTTCCAGACGTGGGTTCCTTCACGAAAACCGATCACTGTGCCTTCGTGCACAACATACTAAGCTCTGTCCGTTTTCTGGGACATTCTACATACAACGATTAGGAGCGCTACGCACAAGGGTATAAGAGAGTTAGTCACAAATATTAATATATTTACTTTTAGAGACAGCAGTGCCTTTGTACCATAGTTATGTAAGTATAATTTACAAATTACTTTTACTCATGAAAACGGAAATAATAATTTGTACATTATAAATTAGAAGATTCTCAGCGCCGCTACCAGGGTGTTTAAACCGTGGTTGCTCTGAGGCATATGGAACTCGCAGGCAGACTTAGGTGAGAGCTATAGTGCATTTTACCGAGTTGTGATCAGGCTGCCATCAGCGCAATAGAAGAAGTGCTGCAGACTTCTGGCAGCGTCTCGTTGGTAGCATTGAGCCGTGGGACAATGTTTGTTGACGGCGGCCGGAGCTGGATGTCACACACTGCTGTCACTCAGGTCCCCCTTTTCCGTCGGAACAACCAGTGTCTCCTTTCCCGGCTCACCCACAAGTCTCCAACGAAGGCGCTCTCTATGTATTTTCCAAAGATATGCCGCAGGATACGGCCACACGCTCGACTAGGTAGCTTCTGTTCCTCTTCTGACCAACCAAATTATTGTTCACCATCTGTTTTAAACATCTTGTACCACAATTCACCTTCTGGACGACCACACACAGACTTTATTAATGGTGGAATTTGTTCACTGCGCAAACTGTATGTTGCCAGTTAAGAACATGCTGATGGACACTGCCTCTTGCGCATATGATAAACTACTGCGTACAAAATGCTGTGTCATATCCTGTTCCTTGTTTTCCGTCAAGAGTTCACCTACACACAAAATATTAAGTGAAATCTGCTCCTACGTCTACCCAGACTAACTAATCTGTACCTTTCGGTATTTTGTCTGGTGAATTGATTCTAAGGGGTCGTGGACGCAGTTTAAGTGGCTTCCCTGATGTCTGCGACGCGCCTTAAGGCGTTTAGGTTTTTCTGGAGTAAAACGCAAACTGAACAACGACCCATCCATCTCGACTATGTGTTGTTCCAGATCGATTTTCACGTGATGTTTAAACAGAAAATCCTGGCCAAATATGACATCGTAGCTGTTGCTAAGTCGAGGAAGGACTTCCAAGCAAAACCAGAATTTTTCACGTCTCAGGCAGAAGTTCATAAATGTCGAACCAAGCGAATGAGTACTATCTCACCTACATCACTTACCCTGCAATACGATAAGGTGTGTTCAAATTCCTTACACCACGTACTACCTGACATGCTATGGATACTTTCATACCTATATCTAGTAGAAATTTACGCATCCTTCCTCCTACATAGCTGATCAAACAATAATCTGCCACTGATTATGTACACATGTCTCTAGTGCTCCCATGTACTGAGAACGCTGCCCATGGCCAAGCTGCTCTTGTTCTGGTTTAACGCCAGGGAGCAAGCTCTAATCCCAGATCTACTTCCCCGTGCCTATGAAAACCTGTGCTGACATTCCCGAGTGTCCAATTCTTTTACGACTCCCACACTAAGATTTCCAATAATTTCGCAGAATGTGACTAGCTGACCACTTTCCTAGTGCTGGTAATTACATCAGCTTGTGATGAAGCCATTTCAGTCACCACAGTTCCGTTTAAAGCCTTTGAAAATCCTGTCTGCACTTTACAAGAAATTTCAGCAGGCAAACCCGTAAGAATGTATATACTGCCCACTGGTCTGCGTCTTGAAGCATGGCCTTATTGTCGTTGTCATTATCCATCAACTCATAAGTGTTAATATTCAGCACCCTAATTTGGTCAACGAAACTCCCACGACCTCTCGTTCCCTTAATTATACATGGCCCAGTCCCATTAATGCGATCACCACATATGTTCGACGTCAACGCTCAATAATCACTCACCGAGCGAGGTGGCGCAGTGGTTAGCACACTGGACTCGCATTCGGGAGGACGACGTTTCAATCCCGCGTCCGGCCATCCTGATTTAGGTTTTCCGTGATTTCCCTAAATCGCTTCAGGCAAATGCCGGCATGGTTCCTTTGAAAGGGCACGGCCGACTTCCTTCCCATCCTTCCCTAATCTGATGTGACCGATGACCTCGCAGTTTGGTCTCCTCCCCTCAAATCAACCAACCAATAACCACTCACAGACGACAGGTGATAACACTAGCAATGGAGGTTATATGAAGCATGTCGGAGGGACCTGGAAAACAGTGCAGTCGTTGCGGGAACGGAGCGATGTATCTGACATCCAAAAAGGGCAAATCATTAGCTTTCGGGCCAAAGGTGAAGGCATTTCCGAAACGGCTGAGTTTGTGAACTGTTCGCCGACCGCCGTGGTTAAGTTGTAAGTTGCCAGGACATGAGCACTTACACGTTAGCTTACCAACATTAGTATTAATAATAAAGGGACTGGCAAGGGCATCAGCTCATTGCTCTATTGAATTATGATAAATTTGAGGCACTCTCGAACAGTATTCCCTGCATGTCAGCATGATTGAGCCACTAACTTAAAGCGTTGGTGAAAAGTCTCGGGAGTTGAGAAATGTGGAACATAAAGCCTGCAGATGGCCGTAGTTCGCCGGGCCGCCGTGGGCGGCAGGTAGCGGTCACCGCAAACGCGGGACAATACGGCGCTTTTGGGAGTAGCCCGGCATCCGGAGCCACCTGTGCTGGGCAGCACGTGGCGAAGACGGGAATTTCTTTTGCCTAGGGGCAATATGAACTACTCGATCATTGGGTAGATCTCAGAAATGTCGTCGGAGGAATTTCGGCGATGACAGAACGTTCGACATTGGCCAAAACTCAGTATTCTTCCGCCGCGTTTTCGTACACGTGGGAGACGAGATAATTGTAGAGAGAGAGGACTTCGCCTTCAGCCATCGAGAGGTACGGACTTGCAGACGGCGTCTTGGCTATGTCTTCGAAGGGAGATATATGGTCTGTATCGCAGCATTGTACCAACGCGTGTTCCGTGCAGAGTTCTGCGGTTAGAGCTCTTTGTGTGCTCAGAAGCGAGATTTTCACCAACGGTTAATCACTTCCATCAACTTACCTAATATTCCTGATCTAGTAGTTATCCTTGCGAGGTGCCGAGTATTTATCAACGCAGCTGCCAGTAAAACGGGCGCGTAATTGCAAATTGTTAATGTGCCATTCTCAGGAGTGTGTGGATGGACAAAGAAATTCACTTTTTTTTGTAAATTGTGTCAGTTGTGGGGGATATCAAATTAAAATGCCAGTATTATAATCGAATTATCGACTTCATTGTAGCTAGCATTTACGCTGTCCCAGTAAGCTTTACATGTACTCTACTCACTGCACAGCTTGTCCAGACGGGAAGGAAAAAAGGTTTGCGTTCTTCTATGTCAGCGACGGACAAATAAGTTTATGGAGTGTACCGTGCATGATAAAATAGCGCTAACCAAAGCTGGCGCCAAGCCAACTGTGGTACACCACGGGCCATAGACGCCTGGCGTGAACGACCTCTGCGGAGAAGCATACGAGCGAATAGACGTGCAACTGTTGAGCTACAAGCTCCAGGTAAACTAAGGGGCTACCAACAATGTCTGCCCAGTGACAGCGAGCGTTGTTGCGTGAGGGCCTCCTCAGCAGACACCTGCTTCACGCACCCATGCTGACTGCTGTTCATTGGCTGGAGTTCTCTGCCCGATACCGCAACTGAGTGGCGACAGGCAGATTTTTCAAATGAATCACGTTTCATGATCCATCAGGCAGATGGTCACTGGCATGTACGGCGTGAAAGTGAATACCTTCCAACTATAGTCGGAAGGGCCCACGACAGAGGGAATTCCTTGGGTGATCTTGTCATTCTGGATCAACACAAGTATGTATATAACCTTGGGAACCATGTCGACCCCTGCAAGCAAGTTATTCTTCCTCGGTGCGATGGCATTTATCAGCAGGACAACGCAACATGTCACATAGATAGTAAAATATGTGCGTGATTGTAAGAGCACCAGGATGAGTTTACTGGACTCCTCTGACCACCAAACTCCCCGTATTTAAAACCAATCGTGAATCTATGGAATCAGTTCGATCGGGCTGTTAGCACTCTGGAATCTCAACCGAGAAACCTAGCGCAGCTGACCACGGCGTTGGAGTCGGCATGGCTCCACATCACGGTCGGTATTTTCCCGAACTTCACTGACTCTCTTCCTGCACATCTCGCAGTGGTTTGCACTGCGAAAGGTGGTTATTCAGGCTTTGGGACAGGTGGTCACATTAATGTGACTGGACAGAATTGAATTGAGCTACTAACGAAAATACGTACGCGTGTTTTTCCTCCTTCGTGAGCAAGACCCTGGAAGAAGTCCAGAGTGAACTTATTTATCGTGAAAGAATACGCATTAGACTCAAAACACCATTTTATACCAAGAAAAAGAAATTCTACAATAAATTACCGAAGGAGCTTAGAAGAAATTACTGAAACAAATTTCTTTAAAAACGCAGTTAAATAGTATTTATCAACGCAAGTGTTCTGTACACTGAAGGATTATTTACATAACACAGAATAGAGGGTTAGTAAAATAATGTAATACAAATAATAATAACTATAATAAAACATCTAACATTCCACACTTCATTTTCACATTACGTTTTTTCCTTCATTTTCTCATTTTCTGGGAAAAATTATTCGCAAAGCTACGCAATGAAATACTAACACTTCTACTCTTTCTGAGCTCAACATGTCACTCGTTATAGAGAGCAGCTTACTCGGTTTTCCAGGCTAGCAGGTTATTTATTTTATTTATTTTATTTTTATCGTATGGCAATACAGACACATAAGAAAGAAACAGACAAATCACTAATATAACAAACGTTAATAATTGCAAACAAACATTACTAATATAACAAAGTTTAAGGATTACAGGTGGGAAGCTGTGATGCGCGAAGTGGCCCAGACATCAGCTGATAGTGTATGCACTGTTATGAACCAATGTGTGTATAGTGTGTGCAGTGATTGGGAGTAAGAAATGAACGAACGTTATCGCATTAGCCTTTTTCACTATTAAATAACTTATTTGTAAGACAGTGTTGCACACGAGGGGTGAACCGAATGAGGTAGCACTGTTTTAAACGGAGTGGGCCAGTATTCAGGAAGGTGGAGGCTCCAGTCTTCATCCGGCCATTCATGTTTGGGTTTTCCGTTACTTCCCTAAATTATGTCAGACAAATGACGGGATGGTTTCCACTATAAGGTCACGGTCGACTATTTAGTCCATCCTTATCGTACAAGACCTGTAAGTCTGTATGTGTCTGTATATATGAATTACTGTACTTCTGCTGTTCTTAAGTTGTAATACCAGAATATATTCAGCATCCTGTAGAAGATCTACCGTACTACTACTACTACTACTACTACTACTACTACTGCTTCTACTACTGCCATACCATCCCAACTCTCCTTCTTCCAGGTCCTGGAAATATCGTCCATTTTCTAAATTCTCCTAAGTCATCACATATGCCCTGGCATCCCTTGTCAATTTTAACCGTGTCATACTGCTCGTCACTCCATCCCCTCAAATTTGCAGCTGTAAATAAATTATCTACAAATGTGAAAACATACTCCCCTGAACCTTCTACAATATCACACGCAGTTCACCCATTAGTACAGCCTTTTTAGTGTCAGCCAGTTCCAATTCATACAGTATAATCAAGGATTTTTATATTTCCTCTAAATCGATCCAGTGATTCCACGCTGATTTTTTTCAGAATTAGATGCCGCATTGTCATTCTAGTGTAGGAGAAATGGTAGCGACATGTCTCTCGAGGTTAAGTTGTAGAATTTACCGTGTAGATGCATCATATATTTCCTTCTTTAACATAACATGCTGCCTCTTCTCTAATTGTTCTTGGCACCATAATGTTATCATAAAACATTTCTGTAGTTGGTATAGCTACATTTAAATTTTTCTTGCTACGGAGAGTGTGATTTTCAGTTCAATTTATATTACTTATGTTAGTAACAAATTTTCCATGTTCTCCAATAATAATCACAAACCAAAGCCCGGAATGAAATTTTCACTCTGGAGCGAAGTGAGCGCTGATACGAAACTTCGTGGCAGATTAAATCTATGTGCCGGACCTAGACTTGAACTCGGGACCGAGTTAGAGTCTCGGTCCGGCACGTAGTTTTAATCTGCGAGAAAGTTTCACAAACCACAGCGTTCGTAAGTTTGTCTTATCTTCGTCTTCCTTAAATCCAAGAGATATTAAGCACTCTAGAGGAACCATTGTTGATATCTCGAACTACAGAACAAATGTAGCTATCAAACTTTCTTATATCATCTAAAGATAAAATATTACGATACTTTCGGTCACATTATCATGACGTCACTTCCTGTTATGCCTCTTAAATTTGGAAGGCTGCTGGTTGCTGCCCATCAGGTGCCACTCCGAATTCTGCGTTGCATAATCCGGAAATCCACATATGGAACAATAAACAGAACACTTAGATACCGGCCGGCCGGAGTGGCAGAGCAGTTCTAGGCGCTGCAGTCTGGAACCGCGCGACCGCTGCGGTCGCAGGTTCGAATCCTGCCTCGGGCATGGATGTGTGTGATGTCCTTAGGTTAGTTAAGTTTAAGTAGTTCTAAGTTCTAGGGGACTGATGACCACAGATGTTAAGTCCCATAGTGCTCAGAGCCATTTGAACCATTTTGAACAAAGCCTAATATACTACAATTCTGTCTCAAATATCCCTTATGTGTCGAAACCCATCACAAAAATTAAAATTTCTCTTAGTTTATTCGTGATTACTGCACACTAGATGTATAATAGCAAGTTAAATGTTCAGCATTTAATCAGCAGAGTATTTAAAAATATTTTTCTTTTTAACAGGCGATGGGAGTGGACTTCAGTGTCTATCCGAAGATTCGGGACTGGCTGAAAAACTGTAGAAGCACTTTCAGCGGCTACGAGGAAGCGAATCAAGAGGGCGAGAAAATGTTTGGAGATGGCATCAAAAACCTTGTGGGGCCCAAGGCATACTTAAGATAGGTGTGAAAGATTGTAACACATCTGATTTTTAATAAAAGAACTTGATGAATTGCTGTGTGATATACTTTAATCTTGGAGAACAATAAAATTTAAGAAAACTTTACACTGCGCCGACTGCGATGCTGTCTGTGGATCATACGAATGAAAATGTATCTACAGGGACTCAGAGGCATAGGTAAGATACCATAGGATTCATCAGGTACACATAACTGGCGTATAAACTACCCTTTCATAACCATCCTGTAACTTATTGAAATACCTGGAGTGATTTTATGAATGACTGTCGGACGCAAGTTCTAGCTGTCGATACGCTCGACACATACATATGGGCGCTAATATCCAGATCGGATGTCGAGTGGTTGACCACATCACAAGAGTTCTACTAACAATCAACCACAACACTGGAACATGTTAGCGTAACCGAAAAGTTTGGCACATATGTATATCTGTAGCTGTGGCTGAGATCTCTGCTATCTCTCCTCTTAAGAGTCTGAATTAATACAGATTATCGAAAGATGAAAAAAAATGGCCTTCGGAGGTGTACCAACTGTCATTGTCCTCTAGCAGATCACTTGCCTGCTGATCTTCTCTCCCAGGCGTCGATCTTCGTTTCTTACAGCAGGTATTTCGTCGCCCAAGAAACAACTGATTAACAGAAAGGGGCAGCAGGAAAGTTACAGACTAATAAAATTCAGTATAGTCTGGCAGTGCATCTATTTCGATAAGGACATTTAATGAGATATAGTTCTGACACAAGTTTCCTAAATTATCATTCCCACACATGTTCCAGCAGGGACTTACCTGGAGGACTTGCTGGAGATGGTAGTACGTTAACGTCATGCAGACAGTTCATAGAGGCACTTGCCATTTGTGAACGAGCGTTGCCTTGTTGAATAATGGCAGCACATTACTGTCGCATGAGAATTAATACCTGGGGAAGAGGACGTCCGTGACATAGCGTTGTGCCGTTAGAGTTTCCCCAAGTTGTTGCTGGATTAAAATCTAGTTGTCAGTGCGTTCTCTACCTCCCTATGGAGGCAGATGTCCAGATCTGGCGTTGAGCGGCTGACCACACCACGAGAGTACTACCTACAACTAACAACACCGAAACATCAACGGTGACTTGAAGTCATACCAGATGGCTCCCCACACCATGACATCAAGAGTAACACCACCATGCCTCTACAAAATATTGAAAGAATGAGACCTCTCCCAAAGTCGCTGCCATGCTCGACAACAATGGTCATCTAAGGTCATGGCGTACCACGATTCATTGCTGATCAAAATGCGACGTCGTTCATCAGCAATCCATGCTTCCCGGTCACGACAGCACTCCAAATGCAGCCGTGTTGTGGTGCTAACGGCAGCCTAAGAATGGGGTGCTAATGCCCTAGTCCGGCTAATATTAGTCTCTGACCAATGCTTCGGGATGATACAGAATCTTGCACGGAGTTCATTACTTCCTCTCGGATGGCACGCAAAAAGTTGATGGGTTTACGACTTGCTTCGTGCAAAATGCGATCCTCCTTTGTGGTAGTCAGACATGGTCAACCAGAACCTTGACGATGAATATGCCTACGCTCATGTTGCCATACAGTCCAACACTCGGCGATTGTCTCATGAATCTGGATAATTGACGATTCGACCTGCTGCCCAAATGGAGACCCAAATGTCTCACACGAATATGCGTTATGTCTATGTCCTTCACAGTGATCACTCAACATCTGACGCTGTTCACTCCCATCATATACCCTCCCACGCCTGGTAAAAATACTAAACACAAAAAACACTAATGCCTTCTGCTGGTTGTCCCACCTGTCACACACAATTGGAGCTCTAATCGTTAACAGACCTTCCCCCGGTGTGAACGTGTATGAAGTTATGTTGACATACGACCATGTCTTCTCGGTGTTTCATCTTCTTGTCAGTGGTCATATAAATTTATTCGAAGAATAATAAGAAGTATTAATACAGTTCTGTGTCATACATTTTTTAAAAAACATTATGAAATGTTGGAAGTCGCCTACAAAAAATGTTCAAAGTGAATTTTGTTTGTTTTGGCCCTTTTTCATTGTAAGTGGCTTGTTCAGTACGTCTCCTTTCTTCCCTATACCTCTCACTTCTCTGGCTGCCCTACCTTTGCTTCCATGATCTTCAGTTCCTCAGTCGCATAATTAGTTAACTCAGTCCCACGAAAGGGAGTTTTCAGTCTGACTGCTGACACCAGAGACACACATATATGTTTGCACCGAGGTACAGAATCTCTTTGGACACGCTGAGAAAGCCGGTGGAAATGCGTGTAGGTCATGCACTCTTTGGCAAGACGGTATACTGGTTTTAGTGGTGTAATACCAGTGATCGTTTCACAACTCTTTTTCATAAAAGGACCATGCTTCATACTTCGGGTCATGTGGATTATTAAAGACAGGCTATAAAGGGATGTGTAGTAATATTTAGCTGCGTGATTTCATTTTTCTGGTGAAGTAGCCTCTTTGAATATATTTGTTTGTGTGGGTGTGTTGAACCACGCAGTCACACACTTAATTTATGTTTTAGTTTCTTCAGTAAAAGCACTTCGTAATAAATGCTCAAGCTCTGGCAAACTGTCTTTCGATTCCTCAGGTACTTTTACAGGCATCGGCGGCGCTACCTCAATCAAGGCAATTGGTAAGTGCATTTCTGAATAAGTACTTCACTCATGTAGCGTTTCTGCACAGGAGACAGCAACTTAATACTGTGTACATACTTTATTTCTCTTATTCGAATTGCTTTCCAATCCTGTATTACTTCTTTATGTCCAGTTGTTTTCTATTAAGCATGTTGCGTTCCATATCTTCTCAGTCAAGATGCTGCCGTCCATCTTCTTCATCGGCGACTCTGAAACCTCTGTATCATGCATGGGATTGGTTCTTCACTCTTGTCTTGACCTGTATGTCCGCTCCATTTCGTGCCCCTGGCGTCTTTCAAGATCCTTTGTTCCTCTTTCTCTATCCGGTACAGGCTCCGTTACCCAGGGTAGTCGTCTCCGTTGCAATAACGCTACTTTTATATATAAATTTCATTTGTCAATAATTCCCTCTTTCATAGGGAGGGGAACGATAACTGACAGGAAGTGAATAAAATAATCCAGAGTCCATTTTCCCTCTCCAGTGCAGTCTGTGCTGATTCGTGAGTTATGAGATATTTTCGGATAGTTCAGGCAGTAGAACAACTGTCTGCGAAATTCAGGGTTCCAGGTTCCTGGCACAAAGTTTTAATCTGCCGGGAAGTTTGAAATAAGTGGGCGTCATGTGTCCATATAGATAGATTATATAATGGTAAGATAGAGATTTAGGAACCAGGTTTTAAATTGTAAGACATTTCCAGGGGCAGATGTGGACTCTGACCACAATCTATTGGTTATGAACTGCACATTAAAATTGAAGAAACTGCAAAAAGGTGGGAATTTAAGGAGATGGGACCTGGATAAGCTGACTAAACCAGAGGTTGTACAGAGTTTCAGGGAAAGCATAAATGAACAATTGACAGTAGTGGGGGAAAGAAGTACAGTAGAAGAAGAATGGGTAGCTCTGAGGGATGACGTAGTGAAGGCAGCAGAGGATCATGTAAGTAAAAAGACGAGGGCTAGTAGAAATCCTTGGGTAACAGGAGAGATATTGAATTTAATTGATGAAAGGAGAATATATAAAAATGCAGTAAATGAAGCAGGCAAAAAGGAATACAAACGTCTCAAAAATGAGATCGACAGGAAGTGCAAAATGGCTAAGCAGGGATGGCTAGAGGACAAATGTAAGGATGTAGAGGCTTGTCTCACCAGGGGTAAGATAGATACTGCCTACAGGAAAATTAAAGAGACCTTTGGAGAAAAGAGAACCACTTGAATGAATATCAAGAGCTCAGATGGAAACCCAGTTCTAACCAAAGAAGGGAAAGCAGAAAGATGGAAGGAGTATATAGAGGGTCTATACAAGGGCGATGTACTTGAGGACAATATTATAGAAATGGAAGAGCATGTAAATGAAGATGAAATGAGAGATGCGATACTGCGTGAACAGTTTGACAGAGCATTGAAAGACCTGAGCCGAAACAAGGCCCCGGGAGTAGACAACATTCCACTAGAACTACTGACTGCCTTGGGAGAGCCAGTCCTGACAAAACTCTACCATCTGGTGAGCAAGATGTATGAGACAGGTGAATACCCTCAGACTTCAAGAAGAATATAATAATTCCAATCCCAAAGAAAGCAAGTGTTGACAGATGTGAAAATTACCGAACTGTCAGTTTAATAAGTCACAGCTGCAAAATACTAACACGAATTCTTTACAGACGAATGGAAAAACTGGTTGAAGCGGACCTTGGGGAGGGTCAGTTTGGATTCCGTAGAAATGTTGGAACACGTGAGGCAATACTGACCTTGAGCCTTATCTTGGAAGAAAGATTAAGGAAAGGCAAACCTACGTTTCTAGCATTTGTAGACTTAGAGAAAGCTTTTGACAATGTTGACTGGAATACTCTCTTCCAAATTCTAAAGGTGGCAGGGGTAAAATACAGGGAGCGAAAGGCTATTTACAATTTGTACAGGAACCAGATGGCAGTTATAAGAGTCGAGGGGCATGAAAGGGAAGAAGTGGTTGGGAAGGGAGTGAGACAGGGTTGTAGCCTCTCCCCGATGTTATTCAATCTGTATATTGAGCAAGCAGTAAAGGAAACAAAAGAAAAATTCGGAGTAGGTATTAAAATCCATGGAGAAGAAATGAAAACTTTGCGGTTCGCCGATGACATTGTAATTCTGTCAGAGACAGCAAAGGACTTGGAAGAGCAGTTGAACGGAATGGACATTGTCTTGAAAGGAGAATATAAGATGAACATCAACAAAAGCAAAACGAGGATAATGGAATGTAGTCGAATTAAGTCGGGTGATGCTGAGGGTATTAGATTAGGAAATGAGACACTTAAAGTAGTAAAGGAGTTTTGCTATTTGGGGAGCAAAATAACTGGTGATGGTCGAAGTAGAGAGGATATAAAATGTAGACTGGCAATGGCAAGGAAAGCGTTTCTGAAGAAGAGAAATTTGTTAACATCGAGTATAGATTTAAATGTCAGGAAGTCGTTTCTGAAAGTATTTGTTATGGAGTGTAGCCATGTATGGAAGTGAAACATGGACGATAAATAGTTTGGACAAGAAGAGAATAGAAGCTTTCGAAATGTGGTGCTACAGAAGAATGCTGAAGATTAGATGGGTAGATCACATAACTAATGAGGAGGTATTGAATAGAATTGGGGAGAAGAGGAGTTTGTGGCACAACTTGACGAGAAGGAGGGATCGGTTGGTAGAACATGTTCCGAGGCATCAAGGGATCACAAATTTAGCATTGGAGGGCAGCGTGGAGGGTAAAAATCGTAGAGGGAGACCAAGAGATGAATACACTAAGCAGATTCAGAAGGATGTAGGTTGCAGTAGGTACTGGAAGATGAAACTTGCACAGGATAGGGTAGCATGGAGAGCTGCATCAAACCAGTCTCAGGACTGAAGACCACAACAACAACAACATGTGTCCATTGGTATATGTACTTTGGCCTAGGCAGCAATATTTCTGGAAACTCTTTTCATATTTTGGCCGTCAGGGTCCCGATGACCCAATTTTAAGAATTCAAGAATTAAAAAGGTAGTGGCAAGAGATCGGTAGAAGCAGATCACGGGGTTTGACTAGTGTAGCAGTTCTTGGAATTCGGCAGTCCTGTTTTATGTTTGATACCGTACGAAAGGGCTAACCGCAGTGGGCTGAAAGACATAATGCAGAGAGAAGATCGTTTGAGAGAAACAAAAATAGAGAAAGTATATTTGTGGCTTTCTCTGTGTGCTTGACTGATGTTGCATTTTCGGGGTTTCAGCCAAACTAATGATACCATTTTTGTGCACTATATTTCGATGACTGACTTCTTACAAGGGAATATTCCCTAGTGTCAATACCGAGCGAGGTGGCGCAGTGGTTAGCACACTGGACTCGCATTCGGGAGGACGACGGTTCAATCCCGTCTCCAGCCATCCTGATTTAGGTTTTCCGTGATTTCCCTAAATCGTTTCAGGCAAATGCCGGGATGGTTCCTTTGAAAGGGCACGGCCGATTTCCTTCCCAATCCTTCCCTAACCCGAGCTTGCGCTCCGTCTCTAATGACCTCGTTGTCGACGGGACGTTAAACACTAACCACCACCACCTAGTGTCAATAAACGATCTTAATGAAACTTGGTCGGTGTGTAAACGGGGAAAAATATTGCAACACGTAGTTTTTGTTTGTGCCCAGTTTCACTTTTAAGGACGTTTTAGATTTAGAGGGAATATCTTCGAAAAGATGATATATAAAAAACTTTTTTCATGTATAATTAATGTTCTCTAAAAGTGTGTAATCAAGTTATGTAATAATTTGAAATTTTGCGAAGTATCCCACCACGATAAATTATTTTGAAAGATGAAAACGTTTGTTACAACATAAATTAAAGAAGCTTCGGAGCCATGTCCGTCCCTGTGTGATAAAGCTGGTTTCTGAAATATCATTTTTGGAAAATGAGGTGTACACATTGCGCTGTCAGGTTATATTCGACATACCTAATTAATATGACTAAAGATTCATTACTGTTATAATTCTTTATTTTACTTATATTTGTTTCATGTTTTAAATTGTTATTACACGTTTTACATTAATTGATTTTTAGTTTACCGTTTCATATATGTGTATTTTGTTAATTGAAAGCAATAAGTAACTCATTACTATGATAGAAAATAATTAAAATAGTGATAATGTTTAAGGCAATGGTTAAAACATAAGTTCTTACATCATGCACGTAAAATGAACGAAATGTCTTCACGTGACATACATGAGGGAGAAGATAATATAAAACAAAATTTATAAAACAAAATTCAGCAAGATTTCAAGTTGTTGCAAGTGATCCTCTAAATATACGTATTTGTATCAGGCATATTTCACTACACTGGTAAAGTCTGGTGAAGAGAATTGATTATGTACTAATGACTGCACCTTGATTGCATTTTCTCTCAGGTGGAAACTGACATCATAACCATTCAACAGAACTGGATCTGCAAGTATTCTCATAAATGTCTTCCAGCATCGAAAGCTGTATAAGGCCCATGGCTGTACCTGTGCCGTCGAGCCCTTTGAGATCACCAGATGTTTCTTGTCCTAGGGTACGACAATCAAAACCGTTTTTTTCACGCTGACCACCATTGGAAGAGAAGTTACACGTCTAGATTGAAGCAGAGACATGCAGTGAGTAACATCTTTGACAGTGTTGTGGTAATGCACTGAAAAAGTAAAAAAAAGGCAGTAAATAAATAAAAATGGAGTAGACAGGAAAAACTTTTACACAAAATAGGAACAGAATACCTACATAACAGTTTCTATTAACAAACAAAAATAATAAATAAATAAAAATAAAAAAAAATTTGTGCTTGACAAGGCTACTTCTGGAGGTACAAAACATGGAGAGTCATTCACAAACTAATTAAAAGATGAAACAATTATCAATGTAACCACAGAATGTATAAGGAACTTAAGCAATATCAATAAGATATAAGAAATAAATAAATAAATGCGGGAAAATGTAGGAGTTTGAGGAAACATACAGTAAATGCACTCTCTGAGAGTATGGTGGTACTGCACTTTAAAAAGGTAAAAAGTCTGAACAATACACAAATACAAAAGGAGCAAACAGGAAATCATTAACAGTATAATCAAAACTGTGGCTATGTAACAGTTTGCATTCAATAAATGAACCAAGTAAAATACAAACAATATTTGACGAAATAACAACAAGATTTATTAAACATGGACAGTAAAAAAAGTACCAGTGAAAAGAAGGTCTTAACAATTGGAACTATAGTCTATATGGAATACATAGACAACTTCAATAAAGTAAAAGAACTTAATGACTACAGGAAAATGGGAATATGTAGGAACAGACAGTGTGAGAAGTAATGAATAAAAGAGATGATTATTTGAAGCTTAGGAGAATGGAAGCGTTGAGCTGTGTCTGGTCATTTATGATTATATCTGGACTGTGGGCTAGATGTTTGTTAATTTCCAGGGCTTCGAGCAGGTTGAGTTTATGGCTTTTGTTTGCTAAGTGCAATGCACGGGACATTGGCTGGTAGTTGTGACTGTCAGTCAGTACATGCTCAGCAAATGCGGAGTCAGAATTCTGCAACCTCCAGCTGCGTTCATTTTCAGCCAGCCTAGTTGCTATGTCTCTGCCTGACTGACCAATTTAAAACTTTTCACAATCAGAACAGGTAATTTTGTATACCCCTCTGTTGGCTAATAACTGTATCTTATCTTTGCTATTGAAAATACACTGGGATATCGTGTTCTTAACACAATAGGAAAGCCTATACTTGCAGTCTTTTAGTGCTTTGGATACGATCTGTGATACTTATTCTAGATATGGTAGTGTATGCCATTTCTTGCAGACGGTGGATGGGGAAGCAGTTTGGGCATAGAGGAGGAGTATAATTTTCCATTTTTGTTTCCTATGCAAGATGTGGTCAATAAGAACTGGACTGTAGCCATTGGCTGTGGGAATAAATTTTATTGTATCTAACTCTGCTTTAAAATCACCTCTGGACATGGGGATCGATATGAGACGGTGTACCATTGAGTGGGAAGCTGCTTGTATGTGAGTTATGGGGTGTTGTGAGCAAGAAGGTATTACTGTGTCTGTAGTTGTAGTTTTTCTATAAATTTTGAAATAATGTTTGAGATCTAAGTTTATGGATTTGTTGCCAATCTCCGTTGTGAACTGAATATTTTTATGTTGACTGTTTAGGTTTTTCAAAAATGTGTTGAGTTGTCATATAGTACCAGTCCACATACACAGGACATCATCCACATATCTAAACCAGTATTTGATATTTGTACTCAAAGGTTCTGTTTTTAGAAAATTTTGTTCGAAATAATCCATAAATATTTCAGCCAACATTAGAGGACCGAATAACATCTCGAGCTTCAGAAGAAAATTAATGGCATATCTACTGAAGCAACAATATTGATTACCATTGTCCCTGTACGCATCTGGTCTGCACTTATATTATTAATTTAGAATGAGTGAAGATTGTCTCTCAGAAAGGCGTCAAGTAAATTTTTCAAAAAAAATGGTTCAAATGGCTCTGAGCACTATGGGACTCAACTGCTGAGGTCATAAGTCCCCTAGAACTTAGAACTACTTCAACCTAACTAACCGAAGGACAACACACACATCCATGCCCGAGGCAGGATTCGAACCTGCGATCGTAGCGAAGTAAATTTTTATCTGCTTTTGTGAATAAGTATATTTTTCGGTTATTTTTCGAGCATTTGGGGATTACAAAAGTCAATCTCGCTACGACAACCCTGTGTTCACTAATCCCGGAATCGGTTTCATGCTCGTTATTAACAAAGGATTATTTATTGCTAAGAGGTCAGTGTGTGTTAACAACCGTTTACTATTCGCGTGGGCTCATGAAGTAACTGCTCGAAATAATTTCCAGAGAATGCGTTTAGCACAACTTCGGGTGATATTTTATGCGTACCTCCTGAATTAAACATGTATTTTCTCCAACATATCGAGGGTAATTTAAGTCACCACTAATTATTATCGTATGAGCCGGGTACGTGTTTGAAATCAGACTCAAGTTTTCTTGACTTCCTATCATTGCTGTATAGTCCAGGTTTTATGGCTTCGGCAGCACGTTTTCGTATTATGGTGAGTGGACGATGTCCAGCCCTACATGCTGTTTGTTTTTCCTCAGTAGAATGGCATTCACAAGCAGCATATAGCAACGTGTCACACACCTCGAAGTGTACGAGCGTGGTGCGAATTTACCATACTGCCCTGTCCACAAATACACTCCTGGAAATTGAAATAAGAACACCGTGAATTCATTGTCCCAGGAAGGGGAAACTTTATTGACACATTCCTGGGGTCAGATACATCACATGATCACACTGACAGAACCACAGGCACATAGACACAGGCAACAGAGCATGCACAATGTTGGCACTAGTACAGTGTATATCCACCTTTCGCAGCAATGCAGGCTGCTATTCTCCCATGGAGACGATCGTAGAGATGCTGGATGTAGTCCTGTGGAACGGCTTGCCATGCCATTTCCACCTGGCGCCTCAGTTGGACCAGCGTTCGTGCTGGACGTGCAGACCGCGTGAGACGACGCTTCATCCAGTCCCAAACATGCTCAATGGGGGACAGATCCGGAGATCTTGCTGGCTAGGGTAGTTGACTTACACCTTCTAGAGCACGTTGGGTGGCACGGGATACATGCGGACGTGCATTGTCCTGTTGGAACAGCAAGTTCCCTTGCCGGTCTAGGAATGGTAGAACGATGGGTTCGATGACGGTTTGGATGTACCGTGCACTATTCAGTGTCCCCTCGACGATCACCAGTGGTGTACGGCCAGTGTAGGAGATCGCTTCACACACCATGATGCCGGGTGTTGGCCCTGTGTGCCTCGGTCGTATGCAGTCCTGATTGTGGCGCTCACCTGCACGGTGCCAAACACGCATACGACCATAATTGGCACCAAGGCAGAAGCGACTCTCATCGCTGAAGACGACACGTCTCCATTCGTCCCTCCATTCACGCCTGTCGCGACACCACTGGAGGCGGGCTGCACGATGTTGGGGCGTGAGCGGAAGACGGCCTAACGGTGTGCGGGACCGTAGCCCAGCTTCATGGAGACGGTTGCGAATGGTCCTCGCCGATACCCCAGGAGCAACAGTGTCCCTAATTTGCTGGGAAGTGGCGGTGCGGTCCCCTACGGCACTGCGTAGGATCCTACGGTCTTGGCGTGCATCCGTGCGTCGCTGCGGTCCGGTCCCAGGTCGACGGGCACGTGCACCTTCCGCCGACCACTGGCGACAACATCGATGTACTGTGGAGACCTCACGCCCCACGTGTTGAGCAATTCGGCGGTACGTCCACCCGGCCTCCCGCATGCCCACTATACGCCCTCGCTCAAAGTCCGTCAACTGCACATACGGTTCACGTCCACGCTGTCGCGGCATGCTACCAGTGTTAAAGACTGCGATGGAGCTCCGTATGCCACGGCAAACTGGCTGACACTGACGGCGGCGGTGCACAAATGCTGCGCATCTAGCGCCATTCGACGGCCAACACCGCGGTTCCTGGTGTGTCCGCTGTGCCGTGCGTGTGACCATTGCTTGTACAGCCCTCTCGCAGTGTCCAGAGCAAGTATGGTGGGTCTGACACACCGGTGTCAATGTGTTCTTTTTTCCATTTCCAGGAGTGTATTCCCAGATTTAAATACAATCGAGAGTCAGTGGGACCATCTCGGACTGTTCGCATCATGGGTCCTTAACCGGCCGCAGCGCCGGAGTCGGCATGGCTCCACGTCCTTTTCGGTACGTTCCAGAACATGGTTGACGTTCTTACTGCATGCCTCGTGTTGCAAAAGTTGGGTATTCTGGCTTCTGACAGGTGTTGACGTTATTGTGACTAGGCAGGACTGGATGGTGTATCCGCAGCGTGGACGATCCACATTCAATGTGGCCATCTTTGTAATTCACTCAACTAGTGACTTGAATAGCCGCAGGGTAAGTGTTCCTGGCCGGAAAGCGAGATGCTGTGCGACCAGCGAGCAGTGATGCGCTAACAGCGAGGGTGTAGCGTATATACAATAAGACTCCTAGGGAGCGCTTGGATGCCATATGCCAGCAGCGAGGCTCCAGCATACACGTACCAGTCAAATGGTGTTGTGGGCCCTGTGGATCAATAGAGTTGCCGTACCTGTTCAGGAAAGCTTGGAAAGATTATGCTAGTGCCTTCCAGTGCACGGGAATGAGATTCAGCTGGGTCGTTTGCTGGTTTTGTAGATGAGTGCTACAGTTTAGAAGGTGTACAGCTGTCTGGTAGGAAACGGCCACGTAGAAGATCATGAAGCCATTTATTAGCTAGAGATTTTGGTTGATGACCAAGGTAGAATTCATGAGTTCTAACACAAGACAATAAATTTCGGTTGTTCCTGTCAAACGTTTGGTGCTTGTCTGTGTGTCCTTCTCACGTTTTACCGTAAACTATTACCTTGTTTCGTTCATGGAGGAGATTTTTGGCAAGAATTGCTAGAAACTACACTGCTGGAAGAAAATTGCAACACCCTTAAGGACAAGGTCGTTTTATTGACAAGTGAGGCGACAGGTGGTTAATCATTGTAGGAGTAATTTAAATTTCAAACAAATGAAACACACACGTCACCGTAAAGTGCGGTATAAAATCGCATCAACAGAGTACCCCCCTCTGGTGGAACGTAGGCTTGTATTTGCGCATGCAAACGATCATAAAGGTGCCGAATGGTATACTGCAATAGACCGTCCCAAACATCTTGGGCCTTTTGTTACAATTCGGCATTGATTCATGCAGGTTCCGGAGAATGAGTAAGATACCGCTTCATCATGTCCAATTGCGTTCAGCTGGCGAGAGATATGGTGATCTTGCTGACCAGGGCAGTTGTACACCACAAAGAGCACATTGTGCCAAGGCAGTCATATGTGGTTGCGCATTGTCCTGCTGAAAAAACACAGCACTTTCCTGTCGAAGACTGCTACAGTCCCAGGTTCGAATCCTGCCTCGAGCATGGATGTGTGTGATGTCCTTAGATTAGTTAAGTTTAAGTAGTTCTAAGTTCTAGGTGACTGATGACCTCAGATGTTAAGTCCCATAGTGCTCAGAGCCATTTGAACCTGTCGAAGAAAATGCAGTATCACAAGGATAACAGCCTGTGCAATGTAATGGGCACTGGTTACTTTACTAAGAAGGAACACCAGATAAGACCGCGGGTTGTAGCTGATGGCTCCCAACACCATGAAACCTGGAATGGGACCTGGGCCTTATGGGCAAATTCACTCTGGAATAAGCAGTTCACCAGATTTACGCCGTATACATGTACGTCCTACACTCTCACAAAGACAGAACCTACTCTCATCACGGAAGACAAGAGAGCGCCATTCCATTTTTGTTGTCAACTCTTTTACGACACCAGAGTAATCGTACTTAGCGGTATCGTGGTATCAGTGTTAGCCTGGCCAAAGGCACACGTAGCCGGTCGGTGTGGCCGAGCGGTTCTAGGCGCTTCAGTCTGGAACCGCGCGATCACTACGGTCGCAGGTTCGAATCTTGCCTCGGGCATGGATGTGTGTGATGTCCTTAGGTTAGTTAGGTTGAAGTAGTTCTAAGTTCTAGGGGACTGATGACCTCAGCTGTTAAGTCCCATAGTGCTCAGAGCCATTTGAACCAAAGGCACACGTGATCCTAACCGTGCAGCAAGCGGACGGTTCTCAGTGGTCCCTGATGACATGGCAGGTGCAACATGTGCCCAGATTTCGTCCCTGCTCCCACAATATGTAGATCTTGACGTGTGCCTATACTACCTGTACGTCCAGAACAACGGCCGCAGGTGTGGGAACGTTCCACAGACCGCTGCTGAAGGCAGCGTCAGAGCACCGATACGTTGTGCCCAACATGTGTAGCAATCCGGCGATAAATGCATCCAGATTCCGACAGACCCCCAATGTGACGCCGTTCAGATAGCTGAAGCTGTTCAACAGGACTCCGTTCTTGGCGGTGTGGAATGGTTGTACCATAGAATGGTTGTTCCAAACCCTGTCCGCCTCTAAACTCAGCACATCCTGTATAGGTACGACAACTCAGCCATTGAACACAGTCTTTGAGGGCGTTGGATTTTTTTTCCCAGGAAGTGTAGTTGGAAACGGTGCAGTGAAGGCGATGCTCATTTTCCAATCACATGCTCGCATCTCAGATTATTTTGAAAGTAGTTTGATTGGTACAGGGCATTTATCAGTGATATAGGAGTTGCGACAATTTCAGCCGTGTCTCATGGGACAAAGCTACGCTTATTTACAATGATTTAATAGTGTAGCAGAGCTGACGATTCTTCCGGGTCCGCCAATAAACTTTTCTTAGTAAATCAGGGGAATAATTTGTTTCCTTCGCTGCCTATCTCTAGGAGTGCGTGGATACGAGTGTGACTTCTGTTTGAATGCAACTGTGCGTGTTGAAATTAATGTAATATTGTCTCCAAGAACCCTACCAGAGCGATAAGTAGTAGAGGTTGTAGTGTATTCCTAGAGTCATCTTTCAAAGTCGGTCCTTGATGTTTAGTAGTTAGCCCGCATCTCGTGGTCGTGCGGTAGCGTTCTCGCTTCCCACGCCCGGGTTCCCGGGTTCGATTCCCGGCGGGGTCAGGGATTTTCTCTGCCTCGTGATGGCTGGGTGTTGTGTGCTGTCCTTAGGTTAGTTAGGTTTAAGTAGTTCTAAGTTCTAGGGGACTTATGACCACAGCAGTTGAGTCCCATAGTGCTCAGAGCCATTTGAACCATTTTTTGTTTAGTAGTTACACTTTCTCGGAATAGTTTACATCTATTTTCAAGAATCTGCCAGTTCAGTTTCTTCGGCATCTCCGTGACACTCTCCCACGAGTCACACAAATCTGACCATTCACGCTGCTCTTCTCTGTATACGTTCATTGTTCCTTTTAGTCCTATTTAGTATCTGTCCCATACCCTTGAATAATATTCTAGGATGGGCCGCGCGAGTGATTTGTAAGCGATCTTCTGTATAGACTGATTGCGTTTCCCTAGTATTGAAACATGCTATGAAAACGGATGTGTGTATGTGTGTGTGCATGTGTGTGTATGAGGTACATGTGTGTGAGTATGTGTGTGTGTGTGTGTGTGTGTGTGTGTGTGTGTGTGTGTGCATTTTCCACATAACTTCCTAAACTAATGCACCCATGTCAATCAAACTTGGTATACATATTTCTTTCTGTCAGATAACAATCGCTCTGGGGATAAGAACTACTTACCTGTCATAGTTCACGATATATGACACCATAAACACCGATTTGCGTGAAAACCAGCCGCATGATGCACGTTGTATAGATTTATTACTTCTTTGTTGTTGTTGTTTTCAGTCCGAAGGTTAGCTTGATGCAATTCTCCACGCTACTCTATTCTGTACAAGCCTCTTCACTGATTCCTTCTTCTAGTCAAGTTGTTCCACAAATTTCTCCAATCCTATTCAGTATCTTCTTATCAGTTTCGTGATCTACACGTCTACTCTTCAGCATTCTTCTGTAGCACCACATTTCAAAAGCTTTTATTCTCTTCTTGTCTAAACTATTTATCGTCCATGTTTCGCTACTATACATGGCTACACTCCATACAAATACTTTCAGAAAAGCTTCCTAACCCTTAAAACTATATTCCATGTTAACAAACATCTCACCGAGCGAGCTGATGCAATAGTTAGCACACTGGACTCACATTCCGGAGGACGACGATTCAAATCCGCGTCCGCCCATCCTGATTTAAGGTTTTCCGTGATTTCCCTAAAACGCTTCAGGCAAATGCCGGGATGGTTCCTTTGAAAGGGCACGGCCGACTTCCTTCCCCATCCTTCCCTAATCCGATGGGAACGATGACCTCCCTGGTCGGTTCCCTCCTCCAAATCAACGAACAAATTTCTTTTCTTGAGAAATGCCTTTGCCAGTCTATATTTTATATCCTCTTTGCTTCGGCCATCACTGCGCTAAGAACAAAACTCATCAGCTACTTTAAGTTCTCGTTGCCTAAACTAATTCTCTTAGCATCACATTATTTAACTCGAGTTAATTCCATTATATTTCGCTGACAGTATCCACACATGCCGCTGAAAGTAAATACACAAATATATCACTGTGCGGCACATAATTCAAGACATATGACGTCATAAACTCTGAGATGCGTAAAAACTGCCGCATCATGCACGAAGTTTTAATACATTAGCGCTTTACTACTAAGACACTCTTACAGTCGTGTGAAATTAAGGAAATCCCTGACACATGACATCGCTTTTGGCAGCTTTGAACTGCGAAGCGCAAGCGGCTGTGGGTGAAAACAAAAGCCGTCTATGGCGCTGTGAAGAGACGTTGCCATAGAGCCGTTTACAAAATCGTATTGCAGACACGCGAAGCAGCTGTGTCCAGCATCAGTGATAATGTCACATTGAGTCTACTGGAGGAGTACATGTAATTGGCAAAATGAATGTCCGTGCAACTGCCTCCTGCTTCGCTAAGACTGAGCCTGTGTGATCGTTCCATTTCATATCGCTACAAAGTGTTACACCCAAGTGTTTGTATGAATTGGCCGATTCCTACCGTGACTCATTGATATTAGGGTCATGGGATACTATTTTTTTTTTCGTTTTGTGTAGCGGGCAGTTTTACATTTATGAGCATTTACAGCTAGTTGACAATATTTGCACCACTCTCAAATCTTATCCAGATCTGACTGAATAATGAAATGAAATTCCTGGAGTTCCTCTCTTGCAACACAGCATTTGTTACCGTGCTGGTGTAGAGCACAAGGAAATTTTAGTCTGTGACTCTCGGTGTTGAGCGTGCCACTGGCTTTGGTTGACAGAGTTCTAAAACTACCGCTACGTGCTTTCTGCAACGTCGGTTCCAGGAAAAAATGATCTCACGCTGTCTGTGGCTTTCCTCCATCGCTACCCGACTAGTTATTCCCCACTTACAGCCGGAAGAAGCACATTAGGCAGCTGACGTGACAATTCTGAGTTTAGCAAGCAAATGCGGCGGCACAATGACGTTATCAGGAAACGCTTTGCTTCCCGGTTACATTCACACAAAATGCAGTAGAGCACACTCTGCAACGCCAAGAACATGAGCACTGTATATCCTCCACAATTTCAAGCGCAATTCCGCAAATACACTGAGATATCACAGAATTAATACCACCGTTCCAGCCTGAAGACTGCCCACTACGCCCAAATGGCAGTTGTGAAGGATCGTAAAACCGCATAGTGTACAGTAAAAGGACTACTCGGTCAGTAAGTGTGATGGAATATTGTCCCTAGTATTTAGAATGTTAAATGTGTTTATTTATACAGGGTGATTCAAAAAGAATACCACAACTTTAAAAATGTGTGTTTAATGAAAGAAACATAATATAATCTTCTGTTATACATCATTACAAAGAGTATTTAAAAAGGTTTTTTTTTTCACTCAAAAACAAGTTCACAGATGTTCAATATGGCCCCCTCCAGACACTCGAGCAATATCAACCCGATACTCCAACTCGTTCCACACTCTCTGTAGCATATCAGGCGTAACAGTTTGGATAGCTGCTGTTATTTCTCGTTTCAAATCATCAATGGTGGCTGGGAGAGGTGGCCGAAACACCATATCCTTAACATACCCCCATAAGAAAAAATCGCAGGGGGTAAGATCAGGGCTTCTTGGAGGCCAGTGATGAAGTGCTCTGTCACGGGCTGCCTGGCGGCCGATCCATCGCCTCGGGTAGTTGACGTTCAGGTAGTTACGGACATTTAAGTGCCAATGTGGTGGCGCTCCATCCTGCTGAAATATGAATTGTTGTGCTTCTTGTTCGAGGTGAGGGAACAGCCAACAAATGCTTGCTGGATGCGTGCTACATTTTCATCACTCGTTCTCGGCCGTCCAGAACTTTTCCCTTTGCACAAACACCCATCCTCTGTAAACTGTTTATACCAACGTTTAATACACCACCTATCAGGAAGTTTAACACCATACTTCGTTCGAAATGCACGCTAAACAACTGTCGTCGATTCACTTCTGCCGTACTCAATAACACAAAAAGCTTTCTGTTGAGCGGTCGCCATCTTAGCATCAACTGACGCTGACGCCTAGTCAACAGCGCCTCAAGCGAACAAATGTACAACTAAATGAAAGTTTATAGCTCCCTTAATTCGCTGACAGATAGTGCTTAGCTCTGCCTTTTGTCGTTGCAGAGTTTTAAATTCCTAAAGTTGTGGTATTCTTTTTGAATCACCCTGTATACTAAGATGGTATCTGTTCTTTCGGACATGTCCGAAAGAACAGATACCATCGGTGACCATGCAGCTCGTTAGAATGAAATTACAATGAAATGAACACCCTTAGCTGCTTACAGGCGTTGACATATCTCAACGGGGACAGATGAAAATGTGTGCCCCCGACCGGGACCCGAACCCGGGATTTCCTGCTTACATGGCAGACACTCTATCCATCAGAGCCACCGAGGACACAGAGGATAGCGTGCCAGAGATAAATCCCTGCAGTCGCGCATTTCTCTGTGTCCTCGGTGGCTCAGATGCAGCCGACACGGTAGCTCAGCGTGTTCGGTCAGAGGGTTGGTTGCCTTCTGTAATAAAAAAAAAAAAAATGAGTTAATGGATCAACTACGAACTGAAACGGGTGTCTTGCGACGTCCGCACCAAGCAGATACAACGAAAGAAAACGAACAACATGAGACAAAAAAAAAAAGAAAAAGAAAAAGATGGATAGAGTGTCTGCCATGTATGCAGGAGATGCCGGGTTCGAGTCCCGGTCGGGGCACACATTTTCATCTGTCCCCGTTGACGTATGTCAACGCCAGTAAGCAGCTAAGGGTGTTCATTTCATTGTAATCTAATTCATTATTATGTTCGTATCATTAAGGGCCACAAACAAAGATTAAGAATACAAATTAGAAAATAATAGTAAAAATACAATCAATAAGGTCCAATTACACTCACAAACAGAGTTTAAGGTACAATTTTCAGATATTATTCTAACAGTTACTTGCACAGTAAAAAAGAGCATCTTCTTGACTTACAGAACGCAGATTATTGTAATTAAAGCAACAAGTTACACTGAAACAGGAATACACAGAAATAATAAGGGAAATAATCTTATCTACCTGTGCTAAGGAATTCATATAGAGAACAGAAATGTTTTTCATGCAAGAATTCCTTTAGCTTATTTTTAAACAATGTATTATTACCTCGTAGACATTTAATATTACTTGGAAGTGCGTTGAAGATTATTGTGCTTCGGTATTATACGCCTTTTTGCACCAGAGACAAACTTTTCAGTTATTAGTGTACGTCACATTTTCTTCTTGTGTTACAATGATGGTATGTCTCATGCGTTTCACATTAAGAAGGACTGAAGCATAAATATCATGACAAGAGAGATACTCTGAGGTAGCGGTTAGTTGGCCTATTTTCCTGAAAATATTACGACATGAGGTTCTTGGAGGGAGGCACTCCACACAAATTCGGACTACCTTTTTCTGACTTGCAAAGACTATCTTCCATAGCAGTGAATTGCCCCAGATTATTCATAAGACATAAGTGAATGGAAGTAGCCAAAAAAGCAGATTGTAAGACACTGATGTCTCCGATTTTGGCGATTATCCGGATGCCAAATATTTCTGACCTAAGTCATTTCAGGATTTGGTGGATGTGGTGTTCTCAGTCAAACCTGTTATCTATATGGACGAGTAAGAATTTCGAGCTATGTATCCCCTGTATCTGCTGGCTTCCATTTGCAATGTTTATCTCTTTTGGGCTTTTGTGATCAGAATGGTAGTGCATGCAATTAGTTTTGGTGGGGTTTGCTGATAGAGAATTTAGCGTGAACCACATCAGAATAACTATAAGCAGTTGGTTGGCATTTAACTCTAGGTCGGTGGATGTTTTACTGTCACAATACTTGTGTCATATGCAAACATCGTAAAGTTGCTTGCTTTGTTTGAGGACAGAGCTAGGTCGTTAATATACATGAGAAACAGTAGGGGAACGAGGACAGAACCTTACTGAACTCCATAATGTACTATTCTCCAGTCGGGCTCTACCCTTCCTAGCTCCATGTTGTTACCATCTAACAACGTTTTCTGTTGTCTGTATATAGGATTTGAGGCAGTTGCTCATTTGTTCTCGGATTTCATGAAGGCACGCTTTCTCTATAAGTATTCTATGATCGACACTGTCGAAAGCCTTAGACAGGTTGCAGAATGTGCCAACAGGCAATGTCTTCTTGTCAAGACATTCCAAAACACTACTGGTAAATGAAAATATACATTCCTGGAAATGGAAAAAAGAACACATTGACACCGGTGTGTCAGACCCACCATACTTGCTCCGGACACTGTGAGAGGGCTGTACAAGCAATGATCACACGCACGGCACAGCGGACACACCAGGATTCGCGGTGTTGGCCGTCGAATGGCGATAGCTGCGCAGCATTTGTGCACCGCCGCCGTCAGTGTCAGCCAGTTTGCCGTGGCATACGGAGCTCCATCGCAGTCTTTAACACTGGTAGCATGCCGCGACAGCGTGGACGTGAACCGTATGTGCAGCTGACGGACTTTGAGCGAGGGCGTATAGTGGGCATGCGGGAGGCCGGGTGGACGTACCGCCGAATTGCTCAACACATGGGGCGTGAGGTCTCCACAGTACATCGATGTTGTCGCCAGTGGTCGGCGGAAGGTGCACGTGCCCGTCGACCTGGGACCGGACCGCAGCGACGCACGGATGCACGCCAAGACCGTAGGATCCTACGCAGTGCCGTAGGGGACCGCACCGCCACTTCCCAGCAAATTAGGGACACTGTTGCTCCTGGGGTATCGGCGAGGACCATTCGCAACCGTCTCCATGAAGCTGGGCTACGGTCCCGCACACCGTTAGTCCGTCTTCTGCTCACGCCCCAACATCGTGCAGCCCGCCTCCAGTGGTGTCGCGACAGGCGTGAATGGAGGGACGAATGGAGACGTGTCGTCTTCAGCGATGAGAGTCGCTTCTGCCTTGGTGCCAATGATGGTCGTATGCGTGTTTGGCGCCGTGCAGGTGAGCGCCACAATCAGGACTGCATACGACTGGGGCACACAGGGCCAACACCCGGCATCATGGTGTGGGGAGCGATCTCCTACACTGGCCGTACACCACTGGTGATCGTCGAGGGGACACTGAATAGTGCACGGTACATCCAAACCGTCATCGAACCCATCGTTCTACCATTCCTAGACCGGCAAGGGAACTTGCTGTTCCAACAGGACAATGCACGTCCGCATGTATCCCGTGCCACCCAACGTGCTCTAGAAGGTGTAAGTCAACTACCCTGGCCAGCAAGATCTCCGGATCTGTCCCCCATTGAGCATGTTTGGGACTGGATGAAGCGTTGTCTCACGCGGTCTGCACGTCCAGCACGAACGCTGGTCCAACTGAGGCGCCAGGTGGAAATGGCATGGCAAGCCGTTCCACAGGACTACATCCAGCATCTCTACGATCGTCTCCATGGGAGAATAGCAGCCTGCATTGCTGCGAAAGGTGGATATACACTGTACTAGTGCCGACATTGTGCATGCTCTGTTGCCTGTGTCTATGTGCCTGTGGTTCTGTCAGTGTGATCATGTGATGTATCTGACCCCAGGAATGTGTCAATAAAGTTTCCCCTTCCTGGGACAATGAATTCACGGTGTTCTTATTTTAATTTCCAGGAGTGTAGCTTCTGCTTTGGAGGTACCTTCTTTGAATCCAAATTGGGTTTTGCTAATTATTGCAAGGTTGTTTAGGTAATTGATTATCCTGGCATATATTAGTGTCTGTACGCTGGTGCCAAGATTTCGATGGAAGGTTGGGGTACATTAAACCGATATACAAGCTCGGACTGGCGAAAACCAGAGGCTCAGACGATTCTGCGGAGATCTGGGGTGCAAATTTCTCGACCTCCGCTATCGGGTGGAGAAATGTAGGGTCCCCCTGAATAGATCAGGCGTGCACTACACGCGGGAAGCGGCTACAAGGGTAGCGGAGTACGTGTGGAGTGCATATGGGGGGTTTTTAGGTTAGAGAATTCCCTCCCTAGACCCGACAAGACGCCTCCTGAGACGCGGCAAGGTGGGAGTAGGCAAAATGCAACAGGGAATAACAATATTAATGTGCTAATAGTAAACTGCAGGAGCATCTATAGAAAGGTCCCAGAACTGCTCTCATTAATAAACGGTCACAACGCCCATATAGTACTAGGGACAGAAAGTTGGCTGAAACCAAACGTAAACAGTAATGAAATCCTAAACTCAGTTTGGAATGTATACCGCAGAGACAGACTGGACAGTGAAGCGGGAGGCGTGTTTATAGCGATAAGAAGTGCAATAGTATCGAAGGAAATTGACGGAGATTCGAAATATGAAATAATTTGGGTGAAGGTGACTGTTAAAGCAGGATCAGACATGGTAATTGGATGTCTCTATAGGCCCCCTGGCTCAGCAGCTGTTGTGACTGAACACCTGAAGGATAATTTGGAAAATATTTCGAGTAGATCTCCCCACCATGTTATAGTTTTGGGTGGAGATTTTAATTTGCCGGATATAGACTGGGAGACTCAAAGGTTCATAACGGGTGGCAGGGACAAAGAATCCAGTGACATTTTTTAAGTGCTTTATCTGGAAACTACCTTGAGCAGTTAAACAGAGAACCGACTCGTGGCGATAACATATTAGACCTTCTGGTGACAAACAGACCCGAACTATTTGAAACAGTTAACGCAGAACAGGCAATCAGCGATCATAAACCGGTTACTGCATCGATGATTTCAGCCGTAAATAGAAATATTAAAAAAGGTAGGAAGATTTTTCTGTTTAGCAAAAGTGACAAAAAGCAGATTAAAGAGTACCTCACGGCTCAACACAAAAGTTTTGTCTCAAGTACAGATAGTGTTGAGGATCAGTGGACAAAGTTCAAAATGATCGTACAATATGCGTTAGATGAGTATGTGCCAAGCAAGATCGTAAGAGATGGAAAAGAGCCACCGTGGTACAACAACCGAGTTAGAAAACTGCTGCGGAAGCAAAGGGAACTTCACAGCAAACATAAACATAGCCAAAGCCTTGCAGACAAACAACAATTACACGAAGCGAAATGTAGTGTGAGGAGGGCTATGCGAGAGGCGTTCAATGAATTCGAAAGTAAAGTTCTATGTACTGACTTGGCAGAAAATCCTAAGAAATTTTGGTCTTATGTCAAAGCGGTAGGTGGATCAAAACAAAATGTCCAGACACTCTGTGACCAAAATGGTACTGAAACAAAGGATGACAGATTAAAGGCCGAAATACTAAATGTCTTTTTCCAAAGCTGTTTCACAGAGGAAGACTGCACTGTAGTTCCTTCTCTAGATTGTTGCACAGACGACAAAACGGTAGATATCGAAATAGACGACAGAGGGATAGAGAAACAATTAAAATCGCTCAAAAGAGGAAAGGCCGCTGGACCTGGTGGGATACCAGTTCGATTTTACACAGAGTACGCGAAGGAACTTGCCCCCCTTCTTGCAGCGGTGTACCGTAGGTCTCTAGAAGAGCGTAGCGTTCCAAAGGATTGGAAAAGGGCACAGGTCATCCCCGTTTTCAAGAAGGGACGTCGAACAGATGCGCAGAACTATAGACCTATATCTCTAACGTCGATCAGTTGTAGAATTTTGGAACACGTATTATGTTCGAGTATAATGACTTTTCTGGAGACTAGAAATCTACTCTGTAGGAATCAGCATGGGCTTCGAAAAAGACGGTCGTGTGAAACCCAGCTCGCGCTATTCGTCCACGAGACTCAGAGGGCCATAGACACGGGTTCACAGGTAGATGCCGTGTTTCTTGACTTCCGCAAGGCGTTCGATACAGTTCCCCACAGTCGTTTAATGAACAAAGTAAGAGCATATGGACTATCAGACCAATTGTGTGATTGGATTGAAGAGTTCCTAGACAACAGAACACAGCGTGTCATTCTCAATGGAGAGAAGTCTTCCGAAGTAAGAGTGATTTTAGGTGTGCCGCAGGGGAGTGTCATAGGACCGTTGCTATTCACCATATACATAAATGACCTTGTGGATGACGTCGGAAGTTCACTGAGGCTTTTTGCAGATGATCCTGTGGTGTATCGAGACGTTCTAACAATGGAAAATTGTACTGCAATGCAGGAGGATCTGCAGCAAATTGACGCATGGTGCAGTGAATGGCAATTGAATCTCAATGTAGACAAGTGTAATGTGCTGCGAATACACAGAAAGATAGATCCCTTATCATTTAGCTACAAAATAGCAGGTCAGCAGCTGGAAGCAGTTAATTCCATAAATTGTCTGGGAGTACGCATTAGGAGTGATTTAAAATGGAATGATCATATAAAGCTGATCGTCGGTAAAGCAGATGCCAGACTGAGATTCATTGGAAGAATCCTAAGGAAATGCAATCCGAAAACAAAGGAAGTAGGTTACAGTACGCTTGTTCGCCCACTGCTTGAATACTGCTCAGCAGTGTGGGATCCGTACCAGAGATAGAGAAGATCCAACGGAGAGCAGCGCGCTTCGTTACAGGATCATTTAGTAATCGCGAAAGCGTTACGGAGATGATAGATAAACTCCAGTGGAAGACTCTGCAGGTGAGACGCTCAGTAGCTCGGTATGGGCTTTTGTTAAAGTTTCGAGAACATACCTTCACCGAAGAGACAAGCAGTATATTGCTCCCTCCTACGTATATCTCGCGAAGAGACCATGAGGATAAAATCAGAGAGATTAGAGCCCACACAGAAGCATACCGACAATCCTTCTTTCCACGAACAATACGAGACTGGAATAGAAGGGAGAATCCATAGAGGTACTCAGGGTACCCTCCGCCACACACCGTCAGGTGGCTTGCGGAGTATGGATGTAGATGTAGATGTAGAATGTGGTGAATGATATACTGGTCTACAAATATTGAAAAGTTAAATGTTATGGTTTTTTTATTTTATTGGGAGGCACAGAACATGAGAAAGAAGCAAAATTTATTGAATGGGTCTCACTTTTGAGATGATGTTAATTATTTCATGTATCTTACAAGAAATAATGAACGAAGATAAAAAATTGCTTTAAAGAGCCTGGTTTTCGCCTGCCTCTGGCCAATTGTTGCAGGAGCATCCTTTCTCGACATCCATCAGTAATCACTTAAAAGGCAGCAATTCATTTCCCTTTGTATTTCTGCTCCATGAGGGGAAGACACTACTGAAAATGCTCACTGTTTTTATCACTCACATAATCAAAATTTTCTGGAAAGTGCAATTGTTTAAGTGAATTTTGAATGATATGCTACTCTACAGCTCTTCGCATGACTGCATCAGTTCATCCGAAAAATCTTGGCACTTTTCTGCTTTGAAGTGCCCCAGAAAACCATTCGAAACGTTTTAATGGGTTTCCATTCCGTCTCTCTTTATCGTTTTGTACTAATTCAAGCTGAGTATCTTTGGTAGTTGTATGGTTGTGGAATGGTAAATACAGCTGTATTATTTTTTTTTTCGAACGGTACCTGAGCTTTTACAAAATTATTCATCATCCTCAGTTTTATAGATAGTACTAGAGCCAAAACTACGGTTGGTTCCATCAATCGTTCAAACAAAAATATTTTCCATTGCTTCAGCCAATTATTCTGTAAATCGTGTTAGTCCCTAGCACAACTATCCCATCTTTACACGAAACAACAGTGTCTGATGTAGCCCAATTGCAGTTCTAGTAATACGGCAATAACTTTAAAACTACAACAAACTTCCCACTGATATCTACTTAGAGCTCTTATATTTTTCATGTTCTGATATATTTTTTTCGTACTGGTAGCATACTCCACAGGAATAAAGAGTAACTTGTTAGAATTGTTTGAAATTCCTACTTTAAGACTAATCTTTCAAGCATCAATGACAAGATGACTTTAATTGGGACTGTGAAGCATATTCAGTGCATCCACAAGACCATCTATATCTCTGATGTATTTGAAGTATCCTTTAGCTTTAAAGAACTTATTTAGTGCAATCTATATCTCTCAACCTAGATGGTTGTTTATCTTTGCTTGAGGAACTACTAGAGCTCTCTGAAGCCTCTCTGATTATCCGCTACAAAGAAATTGTCTGCCATTAGGCACAGGACGAATTGCAGAGCGCATATTAGGGTACACAACTCTTGTCGTTTTCTTCTTCTTTCATTTATAGGGGGAACTATACAGAACTAATAGATAATACAGTTGAAGGTGCAACTTCTAAATCATTGGCTGTCCATAGATCATATAAAGTCCTTTCTCTTTCATTTATAGATTGAAGTTGGACGAACATAACAGGAAACCAGTTTTATGTGCTGGACCCCTATCTTACAGCCAGACTACAAGAAATCTTTCTTACAGAAGGCGTAACTGAACACTTGCTTGAAATAAATGTTACTTCACCGCAAATATAACGGAGCTGTTCTGCATTATGAACACATCGAACAGTGTTATTATAAATTATGTGCGTGTTAACATAAAATAATAGTAGACTGACAGGTGGGAGTGTCTTACAGCAAAATTCTCATGAGAGCACTACCATAACGTGAGGAAAATGTGCAGAACATACACCTAGTCACGTGATGATACAACACTGTGAGGGATACAAAACGCTCAGGCACTGCTGCTAACGCTTATTCATAACTATAAGTAATGGTTGCAGTTCGAAAACTAGGCCTAATAGTCAAATTTTAAGTGCAGTACTGAATTCAGTGATATTAATAAGGGTAACTTATTTTATTTCCACAATATTTTGAATGTTGAACAGTGAAATAAACTGTGCCCTTTCAAACAATAATTCTGATATTTGTTATTCGCAATTTAGGAAAATAACGAAAAACCTAAACCAATAAGTTTGTGACTAAACCTATGCATTTATGATATAAGAAAGAAACAAGAACTATGAACAGAGAAGTTAATATAAGGAATTACATATTAGAACCGTTTTTGTGTAGAGTGAACATAGCAAATGGAGGAGTTGCAACGTATGTAAAAGTAGGTCTCAGTGTACAAAATATTGAAACAAGCAGTTTTTGAGTAGATCCAAATCTAGAAGCATGTGCTTGTGAGTTGTCGCTGCTGCATATTTCTCTTGTAATTGAACAGTCTACATATCCACTACAGAAAACTTTCGGATATTTATGAGAAATCTAGATGTACTATTGAGCTTCTTATCACACAAAAGAAAGAGTTACTAGTTCGCTGTGATTTCAAAGTCGATATCGGAAAAGTGTCAGACAGAAAATATTAACTGGAATCTTATTTGGCTGTTTTGAACTTATTTCAATAGTAAATGTTCCAACTTGTATGCAACAACGTAGCAGGAACCTGACTGATAACGTTTTTATAGACAGTGTTCACAGTGAAACTATTAATGTGTACCAAATTCTTAATGGCATACCAGAGCGTGGTGCAAAATTAATAGAAATAAACAAATTAACACCTCAGATCTCTGAGGTATGTTCATACAAAGCAGAGACGCTTATTAATGGCAACAGCAGACAATGTTTTAAGGATAAGTTAAAAGAAGTGTTATGGGATGAGGCGTTTATAGAATGTGTTAATGTGACATTCAATATATTCCATAGTAGTGAATTTGTGTCAGTATTTCAAAGTAGCATTCGTAAAATGTTATCCAGGAAGTCCATTAGAAAAACAAGTAAGCCACACACGATAAAGCATTCAAAATCTCAGGTAAGAGAAAACGGGAAGTTTTTATAAATGCTAGAAAAAGTCAAGAGTCAATGTTACTTGCATTCTACAACAAATACTGTAATATTTTGATGAACACCATTAAAATGTCCAGAAATTTGCAAATCATGATAGAAATTAATAATGCAGATAATAAGATTGTACAATGAAAACAGGACAAACAGTCTATGTACAACATGGCACAACAGTTAAAACAAATAACAATATTGAAAATGATAATTCACAAGTTGCAAGTACACTTTCTAAGTGTAGCAACAAAAATGAGATTAGATGGTTCAATTGAAGATTCCATAAAACTTTAAGCACTTAGAAGTAGTTGAGAGAACTATAGAAATACTGAAAAAGAAAAGCCAGTGTGGTGTTGATAGAATTTCAAACAGACTTTTGAAAAGTTTTTCTAATTAAGTAAGTAATGTCCTCAGTGATATGTGTAATGCATCAGTGGCACAGGGAATTTTTCCAGGTAGGTTAAAACATGCAGTTAAACCTCTTTATAGGGAAGGTGCAGAGAAATACTGAAAAAATTGTCATCCAATTTCTTACAGAGGTCTTTTCCAAATTTGAAGAAGTAAAGCACTCAAGCGCTACCTCATTTTTAAGTGAAACATTTCACTTACCATATCACAGTTTGGATTCCAGAAGTTCTGCTGGAGTAAGGATGCTATTTATACATTCACTTGACAAATATAAAAAACCATAAATAGGAAATATCGTATTTTGTAGGATATTTACAAGGTGCTGGACTGTGTAGATCATGACAGTTCCTTATAAAAACATAAATTATACTGAACTGATTGTTTACACACAAATGGTTTGAATCATACTTAATGAACAGAATGCAAAAAGATGCTATGAATAATTCAAACAATGGTAGAAGGAAACAAAATTTTAAACCAAGAAGAAATCACTAAAGAAGTTCTGCAACGTTCAATTTTGGGTTTACTCCTATTCATTATATATGTGAATGACTTTCCACTTAACATCTATCAAGCAGAATTGGTAATTTCTGTAGATAGTACTAGTAATATAATAAATCCATTAGAGAGAAAACAACAAAAGGCATTATTAAACATTTTTATCAAAGCATTATTAACGTGGTTCTCTAAAATGCACTCATAGACCATATTAAGTTATATATAACAAACGGAGTCATAACAACAATTGATGTAGCAAATGGAAATGAGCCAGTGAGGAAGGTAGAATCATCCAAATTCCCGGATGTGCATATCGACAAAAACTTGAATTGGAAGAAGCTTATTACTGAGTTACTCAGACTATTAATACCTGCTACTTTTTCTCTTTGTATAACTGCCGGTCTTGGAAACAACCAACTCAACTTCCTGTACATTTCTACTCAATAATGTCTCATGGAATAATTTTCTTATGTAACTCATGACTCAAGGAAGTGTTGACTGCATAAAAGGGGGCAGCAAGAATAGTAGTGTTGTTCACCCATGGTTGTCATACTAGTTATTCAAGGAGTTTGATATTTTAACTGCACTATCACAATACATATATTCGTTAACGAAATGTATCATAAATACTCCATCAAAATTTGAGGAAAACAGAGATCCATACCTACAACTCTGGATGAAAAGATAATATGTATTACCCATTGTTAAAGTGTCAGTTGCTCAGAAAGGAGTTCAATATGCAGCAACAAAAATATTCTACAATTTGCCTAATGACATGACATAGGGAGGCAAGTTTTAAATCTAACCTAAAATCATTTCGCCTGGATAACTCCTACTAATGAATGGACAAATTTGTATTTAAAAACTGGTAGTAATTAAGAAAAAAGGAAAGAAACACATATTTTTAATGTCGTTTCTTGAGTAGGACAAAAAATTATATATTCATTAATGTTAACACTAATCATGTACTCATATCCAGTAAACTGACTTATTCTATTACGATATATTGATAATTTTTACTTATGGACCGTCTGACAGCAACTGAATAAAACACAATTTTAGTCCCTTACGCGTTTCGCCTTTATATTCTGCAAGGCACCATCAGTGGCCTGAAATATGTACATACATTTGCTTCTTAATTTACAATTTTATCACTGTACTTATAGGTTATAAACAGTTCTGGTGGTTGGTATTTCCTATTAAGTAGTAATGTTTTGAACTGTACTTACAGGTTGCATGGACAATTTCTTACATATTACGCTCCTGTTGCATTTTTGGTGTTGTTCTTCTTCTTATGAATGCCAATTTGCGGTTTTTTTCCCACTTTCCACAGCGCTATGAACTGAACGCTTGTTTCAATGCATTGTTTTGTGTTTGCGTTTGTGTACAGTGTACGTGTGTGTTTTGGTGTGGTACAATATATATATATATATATATATATATATATATATATATATATATATATATGGTGTCCCAGCTATCTTGTCCACCCAAAATATCTCTGGAACAATAACAGCTATTGGAAAACGACTTTCACCAATATCAATGTAGGGCTGGGGCCCATGAATGTACATATTTGGAAACATTCTAAAACGAAAGCATATGTGTTTTTTTACACAAACTTATGTTTTTTTTAAATGGACCTCCTATATTTTTTTCTTCAGCAATCCATAGCATGACAAAGCACATACACAATGGCGTTGATTGCATCGCAGTATTCCCATTACATCCCGAGATATTGAGACGCGAATTTGACGCTTGAAACACCCGACATGCGCTGCTAGCGCACGTCCTGAGGCTCAGGCGTGAACCGCATGCTGCCCGTAATCGCAATGTGATTGACATGTGTAATCACACCTCCATACTTATCAAGAGGTCCGAAACGAATAATACGGTCTGCTGCCATCAACTCTCATAAGCACATAATGGTTTCCCTCTTGCACGTTTTACGTATCTACGTACACAATATGAACCAGTACCGATCTGTGTACACCCGTCAGGTTGTCTTATTTATCCTGCACACCCAAAATAAGGTTTATCTAATGCGTTATATGACCCAATGTGGCTGTCGCGCAGGGCCTGGCTCTACCTAGTCAAGCGTCCAACGTAGTTCCCACTACTGTCACAGTTACCACTTTGCCTTGTTTATGATTTGCGACCCATGCAAACTCCTGTACTCCACCACCCTCCGAGCATCCCATTTGTTGTTGCTTTGGCGTGCAGTACACCGCTTGCCAGTGTAGTCGTGCATCAGAGTAATCTAGTGACGGCACGGACGTAGTACACATTGTGAATAAACGTTTTGTTGTGGAACTTATACTGTACGGTATAATGTACACACATGAAGATATGGTAGAAATGCTGCTGATCTATGGAGAATGTACGTTGACGGGAAATACGTTATGAGATTGCTTGTTTGTTGATAGTACTCTTAGCGAACATTATGATTATTAAGCTAATATGTCTGTTTTCTACCCCCCTCTACATACCTGTACTGTACCCTGTTGTAGGTGGACGAAATGCTGTTCAGGCAGAACGACTGTATAGAAGACGATTCCCTGACAAGCCATCGCCTTCGCGCCGGATGTTTGGTCGTCTCACATCTCGTCTACGTGAAACGGGAAGCTTAAATCCTAGAACACGCACAGATGAACGTGCTGAAGTTGCTGTGCTCGCTACCATAGCTGTGAATCCTCAAATCAGCACACGTCAAATTGAACGTGAAGTTGGTGTGTCTAAATCAAGTGCACAGCGTATTCTTAAGCGTCATAAATTTCATCCTTACCATGTTCATTTACACCAGGATCTTCATGGAAATTACTTCCGTAATAGGGTAACATTTTGTCGGTGGGCTCAGCAAAAATTTCTGACTAATCCAAATTTGTTTGCAGATGTTCTCTTTACCGACGAGGCATCATTCTCCAACAAAGGAATTGTCAATATGAGGAATATGCGTTATTGCTCCGCAGACAATCCAAAATGGCTCCGTCAGGTAGAGCATCAACGTCCGTGGAAAGTTAGTGTTTGGTGTGGGATTATTGGAGATACCATTATCGGACCTTTCTTTATAAATGGCATCCAAAATGGCAGACAATACTCCAGATTTATACGACACAATCATCCTGTTCTCTTGGACACCGTACCTCTGAACTGGAGAATGGTCATGTGGTATCAGCATGACGGATGCCCTGCGCATAACGCCTTACGAGCACGACGACTTCTGAACCGTAAGTTCCCTGGTAGGTGGATTGGACGAGGTGGCCCAGTTAGGTGGCCTGCCCGATCTCCGGACCTTACACCGCTGGATTATTTTCTTTGGGGTGCAGTGAAGGTTGCTGTTTACCAACATGAACCAACAACACCAGAGGACATGAAGCAACGCATTATTGATGCTTGTACAGCCATCAAAGAGGAAACAGTTGCACGAAGTAGGGCATCCTTCATCCGCAGAGTGACCCTATGTATGCAAGCCAATGGCCATCACTTCGAGCATGAGATGTGAACGCTATGTTTAGTATGTAGTGCTGGTATCGCAGTGGAAGTTTCTACAAAGGGCCATTTTACCCAGTGATGTTAAGAAACATTTGTTTGCAACAATTTGTCATTTAACGCATTAGATAAACATAACATTGATAATTATGTGATAATATAACTAATTGGTTAAACATGTTTACATTCATCTTCTATGTCCTACCTGAACTTCCCAAATCAAAACATTTTTACCTTAACAACGGTAAAATTTTTAGTCCACTTGCTCGTTTCACTAAAACCACCAACATGAATTTTACTATTACGAGTGAATGATTAACTGTCACTTGCGCTAGATCTACAGTAAAGTAAAGTTTTAACGTTGAACGGCATTACCTTTTTAGCAACGGATTAACGATAAGCAAAGTTAACTTTGTGACTAACGTTGCGGTACACAGATATGTTACAGATCCGCATCACCCCTAGCCTATGGGATAAATACCTGCTGGAATGTACGACGTTAATGCAGGATGGCAGCAGACCGTATTATTCGTTTCGGACCTCTTGATAAGTATGGAAGTGTGATTACGCATGTCAATCACATCGCGATTACGGGCAGCATGGGGTTCACGCCTGAGCCTCAGGACGTGCGCTAGCAGCGCATGTCGGGTGTTTCAAGCGTCAACTTCGCGCCTCAATATCTCGGGATGTAATGGGAATACTGCGATGCAATCAACGCCATTGTGTATGTGCTTTGTCATGCTATGGATTGCTGAAGAAAAAAATATAGGAGGTCCATTTAAAAAAAAACATAAGTTTGTGTTAAAAAACACATATGCTTTCGTTTTAGAATGTTTCCAAATATGTACATTCATGGGCCCCAGCCCTACATTGATACTGGTGAAGGTCGTTTTCCAACAGCTGTTATTGTTCGAGAGATATTTTGGGTGGACAAGATAGCTGGGACACCCTGTATAGTATTTTCAGTGCACAGGTCCATCACGGACAGCATAATCGACTTTTCGTCACCAAACGAAAGAATCAGCACCATCACAGTGAAATCAGCCAACAAATCCTACACAATAATCAACGGACATGCACCGACTAATGACTACAACAGGAAAAACCCGGACGAAATTGCCCGCATCTCGTGGTCGTGCGGTAGCGTTCTCGCTTCCCACGCCCGGGTTCCCGGGTTCGATTCCCGGCGGGGTCAGGGATTTTCTCTGCCTCGTGATGGCTGGGTGTTGTGTGCTGTCCTTAGGTTAGTTAGGTTTAAGTAGTTCTAAGTTCTAGGGGACTCATGACCATAGATGTTAAGTCCCATAGTGCTCAGAGCCATTTTTGAACCGGACGAAATTGATGACTTCTGGAGGACAATGGAAGAAACTATCAGAAAAATTCTTGCACATAGAGTCAAAATAATACTGGGAGACTTCAACGCTAAACTCGGAAAAGAAAAGATATACAGACGTATCACAGGAAAACATACTCCACACAAGGACACCAACAAAAACGGAAAACACCTGATAGACTTTTGCAAAATTCACGACCTCGCCATTATGTCAACAAAATTCAAGAAATCAACACGGAAACTTACCACATGGAAATTCCCCAGCGGAAAGCAAGAACTACAAATCGACCACGTAATAGTCCAGAAAGACTCACAAAAAGAAATTTTGAACATAGAAACACGTAAAGGCTACTTCGACTCAGATCACCACCTACTACAGATCAGGATTCGTCTTTTGCCCAAGAAAAAGCTCCAGGAGAACAAAATTGTTAGACCAGATCCAGAATACCTTACTTTAAACCAGACACAAATATTAGACAAAATTAAAATGGAGAAAACGAGAGATTGGACACAACTTTCAGGAAGAATCCGAGAGGTCATGAAACTAGCACAAGCACCACGCACAACGAAACACCGTTGGTGGAACCACACATGTGACCAAGCTATTGACCAACGAATCAGTGCATGGAAAAAATTTAGTAGCCATAAATCCCAAGAGCATTGGATGAACTTCTTGAAAACACAGAACCCATCAAGCAAAATCATTCGCAGTGAAGAACGACAGTATGATAAACGGCGACTGACGGAGATCGAATTGGACTTCATGAAGAACAATACAAGAAACTTCTAGAGAACGTTCAGAGAAAATATGACTGGATATCAACCACCCAACTTGTGCTTCAGAAGACCGGATGGAACCCTAGAAACCAATACCAAAAACAATTGTGACATTCTGGCAAAGTACTTTGAAAAACTGCTCAACACGGACCCCCCTATGGAAGAAATGATGACAGAAACGAGCACGTACAATCCAGATAGTGAACCTCCAACTCTAGACGAAGTTAAAGAAATAATCAAGTCACTCAAGAATCGTAGAGCACCAGGAGAAGACGGCATCATCGCGGAAATGTGGAAGTTACAAGACCCAGAACTCACCAAAGACATCCACAGGATCTTGGAAGATATCTGGAAGAGCATGAAAATTTCTGACGGCTGGAAAACTGCCCTGATACACCCACTACACAAAAAAGGTGACAAGACTGACCCGAACAACTACAGAGGAATATCCCTACTACCGGTCACATACAAGATCCTCTCTAAAGCTTTACTAAACAGACTAGAATGCCAGACCGACCACTTGATTGGGGAATATCAAGCAGGCTTCCGTAAAGGGCGGTCTTGTGCGGAACAAATTTGGAACCTGAAAATGATTTTACAACACAAACAGAACCTGATCATTACCTTTGTCGACTTCAAAAAGGCGTACGACTCTATCGACCGGAAAACTCTCTTCAAAATTCTAGCAGAATACAAAGTAGACAACAAAACACGGGCTATCATAGAGCAAACTTTAACCAATACGACTTCCAAAGTAAAGTTCTGTGGGGAACTATCAGAGCCCTTTGAAATTCGCACAGGTGTCCGACAAGGTGATGGCCTCTCACCTCTCCTTTTCAATCTGGTGTTAGATAAGGTAATAAAAGAATGGGAAACATCACAACAGGGGATAACCTTAGGAAACCTACAGATTAAATGCCTGGCTTTTGCAGACGATTTGGCGATTGTCACGAAAGGTATACAAGAAACAAAAAACGCTATTGAAAAACTGCACGAAATCGCTTCCAAAACTGGACTACAGATCTCTTACGAAAAGACACAGTTTATGAGCACAAAGAAACTCTCATCTCTGAACACAAAGTATGGCACGATTTACAAAACGGCAAACTTCAAATACCTCAGTGAAACGCTACAAATGAGTGGACATAACAGAGGCTCAAACGAAGAAAGGAAGACTAAACTGGACAAGGCATAAAAAGTAGTGTGGAATCATTACAACAAGAAGTCTTATCTCACAAAAAGCCAAATTACGCCACTACGACACGGTGGTGCTCCCCGAGGCACTGTATGCAGCAGAGACCACACTAATCCTAGAGCATACACGCATCAGACAACTAGAAAAAGTAGAACGGAAAATACTTAGGAAAATATTTGGCGCAACTAACAACAATGGAATATGGATAAAGAAACCTACAGAGGAACTATACAAACATACGGAGACAATCACAGAAAAGATTAGAAAATGCAGACTACAATTCTATGGACACCTATACAGAATGCCATCACACAGACTGACCAAACAGATCTTTGACTGGATAACCACTAGAAACAACAAATGGGTGACAGAGGTAAAAAACGACCTGAACCAACTCAACATAACAGCAGACACAATAAACGACAGAATAAAATACAGAAACATCATTAATAAAAGTAAACTACATGAGATACAATGTGACAAACGAACAGGCGTAAAATGGACCGAAGAACGCAAGCAAGATCACAGCCGGAAGATGAAAGAAATATGGGCAACCAAAAAGGCAATCAAGATAAAGTCGAAGACACAAAGCCGACAAGAAGCATGGACAGAGGACTGGAAACAGAAACACAGCGGACGAATGAGGGAAGTTTGGGCAGCAAGGAAGGCAGCAAAAGGAACTGGCTATGTAGTTTAGTCCAAATGCGCTCTTTATGGACAAAACACCATATATATATAACGTCAAAACACACACACACACACACACAAATGCATACACGAACAGATCACAGATACTTCAATAATTACACTCGAAAGTTTGGCAATAAAATTCGATCTTTGGCAAAAACATTTGACAGTCGGTAACAGAATCCAAAACATTGCATTGAAACAAGCGTTCAGTTCATAGTACTGTGGAACGTGGGAAAAAAACCGCAAATTGGCATTCATAAGAAGAAGAACAACACCAAAAATGCAACAGGAGTGTAATATGTAAGAAATTGTCCACGCAACCTGTAAATACAGTTCAAAACATTACTACTTAATAGGAAACACCAACCACCAGAACTGTTTATAACCTGTAAGTACAGTGACAAAAATGTAAATTAAAAAGCAAACGTATGTACATATTTCAGGCCACTGATGATGCCTTGCAGAAAATAAAGGCGAAACGTGTATGGCACTAAAATTGTGTTTTATTCAATTGCTGTCAGAGGTCCACAAGTAAAAATTATCAATATACCTTAATATTACACGCAACTGAAGAAGACAGGACTACAAAGGTTGAAGATGACTTATTCTACTTAATTTCGGTAAAAGATTTCATTCAAATGGTCTATGGAACATGTAAATAACTAAATGCTGATCCCAGAACAGTATTTCGACTTAACCTCACTTAGAAGGAGGAGGTTGTGCCACATTTAGAAGGGTATGATGGGGAAGAGAGGAAAAGATTATTAGAATAATACATGGAGTCATTTAATCCTCCCAGCTGTTGCCAGATATGCTGCTAATGGAGCATAGGATTCGCACTGGGAATGAACCACCACTCTGAAGTAAACTGTGCCAAATTTGTCATCATCTACAACCAGTGACAGAGGAATTTATTAACCAGCAACTTCATGATTGGATTATTAAAGAGAGTATCAGCACAAGTAGTAACTGTCCCACAAAAAAGCCCAGACAGAAGTATGGCTTATAGATTTTATTCTTATTACAGTTATTTAAAACAGAAAACACTAACAGACATGTTATCAGTGTCTAAAATCACAGAGATCTTAGATAATGTGGGCCAATGCTGTTATTTTGTAACAAGGAATTTGTAAAGTGGATACCATGAACTAGATGTAACACCAGAGGATCGACCTAAAACAGAGTTTTGTGATTCGATCATAACATTTCCAGAACCCTAGCATCATACCATTTTCAGTACTGGAAAATGACATTGGGATTGAAGAATGCACCAATGACATTCCAGTACCTATTGGATGAAGTACTATTTGTACATGGTTTGAAACCAAAATAGTGCATTGTACATCTGGACTATATTGTAGTCCTTTCCAATAACATTCAGGAATATGTGGTATGTTTACATTATGTCTTTAGTCGATTAAAAGAGATGTGACTAACAGTTAGTTTGGTAAAGTGTCTTTTTGTCCTAAAGGAAATAAGCCATCTGCTCCATATTATCAGTTGGGATGGAGTCCAAACCGACAGTCAGCTTGTAAAAACTGTACAGGAATTGCTAATCCCTATAAGAGGGAAAGAATTGCACTCCTATTTTGGGATAACTAATTATTACAGTAAATTTGTGCCAAACTTTTCAGAAATACTAAGACTACTAACAAATGGACTCCAGAAAGTGGAGAAGTCTTAGTGTGATTTTTATTGACTACTAATCCTGTCTTGCCACAATGGATTATGATAAACAATGTATATTAGCAAGTGATGCAGATGGTTTGAATCACATGATAAGCGCTGTGGAATATGTTGATGTACCTTCAGATGAGTGGCGAAAGTCTCAGGGCACTAATCAGATTATCAACAATTTGCAATTCAAACTCAGTTCATTTCTGGTGATGGAGTATTAAACAAACAAGGTGTGGTCAGTACATAATTGTCAGCAAGTTTACGTCATGAAGTGTTGAGGCAGGCACATGATGATATCTTGGTAGCACATGGGAGCCTATGAGACACAGAACGAGGCATTTTCGAAAATTATTGGTGGAGAACACAGCAGTAGGTGTAGTGCAGTATGTCAAAAACTGCATAATGTACAGCTAAAGAGCTGAACTTATTCATCAACAGATCCCATTGCGAAGATTACCTGAGGGCAGCAGATTATTCCAAATGATAGGTATGGACAGGCTTGGCCCTTTGTACAGACACCAGCAGGGAATTAGTATCTGTAAACTATAACTGATCATTTTAGGCAATTTTTTTCCATGATTGCTGTGCCACATCAGCAAACAGAAACGGTATCTCAGGCAATAGTTGACCACTGGTTAGTTAAAGTTTGGGATGCAAGAGAATTAACAGTAGTCAGGGTATTTACTTTATGTCTGAACTGATGAAGTGGTTGTGTCGACTTTTATGAATTAGGAACTTGCAGACTAGCGCATTACCTCCACAAGCCAACTGGGGGAAAGAGAGAGTGCACTGTACAATGTTAAGTACAAGGACAAGAGAGTGCCCTGAACCTGAGTCCGCTCCTCCACTCCCTTTCAAATGGTTCAAATGGCTCTGAGCACTATGGGACTTAACATCTGTGGTCATCAGTCCCCTAGAACTTAGAACTACTTAAACCTAACTAACCTAAGGACATCACACACATCCATGCCCGAGGCAGGATTCGAACCTGCGACCGTAACGGTCACGCGGTTCCAGACTGAAGCGCCTAGAACTGCACGGCCACACCGGCCGGCGTTAAGTTATTATATAAACAGTCACCATAGTGACTGGGACACACTACTTCCATATGTAGTAGTGCTCTGTAATTCAAAGGTACATGAGAGTACAGGTTTATCATCACATGAGGTTTTTGTGGCCAAAATATGCTATCCCCTTTTGAATTGTTTAAACCATCCGCTGTGGAAGAAGTATCCTCCATTCACAATCTTGCTAAGAGACTGAAGGGTGTATGACACCAAGTTCAGGGGATGAATATGAAAATCCTGGAGTGGAAAGGGAGAGTGCAAAGAGGAAAAACGAGGCTACCCAAGTATCACATCAGATACTTGGTAATGCTAACTAACTTTTAGGTGCCAGTAGGGAAAACAAAGAAGTCTGTTACATTGTACCAGTGACCGCATCGAGTAACTGAAATGACATCTCCAGTTAATGTAAAACTGCAACTCCTGACTCACACCATGGCTGTACATGTAGGGCAAGCCCATCCATTCAAGGGTACCACTGAAGCACTGCCTCAGTCGCTGGCAGCTCCTTTGCAAGAGGGGAGGGAAGTGATAAGGAAGAAATGTAAGGTCAGGTGAAAAGTACAAAATCTCCTTGTCATTAATGCCACTTTTCCATGTGCCCTAAGGTACAAGAAAGCCTTGTGGGCTATTTGTAGATTACCTTTTCCTCTAAGTCTCAATACATACATCAATTTTACCCTTGCTTTCTTATTAGTTACTGGTAATGTGAATAGTGGAAACTTAGTGTAATTAACATTGATACTATATTGCAAATTTAATTGATTATTTTGTGAAGTGTGTGTTTTGTGTAGAAGTGGTTTCCTGTCCACTGTGGACTTGTAATAAGAAGTAGTTTGTAATTGAGTGTGGATGTGTGTCTGTGTGTTAGCTCCTATGTATTTAGTTTCAGAACGAAAGATTCTTTTCTGAAGTGTGCTGTTGGCTGAGTCAATTTTTTTGCTTAAGATGCTGGGGAACCTTGAGGAAATTCATGAGACAGAGTATATGGGATACTTCTGGAGCAATAGACAAGGACTTTCATACACTGCTCTCCACTATGGAGTAGCTGTAGTGTCAGGATGAACTATTTACCACCTATGTTACAAAACAGTTCCAGCGTCATGCAAGCTCAATCTGTTTCACCTCCAGAAGCTTGCGTTCCAGTGTCCTAGGAAGGTATCTCCAAGTAAAAGTGAGTTCTTCCAAGAAGTTGTGGCGTCAGTTGCGATATTTTTGGACCTACCTTCCGGTTGCCCGCCACCATCTCCAGAGCTGCAACACTGAACACCACTCACCTGCTACTGTACTTACCAGACCAACTTTTAGAAATTTTGCCTAATGGAAATTTATCCTATCTGAACATCACCTTAGACTCTATTCATCTGCCGGCCGCAGTGGTCTCGCGGTTCTAGGCGCTCAGTCCGGAACTGCGCGACTGCTACGGTCGCAGGTTCGAATCCTGCCTCGGGCATGGATGTGTGTGATGTCCTTAGGTTAGTTAGGTTTAATTAGTTCTAAGGGGACTGATGAGCTAAGATGTTAAGTCCCATTGTGCTCAGAACCATTTGAACCATTTGAACTCTATTCATCTAGCCTCAAACGAGGTGCTGCCCACCCAGAATGATTATGTATCATTGGAACACCAATTTAAAGAAGGACTGTAGCCAACATCAGCGACATCTGTCGCATTCACCACCTTGGCGACAGTACATATTGTTCATTGCTGCCTCAAAGATCAATTTGCCCAAATTCCTTCCTTACCATCCTCTGACCCGTGGGCTCATACATAAAGTGTTGGCATGAGTGAGGAAGCAACAATCTTGGAAAATTAAAGTGTAATAGTGCAGAGTTCAAGAATCAGAAACAAAGTGACTGAGATTATGAAGATGAAATGGTGAAAATATCAACAGGAGAACAAAGAATTTAAGCATACAGCAGCTAAACTAGAAGCTGTACTCTCGATTTATGTTTTGATTGGGAGCCTGAAAAGTGTAAACAGTAAAGGTAATACCACCTGTTTCAGCCAGGCTTCAGCCAATCAAGAATTCGATAGACCAAATTATTCCAACAGCAGGGGAGTGTAATGGCGCATGCAGAAGCTGGAGACTATGATGAAATCCAGGCACTTTCTGATACCTCCTAGCCCAGTAATTACCACATGCCACAAGCTCTGCAGCTACGACCTGGACGCTGGGGCAACAACCGGAGTTTTGAAGCGCTTAAGTAGCGCTTGGCAGTCTGTGTAAGTGATCTGAGCTGCAATAAGACCTGCCTTGTCCTGCATAAAAGTTGACACAACATTCTTCCGCCACCTCGACAGGAACGCCAGCTGGCGATCCAGTCACAACCTATATCGTCCAGGGATTGGGCTAATGTCATCTTAGCTCCAAGACACTGGGGTCCAACATCATCAGCCACAGTCATCCAGTCACTGGTCCCAGATTCTGACCCTGGGCCACTGCCATCTACTGCTAAGGCAACCCGATGGCTTGTTCTGACGGTATTTATGCGAGTAGAGGTGTGGCCCATGATGCAGCGCTGGGACGTAACCATGTGCTGTCAGGAATGTCGCCACCGAAATTTATTGAGAAAAAGACTGCCACTAATGCATCCTCGCCCGCCCGCCCTGATCTGGATTCATAGACCACCACCGCCGCCATCTCCTATTGGCGCTGAATCTACGCCTTCCCAAGATAGAAGTCAATATATCGCTTGACGCAACTGCTGCCTTATCTTCTGCAGCCTCTCACCTTCACTAGAGAACCACTCGCTCGCATTCAATCCACACCCTTTATATCTGCATGCTGTGTGTAACTGAATAACTCCAATTTTGTGATGTCATACGTGTTTCACCTTCACTTTTGGAAAGGCACCGCCAATGGCAAGCTTTTTAGCTGATGCTCTACATGAGTGCTCACTTTACTACTTTTAAAACTGATGTTCTATTTAAAGTCTTTAGAATTATCGCTAATACAGCATTGATAATAACACACGATTACTTCATGGTTTGTTTTGAATTCCAGCTACCATTGAAACATTTAAAAAAAGAACTCACCTGATTTTGTACGTTTATTTGTTACTACATATGAAACGTTAAGTCCTTCAGTTCACACTAAGAACGAGATACCATCGAAGCAATGGTCAAAAAGCCGCGCCCTTGCACCACGAAAGACGAAGTAGATTATATATGCCGGGGGACGTTTTTAATGTGTAGCACACTGGAACAAAGCTCAGGTGGCGATTTTTGACGGAACATGAATAGCAGAGATCATATCAACGTATGTATGGGAACAGATGGCGAGTCTGCAGTAAATCGATTAGTCCTGGTACAAAATATTAATTTATTATTTAATTGATGTGTATTTGCAAATGCAGAGGACATTGATGAAAAACGTTATTGCTGTCAACGTAGTTCTTTGCGACGATATTCTTGAAGAAATACTGTACTTCGCGATGTACCCATAACATAATTCGGCCTCCTTAATTCGGTCTACTAAAATCTGACAATGCCTGAAGCAAGGCGTCGACAGCTTGAGTCAGACAATCTGTCACGGCAAGACATCCGTAAAGCATTAATTCAACATTATTTCGGACAAATTTTGACTAAGTATTGAAACTTTGACGATTTTGGGTTTATATGAGAATAAATAGTAACAGTCTAAATTGCAATATTTTGTATTTTTATTGGTGACAAATGTTTTCGGTTCTCATAACTATCATCAAGCCACAATTAATTTACAATGTTTTGTAGCAAAAGGTAGTTTACTGGCCGATGATGGCTAAATTTGGATGGCTCCTCATGTGGTCTGCGTAAATAAACTGTGGCCCAATGGTGGTTATGAAAAATCATCAGTATAAATATAAAAATATTTCGACTTAGATTGTTACTCCTTATTCATATTATTCTCTGTTAATATGGTAATTTATTACATCAAAAATAGTTAGACACACAAAAAATTTTCACATTACCAGTTTCAGCAAGTTGTTGCCATCTTCATATCTGGTTAATACACTAAAAACCTCCACACCGATATGTAAACAAATATAGTTGCACCTTCAGCATGAAGTCATTTAACATTACAATGAATATACATCATACCATCTTACGATGACAGACTGAAATTAGAATACTGTCCTGCGTTATTATACAGGTATATGACAGTAGTAGGGAGATGAGGTTACGAGCGCAATTTTGATATCAAGTCGATATGCAAATTAATTAAATTGATCAATTAATCATCCACGACCCTGCCCACGCCCGCCCCCACCAACCCCTGTCCCCTGCAATGCCCATCTCTGCCTCCAGATGATGTCATGTGTTTTTCTCAGCCCACACATGTGCTCCAGCCCCCTCCATCCTCTCCATCCCCCAACCTACCTTATTGGCGGGAATTTCGAATTTTGGCGGGAATTTCGAATTTTGGCAAGAATTTCTTTGTCCCAGGGTTGTGCTGATATCTCACCCCCCCCCCTACCCGGATTTGATGGTAAATTTAAATTGGTAGTGGCCTTACTTATGCCCAAGTGCACCCCCCCCCCTCCACCAACACAATTATTTCACCAGAGGCGCTTGGAAGTTGTGGGAAATTAAATTGGTGGCACCCTTTCTGGGACTCGAACTCCGGTTCTCGCAGATGGAAAGCACAAGTGCACCCCCCCCCCCCCCCCAACACATGGAAACTGTTCAGATGCAGGAGATGAAGGTTACGTTAGTGTACTTTATTTATTTTGGTCGGAAATCTGACGCAAGGATCAGTCCTAATTACGTAATTAATCATAAATATCAGGCCTAATTACACAATTATATGCACTGCGCTACACAAGGACGGCAATAAAGCGCATTAAAACTCAAAAACTGACGATGCCATACAACTTGTGCTATCATGCTGGGAAAAAATTTCGCAATACCACTCCAAACTAGTGACAGACACACTCAGATTCTACCCTTCACCTACAAGCTGGCGGGGAAAAGTTTGAGGTGTAAGGTGCTATCTTTATTCTCTTTGGTGGGAAGTACATTCAACTGATGAGATGCTGGTGTTGGGCAGAGAGGAGTTTAATAAGTGTATTACCTGTAAGCTTACAGCCGAGGCCAGTATTTATAGTTGTTTGACGTCAGAGTTCGCTACAGATGCCTGCTCAAAAATCACCCTGCAGCCCAGGTAATCGAAGATAGTACATGCAACCACAACTGATGGACAAAATACATCAGAGTTCTAATTACACTTCGAAATTTGTCATGAAAAAACCAGCACTCGTAATGAATGGGACATATTGCAACGCATGTGCTAGGGAAAATCGTCACTGCATAGGTGGCAGTACAATGACAAACTGCCAAAAATGGAGGCCCTCTCCCCTCCCTCCCTCCCTCCATCCACCAATAGGGAGGGCACAGACTTTTTCAAGTGGCCAGCTACTCCACTTCGCAGCATGTGCTAGGTGCTGTCCACCTTAAGGCGATGGTCCTTCGCCGATACAAAAGCAGGTATAATTAACTGAACAATATAAGATGAAAGCATGGCTGTCCCAAGTGCAACTTGTTTGTCTATAGTGACTCAGCCACCCATAACGGGTAGGGGCCCACCTGCGGCGGCGACCTGACATGTACCAGGCAGGCCCCCAGTGCCCCCAATAGGCCTCTCGTTCTGTGATGGAAAACACTTTTATTTAACGTCAACAACTTCTGTGACACGTGCACAGACAGAGACATACAGAAAACAGAGCAAACGTCTGCAGCTGTAGAATATGCGGATGGAGGTGACTGGATGCATTCGAGTACAGAGCTATACTATGCCGCCTAACCAGAAAAATAGTGCATTTGCGCTAGATGTTGGCAGCTGTACTATATTTACTAGCAAGTTTAGAACACGTAACAAGAAGTGATGTCGTGATCGCAGGGATAGAAGTGACATAAAATTGATAAAATGACGGAAAATACGTGTAAATTGAGGGAAAATACGCCGAAATGCGGTGAAATTGAGGGAATACTTACATGTCTTCTGACTGATGCAGAACAACTCTTGTACATGGGAACGAATGTACGACAGCAAGAGAAATATGGGAAAATGTTGAGGTGGAAGCACCGGGAACTGGGGAAACAGTCTTTTATTTTGCATCGAGGCAACATTGTACTGTATGTCTATTGAGGCAATATTTGGGTGAAATATGCCTGTACGTACTGGGTTCGTCGTGTGTCACTGAGTGCAGTTGTAGTAGTCCCTTGTTCAGCAAATGCGTAGTTTTCGAATGATGAGGATACATTATTTGGCGAATTAATTGTCTTTCTTGCGCGCAACTACACCACTGCACTGTGGGCTGTATGGTATTCTGAGATGGAACCTTCCAATACGTTCATTCAGCAATTCTCACTGCTGTTGTAGTGCGCAAGGAACTAATGGTAGTGCATTAGGGCGTATTACCACATCCTAGATCATCCTGTGTCCATGATGTTAAATATCCAGGTATGTCTAAAGTACACTCCTGGAAATTGAAATAAGAACACCGTGAATTCATTGTCCCAGGAAGGGGAAACTTTATTGACACATTCCTGGGGTCAGATACATCACATGATCACACTGACAGAACCACAGGCACATAGACACAGGCAACAGAGCATGCACAATGTCGGCGCTAGTACAGTGTATATCCACCTTTCGCAGCAATGCAGGCTGCTATTCTCCCATGGAGACGATCGTAGAGATGCTGGATGTAGTCCTGTGGAACGGCTTGCCATGCCATTTCCACCTGGCGCCTCAGTTGCACCAGCGTTCGTGCTGGACGTGCAGACCGCGTGAGACGACGCTTCATCCAGTCCCAAACATGCTCAATGGGGGACAGATCCGGAGATCTTGCTGGCCAGGGTAGTTGACTTACACCTTCTAGAGCACGTTGGGTGGCACGGGATACATGCGGACGTGCATTGTCCTGTTGGAACAGCAAGTTCCCTTGCCGGTCTAGGAATGGTAGAACGATGGGTTCGATGACGGTTTGGATGTACCGTGCACTATTCAGTGTCCCCTCGACGATCACCAGTGGTGTACGGCCAGTGTAGGAGATCGCTCACCACACCATGATGCCGGGTGTTGGCCCTGTGTGCCTCGGTCGTATGCAGTCCTGATTGTGGCGCTCACCTGCACGGCGCCAAACACGCATACGACCATCATTGGCACCAAGGCAGAAGCGACTCTCATCGCTGAAGACGACACGTCTCCATTCGTCCCTCCATTCACGCCTGTCGCGACACCACTGGAGGCGGGCTGCACGATGTTGGGGCGTGAGCAGAAGACGGCCTAACGGTGTGCGGGACCGTAGCCCAGCTTCATGGAGACGGTTGCGAATGGTCCTCGCCGATACCCCAGGAGCAACAGTGTCCCTAATTTGCTGGGAAGTGGCGGTGCGGTCCCCTACGGCACTGCGTAGGATCCTAAGGTCTTGGCGTGCATTCGTGCGTCGCTGCGGTCCGGTCCCAGGTCGACGGGCACGTGCACCTTCCGCCGACCACTGGCGACAACATCGATGTACTGTGGAGACCTCACGCCCCAAGTGTTGAGCAATTCGGCGGTACGTCCACCCGGCCTCCCGCATGCCCACTATACGCCCTCGCTCAAAGTCCGTCAACTGCACATACGGTTCACGTCCACGCTGTCGCGGCATACTACCAGTGTTAAAGACTGCGATGGAGCTCCGTATGCCACGGCAAACTGGCTGACACTGACGGCGGCGGTGCACAAATGCTGCGCAGCTATCGCCATTCGACGGCCAACACCGCGGTTCCTGGTGTGTCCGCTGTGCCGTGCGTGTGATCATTGCTTGTACAGCCCTCTCGCAGTGTCCGGAGCAAGTATGGTGGGTCTGACACACCGGTGTCAATGTGTTCTTTTTTCCATTTCCAGGAGTGTATAATAGTGATGTATTTACAATCATACTGTTAATACAATTATTCTTATAATCTTCACTGAGGTTATAAACTTTCCTGTTTTAGCCAGCATGCACCACATCAATCCAACTCACGTAGTAGACGTGTTATGAAACTGTGTGGCAGTCAACAGTGTGTCTTAATGTGACGAGATGGAACTGAATACCTTTCTTTTGCAAATAGACTATTCGAACTCTTAACGATAAGTAGTGGTTGGCGTTCTTACCGTGCGAATACCCAGCGGCGGACAGTTCTCATACACCTGAAGACGGGACTTTAAAATATCGAAACCGGTCGTGGTTTAAATAAATATTAGTACAAGTGAAGCGGATCTCTCTAAATTCATTATCATACCTCTCAGTTGCGGATCTTTTGCAATGATAAGTTTTTTGGAGAAATATCTCTGACTGTAGATGATACATTAAATGTTGGCGATGGAATACCTTTGTGAATGAATGTGTTTGTGAGGTCACATCAATGAAAAGTGGGTAAGTAGCAGTTTTTCTGCGAGCCAGTAAGGACCGATCATCGCAGACAGAGTTTAGTGAAACGAACTGACAGAAACAGATTCAGAGGGATATTATAAATTGTATTTTAAAAAAGAAGCTTAATAGAAAGCATGTATGGATGGCTGCAAATAAGTTTAATTGCAACACGAATGTAGTTCCAAAATCCTAGCAGTATTCTTTAATAAAAAAGGAATTGTTAGAAAAATTCGGAGAATACAGGGATCTGATTAATCGTGATTATAGTCCATGAAATTGGGAAATATTTCTGTATAAAAAACAAAATTCTTTAAATACCTTTCTTCAATAACTTTTATGGACAGATTTACTGGAATAAATCACATTGGTTCCCGAAAAATAACAATATTTGTTTTTACGAAAGAAATGAAGGACGAACAAGACATATGGAGTCTGATGCTGCATTTGTGCACAAGGTCAACGCCTTAATGGCAGGCGAAGAGTGCAATGGAAACTGTGTTTCAATACAGACCAATCACAATTTGAATATGAAATGGCAAGTGAACGAACTTCATCAAATGTATGAGGAAAGCACACTTATGCTGTGATGAGATCTATTTCAACTGTGCCAACTTCATAAGTTATATAATGGATTTCTTGGTACAAAGCTGATCACTTAGTTTCAAGAACAAAATGGACAACGCGAACCAAGTGTGGTTAACTACTTTTAACATAGGTGATATTGCTAGCACCTCTGGTAAACCATGTTATCGATTGGTTAAAATTTTTTCATTCCAGATGTAAAAGACAACAGGATACTGATGCTGGAGTCTTGGATTGGTTAAACCGATAGAGCTTTACTTCCAGAACCTGCACAGACATAATCCTCCAGGAACCACTGAAAACATCCCGGCATTAGACGTCTACTTTTTCAAGTAATGTAAAGTTGTTGCCCGCAGGTATTAAGATTACATTAGAAATAAATTTACATTGAAGACATCGCAAGATACATTACATGACCGAATGAAACTTAATTCGGTTGTTTGCCATCTGATGTCTTCGTCAGTTTTGAAGGACATGATTATTTATGCCTGGCAGAACTGTGGGTATGTGACAGAGGAACCTGCAGTGAATTTCAGTAGTGTCCTAGAATCTATGTTACGAGTAGTACATGGTGGCTGTGGTATGAAACACTGTAAAGACTATGCTTTCGTTAATTGTTTGTACTTTTCTCAGAATTCCTGCCCGGAACATTTTGTAATAATGCCTCATTTTCGCATACAAATATTATCTTATGATGCGGCAAAATACACCAGTACAGAAATGCCATAAAAAAGTACAAGTCCGTATTTGTTGAGGTGTGTATCCTATACTGATTGAGAATGGATATAACTTTTGCATGAATAATTATGTACACTGAGTTGACGAAAGTCATTAGATACCTTCTGATATCGTTTCGGACATCCTTTTGCCTGGAGTAGTGCAGCAACTAGACGTTCCATGGATTCAACAAGTTGTTGGAAGTTGTAAGGGGTCCGTAGGCCCTTACTATAACTTTGCACTTGGCACAGGTCGATAGGACGAACAATCGATTGTGACGTGTTGCAAGATCGAGTGTGGAGTTGCGCCAGTGTAGTTGGCGGGAATGGTGTGCGTGAAGGCCATTGTTGTAATACAGGACTTTAATGGAGAAGGGTGTCGCCATCGCCGTGGTTAGACCCCTAAGAAATAGATTAATACCGGGAAAGTGAAGAAGTATCATTATGAAAGTGATCAGTGACGTTACTAGTGCCGATTTTTGGTTTCGCGTCTACCGCGCCGACCTAACCTTGGATTGCAGTGTTGGATGCAGTGATGGATTAGCGTGTGACGATAATGGAAAATGAAGAAAGCCTGTGCTGAGATTAGCCGCAATTAGATATGTATGACGAAGGCAGTGGCTGTCTCCTTTTGTGTTTTGAGAAGAGTATAAGTTCGTAATTAGTAAAACTGTGTTGGTGTTCCTCATTACTAGACATTCAGAATTATAGTATTGAGCAGAACGAACTGGAAAGTAACAACTTCCGTAGCAGTCAATTCCGATTATCAGCCCCATTAGGTTCACGGTCATGTTAATAATAAATATTGGACTGCTATTCGATCAGATCAGGTCGGGATAAAAAACGGAGGTGTTACAAAGTCCCCTGCAGAAATATTGAGCCATACTGCCTCTATAGCCGTTCATAATTGCGAAAGCGTTGCGGTTGCAGGATTTTGTGCATGAACTGACCTCTCGGTTATTTTCCATAAATGTTCGATGAGATTCGTGTCGGGCGATCTGGATGGCCAGATCATTCGCTGGAATTGTCCAGAATTTTCTTCAGACCAATCACGAATAATTGTGGCCCAATGAAATGGCGCTTTGTCATCCAAAATAGAATGTTCAATGCGTCTAGCTCCAACTACCATTCCTCTTTGAAAGACTTTTAATAGGATATTTGACTGTAAATTGTCTTAAATGATTAACTATGTCATTTTATGCTCATAACATGCTTTTTTTCCTTCATGAAATTTAGTATTCTTCTATAAAAACGGAAATGAAATTCAAATAATTTGAAAGCCAGATAAAACGCTCCATTCGAGTCGTATGATGCCTGTGACAATTTTTTAGTTCTGAGCGAGTTTAGGGATGTTGCAGATTGTCCGTCGTTGCACATACCTCCGTTCCAAATGGGTGGAGCTTAGACGCATTAACTTTAGCAAGGATTCCGCTATCAATGTTCACAAAATTCCTTTCTATTGTTAGGTAAAAGATGTAATTGCGTTTTCTATCACTAAAAAGCTAAACTGTTTGCAGAAAAAGTACTTAAAAACCCCGTAACTTCGGCTAACGCTCCTACAACACTCCTAGCCTGTGACGCCAACAGAGCATCAGTCAATAACAGAGCTTTTTCGATCACGTGACTCGATCTTGATATTTAATGATTTTTAAGCTTTAATTACGTAAAAATTACAGATATTTTGAGAGAACATTGACCGTAAATGCTATTTAATTGTTGTAATCAATCAGAATAACTACAATCCGAACCATATTTTTAACACAGGTAGATAGCCTATTCTCGTCGTGCGGCCATAATCACGTCGGAAACGTTTTCACACGAATCACCTGAGTACAAATGACAGCTCTCTCAGTGCACTGCCATTTTATACCTTGTGTACGCGATACTGTTGGCATATGTATATGTGCATGTCGCTGTCCCATTTCTGTCACCTCAGTGTACATACCGATGCATGTTAAACGACGAAAACAGATGTCCCGTTAGTGTTTTAACGGTCTTTTCCGCTATGTATTGTACAGTAATCTGGGGAATTTATGTTAGGGATTAATACTGCCATTGGCCTGCAAAACGGAAATATAGCTGATGAATGCAAGGTCTTATTGCACGAAAACTAGGCATTTCCTGAACAGGGGATCTTCACCTCTGCGTTCACAGGCTCGAAATAAGTCTGATATATGAGTTTCATTCAAATACGACCCATACAGCAGAAACACCTAGTTGTCAGTTTCGGCTGCCTCGAGAAGGCCAGCTGTCACCTTCGGAGGCAAGCGCGGCCAGTGGCTCCTAAATATTGCCAGTGAGCATGTGGGATAAGCCAAAAATGGTTCAAATGGCTCTGAGCATTATGGGACTCAACTGCTGAGGTCATCAGTCCCCTAGAACTTAGAACTACTTAAACCTAACTAGCCTGAGGACACCACACACATCCATGCCCGAGGCAGGATTCGAACCTGCGACCGTTCGCCTGTAGCATCTAGAACCGCTCGGCCACTCTGGCCGGCCAGGATAAGCCAGCAGGAGCTGTTAACTGCAAGCACATGCGCAAGGATACTTGAAAAGAATACGAAGTAAAAGTTAAGACGTAGCTTCCAGAGGCAGGCACCCCTTCACTTTGGTTCTTGTGGACCAGCCCATCAGAAGACACAACCCACGTGAAAAATAGTCTACCTTAAACTGTATTGTAGCGGACAGTAGAGAGTTCGAAATATTAATTAAACTAACATTTAGAATTTGTCTCCAGGTCGACATATCGTAGGGAATGCATGTTAAACGACGAAAACAGATGTCCCATTAGTGTTTTAACAGTCTTTTCCGCTATGTATTGTACAGTAATCTGGGGAATTTATGTTATGGATTAATACTGCCATTGGCCTGCAAAACGGAAATATAGCTGATGAATGCAAGGTCTTATTGCACGAAAACTAGGCATTTCCTGAACAGGGGATCTTCACCTCTGCGTTCACAGGCTCGAAATAAGTCTGCAAAGTTAATATTTGGTAAACTGTATTGTCTGGCATCACTTACACAAAGAATCGGGAACAGTGGGCAGAGTCGCCATTGTTACGAGACAGACGGTTTGGAAGTTGAACCAGACAGGCATATGACTAGTGCTACTCCTTCGGGATTGCACAATAGGCTTTGCTAATGGCCGTGCTATTGACGTTATGTAAGTAAAATCGCACAGACAGTGAACTTTAAGAATATGTTTTAAGTACATCTGTGTCGGTGGAAAACGGCAGCGGGTTACAGGAAGTTGGTAATGAGGGAAGCTAATGTTGTGTGCGCCACATCACTCCCGTGTATGAAGTTGGTCGCGACGTACTAGCATGCTGTTGACTACTGAAGTGCTGTGGCCTTTCAGTCGCGACTCAAAATTTAGTGGAATTTTTTGCTTGAAGAATATATAATGAATTATTCTGGCTTTCCAGACTATCCTACCGAGTTGTCATATGTACAGGGTGGCAATAATTGCATCTTCCGAACAAAAATTTGCTGTGTTGTGGCACACACGATTGAAGTTTCGTGTGTGGCCTTTGTACCACTGGCATCAGCACACTCATTTGAGCAAGCTTTGTGATGTCTAAGTGTCTGAATTTTCTCATTTTATGAGTACTGAAGGGTGATCTGTTTTAATTGTTAAAACCCATTCAACAGCTAAGATCGCATAAAATATTTCTTTATTTAAGACAACCGATTTCAACAGAGATTGCTGTCATCTTCAGGTTTTAATATTTTTGTTGTAAAATATGTTCGTTTCACTCTAAACCTCACGCACAAGATCTTAGATAGATAAAAATCAGCATGTTTTATAATGTGCTTATTTTTATCCACTTGACATCTCGTGCATGATGTACAGCGTAAAATGAACATGTTTTACAACAAAACGATTTCTAAGATCTGAAGCTGAGACCAGTTGTTATAAATAAATATTTTATGCGATGTTGGCTTTTGAATGCTTTTTAACTGATAAGTGCCATCTTTGATTTGGCTTTGATGTAATTACGAAAGTACAACCACTTATTTTGAGGACATTGGGCCTCGACAGTACTGGTAAATTTTACCAGAATCAGTTTCTCTTTAATATTATAGGTGCAGTAAAATCCACAAATGTGCTTGTGTTGAAAACTTAATTAAGCAGAACTCATGGGTTGAAGCGCAGCATACTGATAACTGGGCTGGAGGTAAGGTCATGTAAGTCTGACAGGCAGCTGACCTAGGACACCCTACTGGCAGATAGGTCAATATCAATAGAGGGGCACGAACCCATGTGAACTTCCGCTAACTGGAACAGTGCATTATGGCTCTGGCTCTGAGCACTATGGGACTTAACATATGTGGTCATCAGTCCCCTAGAACTTAGAGCTACTTAAACCTAACCAACCTAAGGACATCACACACATCTATGCCCGAGGCAGGATTCGAACCTGCGACCGTAGCAGTCGCGCGGTTCCAGACTGAGCGCCTAGAACCGCTAGACCACCGCGGCCGGCCAGTGCATTATGTCAAACATATGTTGTAAATTACGATTTGATGTCACAAGTTCTTTCAAAAAATGTATTGTGTTCATTCACACAATTGTTAAATTCAGTTCAAGAACTAAACTGATTAGGAGAGGATATTATAAATGTTTCAGGCACATCGTACTATTCTTTCCATCTACAAACAATCCACATTGTAACCTCCCAACAGTTTATTTGCGTAACCTCGGAATAAAAACGTGTGACTAAGTTCTCAATAAAATTGTGACTCATATATAACCTTCTTTAGCGTTTTACAAGAACTGAACACATTGAGAAATGAAATAAAGTGCACACAAGTCTTTAGCATTTTTACAAGAACTGAACATATTAAGAAGTGAAATAAAGTGCACATGCACTGTAAAAGTCTTTACCATCTTTAGGAGAACTGATCATATTAACAAATGAAATGCACACACACTGTAAAAGTCCCTAGCATTTTTACAAGAACTAGGAAAGGAATGGGAAGGATAGCATCATGGTTGTAGCACAGTGGGTTGCACAAAGCTGCACTAAAAGTTCGTATCTTTCTACAGAGGCACAACACCAAGTGAGACAATCTGAAGTTCTCTTCCCTGAAGTATCTATCAGTGTAGCCAAGACCCTGAGATATCGTATTAATATTGTATGTTATCATTTTGGTAGTACATTAGATACACCAAACAGTAGGACCATAATGACATCTCCTTCGGTCAGAGTGGTGGATAGTTTGATGTCAACACCACATTCTTGTAGAATTCATACTCTTACATCAACGAAGAATCAGTGCAAAAACCAAATATAGTGCTCCATGATCATGAGGATGGACAGGACATACGGATATCGCGGTAATTGGTGGTAATTAGGTCGGAAGGTGAAGGATATATTAAGTCTTATGCTATTCATCATTCAGAACTACACTAGTGTATCATCCAATTTGAATAATTATTGGCACTCATTGGCTAGTTACAAAGCATTTATGTAGTATTTTACAATATTATTAAGAAGTCATCTCATTGCAGTAAATATTGGCACTCGTTGGCTAGTTACAATATATTTATGTTGTAATATAGAATATTGAAAGGTGTCTGTTGGATTTCTTTCATGTTAATTTCTTAAATCTGTTGTCACTTACGGCATAAATTCCTCTTCTAATTTTACTGTGGTGTTTCTGACTATCTGGGAGGAGACTGAGCAGTGAAACGGGTTACTTTTATAAAAAAACAAGAACGATCTGTCACACTACTACACTTTAAAACACAGTTTATATGTGATTCATGTCACACAGTCTCATACGGAATCTACATCCGCTTTCTTTTATATACTGTATATGATAAGATACTGTCATCCCCCTTCCCTTCTGTGTGAAAGGATGAATGAGCAAATGTATTTCTAGTTGCATGCTTGATAGTAGCAGACAAGCCTGTCTGCTAGAGAACATTAGGACCAACGTCGGAACAGGTAGCTACACTTTCTAAAAACAGAGAGGTTTCTATTCTTAGTATGGTCCTGTCCGTCCCTTGTCATGTTGGTATAGGAAGCTGCCTCTCTGGTCACTTCCGTTTGTATCTGTGAGGCACCCTCAGGAAGGGACCACGGCAGTCCGTCCGCGGCGAGCGTCTGAAGTGGTAAAATCTCCGGCTAAGCGCGTGTTGCTAAGTCCGTAGGACAATGGATTTCTTAAGTTCAGCCTAACTGAAAATTTAATCACCTTTATTTCAGGTTTAGCTTTAAAATATCTAATGTTATCTAAAATTGCAACGCAGTGTAATTCGAGTGTGAAGTTCAGAATATCTTCCGGTAGTTGCTTTGTCACTACTTTCTGGGTAAAGTGGAACCACGTGTTGATCAGTAACTCTAACTAAGATCATCAATCTTAAATGCGAATGTGCGTGAGATTATAACGTCTCGTCTTGACAATATTTTTCAATATAGCAACTTTTCTTTATGTTCAACCCACGTGGGGTGTACTTTGTGAGACCAGTACCACGTGCTTATACAATTGCTTGACCCATCAGGTTAATAGTAAGACGATAGTAACCAGTTCGAGGTTTTTCTTTTGTAAATTGCGTTTCGATGTAATTTATTTTAATTATCAAAAATTATTGTGGAGTTACACTCTTTGTGTAAACCAAGTTGACCACGTGAAGCATGTGGTGTAAGCATCAAAGTAGCCCTCAGCTCTTCTTTTCAGGAAGATTTCACAGAGAGTTAGTATGAATTTAGTATACCAGTGTGTGGTAATTTCATGACGGACAGGATTGCGCTACGAACATAACTTCTTTGGGTGAAAACTGAATCGGTTGGTTGTGGTTGATTTCCTCTTGGATATGTTTCAATGTTCTTCGTGTGTTATTTTATGAATGCAGTGTTGTATGTAGTCTCCCAATCTTGGCTCCCTATTTGATGTGTTCTGTAAGATTACAAATTCACATTTTCACAATCCTAAATAAGGCACCAGTTTAGTTATGAATCAAGTTTGATATGCTGAAATTTTAATGGAACAATAATCAATGTTAAAATAAATGTCTAAATATAAACAGATTTATTTCTTTTATTTAAATTGTCTTTTATATATATTTATATATCACCGGCTATCGTAAGATGAGTACTAAAAGATTATAATTAATGTTAGTCTGGTTGGGAATTTGGTGAGGTAGATTGGATACCTGGTGAGACAGTTGCGCAGTAATGCAAGGTTAACTTCCTCACATGGCTCACAGCTTTTAACCCACTTTTATGGTCTTGAATATCAGCACCGCTTACACCACAAATTAATGCAACAACATTACACATGGCGACCCTGTTCTGTGATTCCGCTAGACTCTGGAATCTCTGAAATGTTAGATTGCGAGCGTTGTATAATCTTAATTTTTTTTCCCTGCAGCGCTCAAACAACTTCTGTGTTGTTTCTGAGCAGACTTTCAAAAGATTCACGGCGTTGTTGAGCGGCGTTGTGTTGTTGGTCTTGTTTTGTTTTCTATATTTGTGTGTTTTATATGTATGTGGTTTTTTTTCTCACTTGTAAATTGCACTGACTTCGATCAAAGATATAAATTTGTTTTGCGTGTGAAAAAGTGCGTACTAGGTTGGGTACCTTTCGTGTGACTGTCGTAATTTTTGGGGGATACATTTATTCTGATTAGTGTGTTGCGTACCGGGTATAAATTGAACTAATGCAGACATGTAACAAGCTAAAAGTAGGCGGTCTAACAACTTAAGCAACATGGAGCAAGGGGATAATTTGATTTCGAATATTAACATGTCGGACGGTTCCGAAAATGCAACGGCGAATACTTCAGAGGAAATGGAAAACAGGACGAACGGGATCACAGCAGAGCCAGAAGTTAATTTGCCTCCAACTAACCAAATTGATTGGCAGAACTCAAAAAAGCCTTATTGCATCAAAATAAATAAAACGCAGAGAAATCAGAACAATCTTTCCGAGAACAAAAAGAATCATCCGAAAAATCGATCCGCGAGCTAGGCGAACAAATAGACGAAAAACTAATCCAGCAGACAAATAAAGTCGACAAGTCGATGCAGAGAGCGTCCAATGATATCTCACAAAGAATGAACAATCTGGCAAGTGAAATAAAAAGTGATATTATGAAAGAATTAGGCCGTACATTTGAACAAATCGATGATCGTCTGCAAGCCTTAGAACAGGGCAAGCGAAGTCGCGATGCAGAATCGAAAGAGAGCGAGGCAGCATATCAAAAATGCGAAGGGACTGGGACTTGGCCTGTTTTTCAAGTGCGAGGAATAAAGGTGAAGGGCACAATCTACGGTAAGAGCGTAGAAATCCGAAGGCAGACTCGGCTTAATTTTACCTGCCAAGGAAGAGAGTTTGAGTACAACTTCTTTGTGCTCCCAATGTTGAATGTGGCAATGATTTTGGGAAATGACTTCATGAATGCCCACCATGAAGTAATTGACATGGGTGGAGGAGTAATGACAGTTCAAGTTGGGGATCAGCCAATTAATTTAGTATTTGATGAACGCATATTACGTGCCGAGTCAGAAATTAGTTGCCTAAAATTTCAAGCTCAAACCGAGTCGCAGCCCAGACTGGAGCTACTCGTGAACTATGTAAGTGAGTCGTGCTCTACGTCTGGTGGGCAGGGGAAAGATGTTTTTGCTGATGCACTGAGAAAGAGCATTGGGGTGTCAGAACCACGGACAGGGAAAAGGAGAAATTGTATTGCCTACTTAGGAATCATGAACAGGTATTTTCTGAGACTCCGGGATCAATTAAGGGTTTTACTTGCCAATTCAGAGTACGTGACCATCAGAAGTTTTCTGTTAGACCATACCTTATTCCCGTGGTGTATAAAGCCCAGGTGGAGAAGGAAATAAACAAGATGTTAGAACAAGGAATAATTGAGCGGGCAGTAAGCTCGTACAACTCACCTTTGCTTGTCGTGCCAAAACACGACAACTCAGTTCGTTTGGTGCTAGACTCGAGACAGATAAACACAATTATTATGTCGGAAACGGACAGGCCTGAGAGCCTTGAGGAACTCTTACAACGTTTCCACGGGGTAAAGGTACTATCATCTGTCGACCTCCGTTCGAGTTTTTGGCAAATCGTGCTACACCCATCTTGCAGATTATATACAGCGTTCCGGTGTTATGGAAATTGTTTCCAATTCCGGCGTCTCCCGTTCGGACTAAACGTCTCATCAGCTGCTTTTATAAGGGGATTAAATAGCATTTTGCCTGATGATTTGAAACAGCGAGTGACAATTTACGTGGATGACATATTAATTGCGGAAAAGTCGTGGGGGGATCATAATGACGTTCTGAACAGACTACTGGATGTTTTTGAGAAGGCAGGTGTAACAGTCAACTTAGATAAGTGACAGTTCGGACGAGAGAACATAAAATTCTCAGGCCATATTGCCTCAGCAAATGGAATACAGCCTGACCCGGAGAAAATTGCGGCGATAGCGGAATGTGCAATGCCGAGAAATAAAAAACAGTTGCCAGCATTCTTAGGCCTGTGTAAATTTTATAAGCGATTTATAAATCTTAGTGTACTTGGTACACCCCGTCTATGTGGACTAACAGGGAAGAACGCTTTGTGGGTCTGGGATCAAGAGGCACAGGATGAATTTTATAAATTGAAAAAGGCATTGGTAGAGGCTCCCATCCTCGTGCATCCCGACCTGACACAAGAATTCTGTTTAATGACGGACAGTTCCTTGTCAGTATTAGGTGTGGTACTGTTTCAAACCGAAGGAAATAATGACATTACAACTTGGAAAACAATCTTGTTTGGGAGCAGGGTGCTCTCTCGATGTGAAAAAAATTATTCCGTGACAGAACTAGAAGCACTCGCGATAGTTTGGGCATTCTCAAAATTTAGGTATTTCTTATTTGGGAGGACCACCAGGGTGTACACTGACCATTGTGCACTCCAATTTCTTATGAGCACAGAAATCACGCATGGAAGACTAGGAAGCTGGGCACTATACCTACAGGAATATAATTTCACTGTAGAATACATTCTGGGGCAGAAAAATGTAATTGCTGACGCAGTTTTAGCATCCTATACTTGCAGAATGTAGCGTTCGAGAACTTTGTTACCACCTCTTTATGGGGTATAGAGCGGACGAACAGGATAAGGACACAGTATTGAAAGATATAAAGAAGAAGTGGGAGGACAAGGAGAATGTAGGAATACGCCAGTACTACTTAGTGCACAATAGAATACTATTCAAGAAACGAGCCCCGGACGACTCCAGATGGGTGTTGGTGATTCCGGAGGCAGTTACATACATTTGAGTTATGGTCACTTCGGAGCACAGAAATGTTGTGAAAAACTGAAGGAAAGATGCTATTTTAATAACATGCTACGGCGTATTCGTTGTGTACTTAGAGTATGCGGACCTTGTCAGCGAGCAAAGGTGGCCACAGTGACGTATCCTGCATCATTGCACCCGATAATACCAAGCAAACTTTGTGACCTCGCGGCCTGGATCTATTTGGGCCACTAATACGATCTAAAGCAGGTTTTGCATATGTTTTCGTAGCGGTGGAGCTAACTTCCAAGTCTGTGTGTCTGACTCCGTTGAGGCGAGCCACAGGAAGGGCAGTGGCAACTGCATTTGCAAAGCAGTTTCTGCATGAAGTTGGGCATGTGAAAAGGGTTATCTCGGATAATGGTCCACAACTTAGATCGCAATACTGGCAGCGGATGCTTCGAAGGAGAAGTATATATATATATATATATATATATATATATATATATATATATATATATATATATATATATATATATCACCACAGCTCGAACCCCAGTGAGCGTATTATGTGTGAATTAGGAAAATTTTGTAGGTTATACTGCAGTCGTCATCACCGATCGTGGGACATACACCTAAAAGGATTTCAGAACATAATTAATGAGTTGCCTAATACGTCAACAAAGCTTCCGCCAATCACTGTGCTAAAAAACAAGGAGCCCCCAAGCAAAATCAAAGAGGTGGTGCCTTGGCCACTAGAGCCGAGACTACGCCGGAACGCAATTGTTGACTTAGCTTTACGTAACATCTAGCGTGCAGCAGAAGCCAGAGTCAAGGCGTATAAGAAAAACGCGAGAAAAACAGTGTTTCATGTAGGACAAAAAGTTCTTATCAGATCACACAAGCTGTCTAACAAACAGTCAGTTGTCCGCAAGAAATTTTTTAATCTCTTTAACGGCCCATATCGCATAAGGAAGATTCCCCATGACAACGCCATAGAAGTTGAAACTCTTCGATTGAAGAAATCAAAAGGGCTACACCATGTGTCAAATGTAAAACCATACATTGAGTAGAAAGGACAGTGAGGAGTAGAGAGGACGGCGAAGAGAAACAATTGATTAGTTTACATTTGTGATAAATGCATTTTGAATAATATGTTGGTAAAAGTAATGATAAAGATGTTTTTATGTGATCGATTGAAGTGATGTTTTTAGTTTTTTTTCTTTCCTTGTGCAATTAGGATTTAGGTTGGTTCAAATGTGAAGATAAAAGGTTTCTTTGTGAACGAGTGAAATGCTATTTATGGTTTTTTGTGTAAATTGAAAAGAGTCGTTCCTGAGAGAAGCAAGATCTGTGTTGAATTAATGCAAAACTCAGGGGAATATCCGATCTGTGGGTATTATGGGTCTGGCAAACCCAGGTCCCCAGCTGTTAGTAGCCTTGTTTCCGATTTTCTGCTTTCAGTGCTACTATCTATCGATTACTATTCTATATCTGTCAGTATAAATGAGTATCTCTTATTATAGCATGCGTGCTGTATGAATATTTTAAGATTAGCCAGCTGTAGCAAGGTTATCAAACAGGTAGAGTATATGTGATCGCATTCATGAATGAGAGACAACTGGGAAAAAAATAAATGCAAGTACTAGAACAGCTTTAATAAGTAAGTGCTTGTAGCACATAAAATAACTACATATTTCAGTAAACATTTTAATGTATGAAAAGCTTCTCCTGTAAAAAATACAAAGTGGATTATTAAGCTAAAAGAAGAAATATATATTATTCTGAAAAGTGGTAAACTTCTAATTAACAGGTAATGACATATCTGCTTAATATGCATGTACTCTAGCTGTCCCTTTCCAAAACATTCAATCATTATACTATGTAATATAAGACATACTGTCAAATAGAACAACAAATACTTAAATAACTGCATAAACTTCATCATTATCCTCACCTGCAAAAAAGAAAAAAAACATTATTCATTACCATTTTATTCGTATAACTAGACACCATCATTTTTTATTCTCTGCAAAAAAAGTTCATTATTCATTATCTTATAAGCATCATCATTTCATGTATTACTAAGTTTCTTACTTCTAGCATACTTAATCATTAAAATTAACATACACATCTCTGCCGCAATTGCGTCATAATATGAAAGAAAAGTAATTAGTCAAGGTTGCTATCATACAGTGTGTATAGTATATTCTTGTTAATTCTGACCCATTCACTTTTCTCGACAAAATATTGCATTTTCTTTCGTTTATTCCGATGGTGGAATTTCCATTTCATACTTAATCACTGTAGTTGATTAATTTATTTCTTTTACACGGTATTTCTTTCTGAAAATGATGAATATGGATTAATATCTTGCATTTAATTCATATACCCATTAAATGAAAACTTGTTTCTAGTGATATGACTAAGCATACAGCATAGCATGACAGAAAACGTATTAGGTCAAAACCATAGACATGTACTCACAATATCATAATGAGGTAGCAAAAAATGAAGAATGGTCAAGATATTGGGATATCATAAGGCAAAATGTGAAAGTCAACTGGTGTTTGTTATATCTTAAAGATTTCATACTGCATACAGAGAAAATTCTACTTTCAATAGGAAAACCATGAAAGTAGAATTTTCTCTGTATGCCATAACGACAAGAAAAGCAACCTGCTAACCTTACCTTGCCAGACACTTGCCAAGAAAAATGTGATCATCGTCAGTAAGTAGTCACATAGATATAAGTGCATAAGTGATCACATAATATGTAGGTTTATCTGGAAAAAATTTGCACAATCTGATGTATAACGACAAGAAAAGCGTCCTGCTACCCTTACCTCGCCAGCAACTTGCCAAGGAAAAATATGATCATCATCAGTAAGTGTTCATATAAATATCTGGAAACGTCGTTACAGTGTGATAAATCATAAAGTATATTCATTCAATAAAGGGTTTAATATTGAAAATATGGTGATTGTCCTTGGTTTTTCTGGTTCTCAAAGTTTCGATATGTACTACACTGGGGTGAGGAATGTTGCGAATTCTATATGGACCAGCGTATAGAAGCTCAAATTTACTGCATCTATCTACTCTTTCCTCTGTTGGATAAATAGTGTCTGTGTACTAATATCTTCTGTCCTATGTGAAATTCACTGCATGTACAAACCTGTTTTTGCTGTCTTCTGCGGCACGTTTGATGTTGTTGAGCGCAATGTCAATTATTTCATGGTGGCGTAGTCAACGAGATGTAGGAAGAGATACTAATTCTTTACTTTTGTTGGGTGGTTCAACGTTTTTTAATATAACAGTCGGAGATAGCACAGTAGATTCATTTGGTATGGAGTTAATTACATCCTGGAATGAGAGTATGTGTGTGTTCCAATCAATATGTCTTTTATGGCAGTATATTCTACATAGTTTAACAATTTCATTCATCAATCGTTCAGAAGGGTTCGAAGAAGCGTGATACCTGGATATATAGAGCGAAGAAATATTTCTAGCTCGTAACATGTGTCTATATCGCAGATCGAAATTGTGGTCCATTCTCGGAAATTACTTTCAATATATGTCCTACAGGAAATAGAAAATGTTTTACAAATACACTCGCAATAGTTTTAGTAGTAGCTTTGCGTAACGGAGTGAAGGTAACAAATTTCGAAGTGAGTTCAACAGCGACAAAGATGTAACAAAAACCTCTATTAGCTCCGGGAATCGGTCCAAAAATGTCTACAGCGGCCATATGTCTCAATTTAATGGGTACAATGGGATGTAACGGAGGAATATGTGAAGTCGTGTCTGATTTAGCTTTCTTGCAGATTTTACATGTCGCTAAAATTCGTCGAATACGTTTCTCCATGTTGGCAAAATAGCAGTTCTGTCTCAGTATAAGAAAACATTTTCTGGCTCCATAATATGCGTTAACTTAAGTGAGTATACCAAATTAATTTGTTAACAAGCTCGTCAGGAATGCATAATAACCAGTTGTTGCTGTCAGGGTGAGAGCGGTAAAACAGAATGTTGTTGTGTACAGTATAATTATTTCTAATGGTAACGTTGTTCTTATCTTGCCAATTTCTTTCCATACATTGTCTTTGCTCTGCTTTTGTGCTATGTCTCATAAAGACGACGAAATGAAATTTTCAAATGCAACTTGTTGAATATACATGATGATAAAATTTGCTTGGCAGAACTCGGTTGCGATGTCTTGCTGATTGTTGCTGAGAGAACGGGATATTGCGTATGATACAATATTTTGTGTACCGGGAATGTGAACAACAGTAAAATTAAATTCCTGTAAATAAAGCTTCCATCTGCTTAATCTGTCATGTGTAAATATAGCGGAAAGTAAAAACTGTATAATTCTATGATCCTTATAAACGGTAGTATGTCTTCCATAAAGAAAATGCGTAAATCTGGTAAATGCCCATACAACACATAATTTTTCAAGCTCTGTAACAGAATAATTGCGTTCAGCAGGTGACAGAATTCGACTTGCAAAGGCAATGTTTTTAATTACTGTAGTACCGTCTTCTTCAAATTCCTGAAAAATGTGTACACCTAAAGCGGTGTTAGAACTGTCGGTGGCAATACAAAAATTTCTGGTAGGATCTGGGTGTGATAAAAGTGTTGTGTTCAACAAGGCATGTTTCATACTAACGAACTCAGATTGTGCTTCGCTATCCCAGGACCAAATAGCGTTTTTACCCGTCAACTGGCATAATCTAGGACTGTCTAAAGCAGAGTAATGAATAAATTTACGAAAAAAGTTAATTAATCCCAGAAAGCTTGCGGCGCTGTACCGTAGGCTGTAGAAGAGCGTAGCATTCCAAAGGATTGGAAAAGGGCACAGGTCATCCCTGTTTTCAAGAAGAGACGTCGAACAGATGTGCAGAACTATAGACCTATATCTCTAACGTCGATCAGTTGTGGAATTTTGGAACACGTATTGTATTTGGAACACGTATAGTATAATGACTTTTCTGGAGACTAGAAATCTACTCTGTAGGAATCATCATGGGTTCCGAAAAAGACGATCGTGTGAATCCCAGCTCGCGCTATTCGTCCACGAGACTTAGAGGGCCACAGACACGTGTTCCCAGGTACATGCTGTGTTTCTTGACTTTCGCATGGCGTTTGATACAGTTCCCCACAGTCGTTTAATGAACAAGGTAAGAGCATATGGATTATCAGACCAATTGTGTGATTGAGTTGAAGAGTTCCTAGATAACAGAACGCAACATGTCATTCTCAATGGAGAGAAGTCTTCCGAAGTAAGAGTGATTTCAGGTGTGCTGCAGGGGAGTGTCATAGGACGGTTGCTATTCACAATATACATAAATGACCTTGTGGATAACATCGGAAGTTCACTGAGGCTTTTAGCGGATGATGCTGTAGTATATCGAGAGGTTGTAACAATGGAAAATTGTACTGAAATGCAGGAGGATCCGTAACGAATTGATGCATGGTGCAGGGAATGGTAATTGAATCTCAATGTAGACAAGTGTAATGTGCTGCGAATACATAGAAAGAAAGATCCTTTATCATTTAGCTACAATATAGCAGGTCAGCAACTGGAAGCAGTTGATTGCATAAATTATCTGGGAGTAGGCATTAGCAGTGATTTAAAATGGAATGGCCATATGTAGCTGATCGTCGGTAAAGCAGATGCCAGACTGGGATTCATTGGAACAATCCTAAGGAAATGCAATCCGAAAACAAAGGAAGTGGATTACAATTCAGTTGTTCGCCCACTGCTTGAATACTGCTCACCCGTGTGGGATCCGTACCAGATAGGGTTGATAGAAGAGGTAGAGAAGATCCAACGGAGAGCAGCGCACTTCGTTACAGGATAATTTAAAGTGCGCGTAATTTATGTTGGCGGCTGAGTTTAGGTTCGTTCTGCGCATCTGACGTCACAAAACACAGTCAGCCAATGAACAGAGAACGACGTTGCCACATCTCGACTGCAGTGCAGAGCATGGACGAGTGTCTTCAGTTTTAGAAACGTTCAGTCATAAATAAAGTAATAAAACAAAAGCAATGTCTTGATAGCAGACATTCTTTTATAGAAAGTTTGGAAAAAGCATTCTTTATATCAATTGCTTCATATTCTATTAATTAATTAAACCAAACAAGCAATAAGACTCCTAATTCAGGCGATAGCAAGGAAAGGTGTTTGTATCACTCTCACGCACCGCTTTTACGCAATAAAGAACAGCAGTAATTGTTTATTTCCTATTGTACTTCGACGAAGCGTGAGTAATTCATAGTCATACTGTAATATTTCTACATGAATTTGCTATGCTGAGATCGGTGCTAATAGCCAATGTAAGCGGGTTGAAAGCCGTGAGCTGTCTGGGGAGAAGTTAATCTTGTATTTACTGGGCAACTGTTTCAGCAGGTAACTAGTCTAGGTTTACCACATTACCAATCAGACTAACATTGATTATAATCTTTTACAGTCATACAACAACCGGTAATACATATATATAAAAGGAGAATTTAAATAAAAAGAAAGAAATCAGTTTATATTTGCAAATTTATTTTAAGATTGTTCATTGAAATTTCAACATATTATACGTGAGTTATCACTGAGCTGGTGCCTTATTTACGATTGTGAAAATGTGAGATTGGAATCTTACGGAACACATAACATATGGAGCCAAGATTGGGAGACTGCATACAACACTGCATTCATAAAACAACACACAAAGAACATTGAAACACATGCAAGAGAAAGTTAACCACAACCAACAGATTCAAATTCTCAGTCAAAGAAATTACGTTCGTAGCACAATCCTGTCCGTCATGTAATTACCACACACTGGTATACTAAATTCATATTAACTCTTTGTGAAATCTTCCCAAGAAGAATAGCTGAGGGCTACCTTGATGATTACACCACATGCTTCACGTGGTCAACTTGGTTTACAGAAAGCGTATAACTCCACAATAATTTAGATAATAAAAATAAATTAGATCGAAAAGCAAATTACAAAAGAAAAACCTCGAACTCGTTACTAACGTCTTACTGTTAACCTGACGGGTCAAACAGTTATATAAGCACGTGGTACTGGTCTCACAAAGTACACCCCACGTGGGTTGAACATAAAGAAAAGTTGCTATATTGAAAATATTATCAAGACGAGACGTTATAATCACACAAGCATTCGCATTTAAGATTGATCTTAGTTAGAGTTACTGACCAACACGTGGTTCCACTTTACTCACGAAGTAGTAACAAAGCAACTCCCGGAAAATAATATGAACCTCACACGAGAATTACACTACGCTGCAATTTAAGATAACCTTAGATATCTTAGAGCTAACCCGAAATAATGGTGATTAAATTCTCAGGCTGAACTTAACAAATCCATTGTCCTACGGACTTAGCAGACACGCGCTTAGCCGGAGATCTTACCATTTCAGACGCTCGCCACCGCCAGACTGCAACTGCCTACCACTGGGCTGCAACTGCCTACTACCCAGCGTGCTCCCTGAGGGTGGCTCACAAAGACAAACGGAAGGGGCCAGAGGGGCAGCTTCCTATACCAACATGACACGGGACGGACCGGACCATACTAAGAATAGAAACCTCTCTGCTTTTAGGAACCGTAGCTACCTGTTCCGACGTTGGTCCTACTGTTCTCTAGCAGACAGCCTTGTCTGCTACCCTCAAGCATGCAACTACAAACACATTTGATCATTCATCCTCTCACACAGAAGGGAAGGGGGATGACAGTATCTTATCATATACAGTATATAACAGAAAGCGGATGTAGGTTCCGTATGAGACTGTGTGACATGAATTACATATAAGAATTTCGTATAAACTGTGCTTTAAAGTGTAGTAGTGTGACAGATCGTTCTTGTTTACGTGTAAAAGTAACACGTTCCACTACTCAGTCTCCTTCCAGATAGTCAGAAACGCCACAGTAAATTTAGAAGAGGAATTTTTTCCATAAAAGACAACAAATTTGAGAAATTAAACATGAAAGGAATCCAACAGAGACCTTTCAATACCAACAGTGTTTGTCAGTATTTTGCGTGACGTGTTATAGTCCTCATGGCATTATGTAGTCAGACGTGGTGCGTTATCGTAACGGTTAAGGTGTTTGCCGGCACGGTAGCTCAGTGTGTTCGGTCAGAGGGTTATCAGCCCTCTGTAATAAAAAACTGAGTTAATCGACCAACAACGAACCTAAACGGCTGTCTTACGACGTCCGCCCCGAGCAGACGCAACGAACTAAAGCGAACAAAATGAGATTTAAACAAAAAAAAAAAAAAAAAAGTGTTGGGCTGCTACGCGAATGGTTACGAGTTCAAACCTTGTGCGGTGCTTAATATTTTCATTACTTAAAAACAATATCGAAGTGCCTTACTTCACTAATTATATTCGTTTGAAAGCAAATTTTTAGAAATTTCTAGTGCTTCGTCTCTTCATTACCTCTTTCGCTGCTGCAGACACGTGCTCGCCGCATTCCGCGCTGTGCGCGATTTTCTCATCACTGCACTGCTCGCCTGTGCAGACACATAGTGTTCCCACTGCTTTGACACACTTATTCGATTTCACAAAAACTTTTTGGCACAAAAATTTGATTTTTACACGTCTTCTTGATACGTTCCCCCCACAAATGACTTAATTTTGTTTCGATGTTCAACGCAGTTACTATGCAGCATTAAATGTAGTAAACCATTGCACGAAATTTTGAGAGTTTGCAGAGGTAGAAGTCCATAGCGTATACTTTCCGTATCGTCGATTTTAGTTGCCACAATGTTGAGAATGAAATGTGGACAAGATACCTAAATTTCATATAAAATTTACTGTATAACAATATCTCATTTAATTTAAGTGCGACATAGGTGTCGTATGTAATATTGAGAAATATTCTGTCTTTCGCGACTGTAATAAAAGTATTATTTACACCGGACGCGTTTGGCTTTATTTTAAAGCACTTCAATCAAGGAAAGGTATGGCACATACACAATGGTACTCATGTTCTCTTTCTTGTTTTTGTTCCACAGTCGCAGTTTTACCAATGGTACTGAAATATATTCCTCTTCTGCAACTGTAATAAGGGGCTTATTTAGACCAGACGCGTTTCTCTCTTTTGAAGCATCTTCAGTGGACAGTATTTTGTCTCCTCCATTGCCAAGCCACCTTTCGTAGTTTTGTGCTGCGGTAACACAATATTCAACGAATGTGTTGGTAGATCAGTGTTTTAGCAAATAAATGATGTTTGTGTGTGCCACACACAAAAATTATATTTGACATAGCTCAGAGCACTTCACTGATAGATGGTATATTCAAGTCCTAATATTTTTGTAACTCCACAGTTTTGTTTAGTGTATTTTGTCTACTTCCTTTTGATTGATTGAAGTGCTTTAAAATAAAGCCAAACGTGCTCAGCGTAAATAAAACTTTTGTTACAGTCGCGAAAGACGGAATATTTCTCAATATTACATACGACACCTATGTGGTACTTAAATGAGCTATTGTTATACAGTACATTTTATATGAAATTTAGGTATCTTGTCCACATTTCATTCTCAACATTGTGGCAACTAAAATCGACCATACGGAAAGTATACTCTATGGACTTTTACCTCTGCAAACTCTTCAAAATTTCGTGCAACGGTTTACTATATTTAATGCTGCATAATAACTGCGTTGAACATCGAAACAAAATTAAGTCATTTATGGGGAGAAGGTATCAGTCAAGAAGATGTGTAAAAATCTAATTTTTGGGCCAAATAGTTTTTGCGGAATCGATTGATAAGAGTGTCAAAGCAGTCGGAACACGATGTGTCTGCACAGGCGAGCAGTGCAGTGACAAAATCGCGCACAGCGCGGAATGCAGGGAGCACGTCTTTGTAGCAGCGAAAGGGTTAATGCGGCCGTGGTGGCTTTACTTCATGAACTGCGCGCTCCCCCCTAAACGTAAGCTTGCGAACTATGCTATACTATGGCGCTGCTTCTCTTGGCGCGTGCGTCGTGTGCAACTGGCAACGCAGCAATCTCCCGCGTCTGGGCGGGCATGCGCGAGCCGCCAAGATAAAAGAATTGAACTATAGTAATCGCGAAAGCGATATGATACGAAGATGATAGATAAACTCCAGTGAAAGACTCTGCAAGAGAGAAGCTCAGTAGCTCAGTACGGGCTTTTGTTGAAGTTTCGAGAACATACCTTCACCGAGGAGTGAAGCAGTATATTGCTCCCTCCTACGTATATCTCGCGAAGAGACCATGAGGATAAAATCAGACAAATTAGAGCCCACACAGAGGCATACCGACAATCTTTGTTTCCACGAACAATACGAGACTTGAAAAGAAGAGAGAACCGATAGAGGTAGTCAAAGTACCCTCCGCCACACACCATCAGGTGGCTTGCGGTGTATGGATGCAGATGTAGATGTAATTGTTTCTTGGTCGTTGGAACAGTAATGTCATGTAAAGCTTGAATTTTTTCCGGGTCAGACGCAATGTCTTCTGCTGAAATTACATGTCCAAGAAATTTTATGGAAGTTCTGGCAAAGTGCGATTTGCAAAGATTAAGTGTGAGTCCGTGTGCACGAAAAGTTTGCAACAGTTGTTCAAGAATCAAATTCTGTTCAGACCAGTTAGCTTCTGCGATAAGGATGTCGTCTACATACGCTGTGATTCTGTCTTTAAGTTCTGTCGGAAGTATAGTATTCAAACCGCGAATAAATGCTGCTGAAGAAATTGTTAGACCGAACGGTAATTTACAAAATTGATAACAAGTACCAATGCTGTGTTTTTTCTGCAGTTCGGATGGAGCTGATTTTGCCAAAATCCCGATTTCAAATCTAATGTGGAATAAATAGCAGTACCATGAAATTTCTGTAGAAGTTCTTCTAGTGTCTGTGGGCGATCTGATTCATTAATTATGATGTCGTTGACATGACGTGAATCAAGTACATGGCGAAGTGAGCCATCCTTTTTCTTAACAATATGGAACGGGTTTACGTACGGACTAACTGCCGATTCAATAATACTTTGGTCAAGCATAGCTTGCAAAGAAATGGCTCTGAGCGCTATGGGGCTTACCTTCAGAGGTCATCAGTCCCCTAGAACTTAGAACTACTTAAACCTAACTAACCTAAGGACATCCCACACATCGATGCCCGAGGCAGGATTCGAACCTGCGACCGTAGCGGTCGCGCGGTTCTAGACTGTAGCGCCTAGAACCGCTCGGCCACTCAGGCCGGCTCATAGCTTGCAATTCTCTCTTAACTTGTTCTTTGTGGATATATGGAATGGGATAATGTTTGCCTTTAAATGTGTTATGCTGTTTAACTTGAAATTTATATATAAAACCGGAATTTTGCGTAGCTCTGTACCTTCATCATCGGTATTTGCACTGCTCTGTTTTACCTTCTCAGAAATCATTTGGATAACATCATAGTCGGCTTCGTCAGGTGTATTGTAGTTGTGTACATACGTATGTGTGAACAATGTGGAATGACAGTCTATGTTACGCGATGTAGAAATGACCTCTGTTCGATTAATTGCTTGTTCTTCTTCTGATACAGCGTGCTGAAATTCTAATGCCAGTTGTAACTTTTCATCCTTTAACATCAAATAGGAACTTTGAAAGTCAATAACTGCGTCATGATGTACCAAAAAATTCGTACCTAAAATAACGTCTGTTGTCAACAAGGGAACAATACAAAAATTTTTGTGGAACGTATGACCTGCAATACAAAATGATAAGTGTGTCTGTAATTTTACATCTACTCCTTTACCAGATACTGCTCCTTTTACTTTAGTTTTGCCTAATGGTAACGTAGGATAGGTATTCTCTTTGTTACATTCGTTGAAAATTTCTTCATTTATAACTGACATAGGTGATCCAGAATCGATTACTGCTGAAAATATGGATGATCCAATCTTTACTTCAATAACAGGGTGAGAAATGTTTTTTTGTATAAATGGTTTTTCATGTAAAAGTGTGTCTCGGATGTCGTCAAAAGTAATAACATTTTCGTGAACAAGATTCTGTGTATCAAAAGCATTGCTTACGTAGCTGGAAGATGCAACCTGTACTGTATCTAGCCAAATTCTTTCTGACGTGCTGTTATTTGCTGGAGGATGCTGTGGCATTTCGACTATTTGTACTGTTCTGTTCTTTCGTCCTGACGTATTAGGTTGGGGATGATATCGACTGTCTGGTTCATTCATGATAATCTGTTGTGGATGATTCTGCTGCTGATAAGACCTACTGTTATTAAATGTACGCTGAAAACTGTGCTCATTACTTTTACGTCTGTCACGATAATCATTACTATACGGCGCGTTGCGACAGGAGTTGAAATGATTGTGTCTTCTGTACGTAGTGATTTCCTTGTTGCTGTGCGTTACTATTTGGCGGAGCCGACGCTATACGTATAGGCGGCGAAACATTATAGCTTGGTTGACCTTCCAAACCACATTGTTGGTTAGGTATGCCAACTGGCTGGCTTTGTTGCTGTTGTGGGGAAAACCCTGTATTGTTGCCAAAATGTGTTTGCTGTTGCTGATAATTTTGGCGATACTGATAATTAAAATTTTGTCTGTTATTAAAGTTCTGGTGGTTGTCAATCCTGGAGCTTCTATCACCTTTGCTATTAAAATAGCGTGGCTGGTCGTAATAACTGTATGCTTGTTGGCCTTGGTCATGTGAAAAATTTTTGTTTATGAAGGAATAATCTGATTTCTGAACTTCCAAAAGCTGTAGATGATCTCTAAATGCCGAAATATCTTCTTTCTGCTGTCCTGTTAAACGTGACACTCTTAACGATCGTGGTAATTTTGAAATACATAATTGGATAAGTGCTGACTCACTGTATGGCTTACATAAATATTGGTTTTGCTGTACCATGTGTTCAAAAAATTGCGTGACAGTGGAAAAATTTGAGTTCTCATAATTCGGCAAGCTAATTAACTGATCATTGATTCCGCACTGTGTCATCTTCGACCAATACGCTGACAGAAAAGCATTCTGAAATTCTTCTGCCGAATAACATTGTCTAGCGATCGGTCTCATACGAGTTGCCGGTTCGCCTTCCAAAAAACTGCAAACAAATTCAAGTTTCTGTGTTACGGGCCAAGTTGGTGGAAATGCTAAACTAAATTGTTGTATCCAATCCAAAGGGTCAATCTGTGTTCTATCATTTTTAAATAATTTTAAGTTTCCTAACGGATAGACAGTGTTTGTAATCAAAATTATCGTCTCTGAATGTCTGAGCAGATTCAGGATTGTATGAAAATCTGTTTGCCTGTGTCTGTTAGGAATCTTAAGTCAAGTACTCTCTGTAAATTACCTAAGTTATACTGGCTGTGTGAGTGTGACAAATGTTCAGAATGGGCGTATACTGTGACGTGTTAGTGGCTGAAACATTTTTCATTTCTGTCACTTCTTGCTGTAAAGATGACAATATTCTATGTAGTATATTATTGGACGCACCTATCTCACTGATTGTCTGCTGTATATTTTGGAATTCGGGTGTTTGATTGAACGAAACTGGTGACATATCGTCTGATTTGGTGTCATTGTTATTTTCGATATCGTTAATACGACTGACCAATTCATCAAATTTTTCAGTCAGTGCTTTTACCTGATCGTCATTTTTAGTGTCACAAGCATTAATTTGTCTTTGCATTTTACGTGTAGTTCTGTTCAATTTCTTAACGTCTGCTTTAATGGCATCGGGATCCTGTATTAATTCCAATTGTTCAAGTCCGCTGGTCACTGTCTGAAAATCTTCTGTGTATTTATTTTCCAAAGTCTTAATATTACTGTCTGTTTTTGTTTTATGATCGGAGATTTCACCATGCAATTCTGTGTTCAACTGTTTGATAGTATTGATTTCGTCTGATACTGTAGCAATGTTGTTGTCTACGTATGTTTTTGCTTTCGTAAACAACTTACGCTTGTCTTCCTGTCTCTGTGTAGTAATTGTTTCCATAACTTGTTTCTTTACTTTGTTCTGTTCCTGTATGAATTTACGGTAACGCGTTTCACTGTTTTGTAGGTGGTGATTAAAACGTTCGTCCATTTGGCTGTTCTGTTGTTCAAATTTCTTGTCGATTTTCGCATCAAGAGTGCGTGAATGTTCTGCTGACATTAATTTAAACTCGTCGCGTAACTGTGTTGCGTTTTCTGAACATTGTTTAGCGGCTACACTGATTTCATCTCAAAGTAATTTTATTGTGGCTGCATGTGAATTGCGTATCTCTTCACTATTCCTAGCTGAGGCCTTAATTTCCTCACGTAATTGTTTTTTAGTTTCATTACATTGCTCGGCAACCGCTGTAATCGCTTCAGTAAGCTGTTCAACAGAAGTGTCAAGTTTTTCATTAATTTGTTTAAACTTCTCATTAGTTTGTTTGATCGACCTGTCATGTTTTTCATTCGAATGTTTGCAACTTTCATTAAGTTGTTTGTTAGATTCATTAAGGATGTCATGTTTTTCATTACGTTGTTTGAAACTATAGTCGTGATAGAGGATGTTGTGTTTTTCATTAAGTTGTTTGAAATTATTGTCGTGTTTTTCATTGAGTTGTAGCAATAATGCTACAACTTGATCCATGCCAAAATGAGCGACTCTGTTCTCTGTGCTATGTGATGGTGTATCTACATTTATCACGTTTTGTGTAACCATTTGGCCATTGTCTGATTCATGAAAAGGTTTGCTAACTGGATGTGCACTGTTGGTCACTACATCGGAATCAAATATATCTGACGTGTTTTGAGTATATTGTCCATCCTCGTTAGAAACATTTATCTGTTCACTGTGTAAATTTTGCAAATCAGGTGTGTCAAACTGAGCAGCGTTCATTGTAGTGAAACATGCTGCGTCATCAATTGTCGTTAAATTTACTGCGGTCATAATTGAATTTGTTTGTTTATCATTTGGATTAAAATCATTACTGGTGGTCGGCACGCACTGATTATCTGTGGAGGATTAACATTATGATACTGACAAGGGAACCTCCCCATCGCACCCACGCTACACCTAAACAATCATCGAAACACGCGACGTCAGTCGACTACAGCGCACGGAAGAGCGAGTATTCCTGATAACGAGGCTCCCTGGCTGGCAGTTGACTGTTCGCTACTTTGGACGAGAGTGCATTAAATACGTGAGATGTATTTCGTGGGCAATATGTTTTCGGTTCCCTTTGGAGAGGCACGTCCTTTCGTCTACTAATCACACGGTTTTGCGGTGCGGTCGCAAAACACAGACACTAAACTTATTACAGTGAACAGAGACGTCAATGAACGAACGGACAGATCATAACTTTGCGAAAACAAAAAAAGTAAACTTTTCACTCGAGGGAAGACTTGAACCAAGGACCTCTTGCTCCGCAACTGCTCACGCTAACCACAGGACCACGGCGCTCCTGGTTCAGATAATCCTTGATGTTACGTATCTTGCGCATGGACTACTCAGTTTATATATTTTACTTATTTTTTTCATAGTTCCACACAACTTCTTCCTGTTTTCTCGATTCATCTGTGTTCAGTTTTTCAAGGCCTATCCACTGTGCCAACTTATGACTAAATCTGAGGGGGGTGCGATGGGGAGGTTCCCTTGTGAGCGTCGCTAGTATTATCAGTCAAATTATTCAAGTCGGCTTTTTCACTCATCACGCATCGCGATGGACTGTTAGCAGTTTTTCGCGGCATTTTCGCAAGTCAAAAGTGGGCACAAAATGAAACAAAGACAAAACCAAGAGTGGAATAAATACAATAACAACAAAGAGCAATAAATTGCCTATGACCTGTGAAAGAAGGAGTGACAAATCAGTAAATGCGTTGCGCCAGATACAAACTGTATTTAATATTAGGTAAATAAGAGCAGATATATAACTGACTACTTCTCAGAAATCTAAAAAAAAAAAAAAAATACGATCCTGGCCGGCTGTCGCCAAGTGTAACCTTCCAACAGTTTATTTGCGTAACCTCGGAATAAAAACGTGTGACTAACGTCTCAATAAAATTGTGACTCATATATAACCTTTCAATAATTAACTGAGAATTTAAAATGGTAAATTTTGGACGTCAGCAGTGCTGCGTCATGGGCCTAAAAGATCTTTCTGAACAAAGTGAAAATTCTTACCTCAACGAAGTCGCCGGATAACGCGTATATATCTGCTCCTACAAGAAATTTTTCTGGCACAGCGCAGTGCAATGCTATGCTGGCCACTAGATCTGTCATGTAAAAAAGAAACAACTGATTTTTCTTTACGATAATAGGGATGACCATGGATAGGAGAAATTAGTAAAAACCTTTAAATTCAAATGAATGATTGTCAAAAGTTATTTTTATAAGAAAGAGTATTATTAAAAGATATTTAAAAACATTTGCATGGGACTTGATATAACAATAGCACAAAATCAGTTGTTACAAATTACATAAGCGCGCGGCTGCTTTTGCCTCATACCACACGACCGGCCCAACCGCCCGACTGCGAGCTACTACAACTGCAGCTGCCCACACTGCTCTCTGGTCTGCGATTTTATTGTAGCATACATTTCGCAGGCAGCGCGTGAGCATTTCATCGAAGTTGCATCTGCTCGAGTGCGCTAGCAATAAATTCCTTATTCATGGACCTCTTACAACATCCTTTCCCAGGCAATTTTAAGACCTCCCTCTCCCAGATCATGACAGGGTATCTGAGATTTATTGTATTCCCGGAATGTCAACGTACACAACCTGTCCCTTCTTTTTCTGCTTCCTCTTCTTTAAGCAACTCGTCCTCCAAGAACATTGGCTATTAGTAGCATGATCTGTTGTTTGTTCAAGCCTTTTGCAAACCTCCACTGTATGTCCAGTCTAAACCACTGGTTTATGTTCTTTAGCTAGGATAATATCCTATGTCCTAGACCAAGTCTGCCACCAGTCTCTCCTTGAAATATTAGTTAAAACAGGTTGTATTTATTATTGTGAATTATATTGCCAAAATATTCGAGGTTTCTTCTCTTGATAATATTGAGCACTTCGAGACCTTTATTCATACTTTGCAGTATTTGCAAGTTTGTGACTTTAGCTGTCCATGGTATTCTTAATACCCTCAATACGCAACATTTCAGACGCCTCCAGTTTCTTAGCTAATACTGACCCTCAACTCCATAGAGCAGGGTACTGAACACAGTATCGAGGTAGTCGAGTGAAAAGTGTAATACTTATGACATGGCTACTCAGAAATTTCTTCATTATCTGGAAGCACTTCTGGCCTGCTCAATTCTGCGGCAATTTCTTGAGAGAATTCCCAGTTATCACTGATCTGACACTCCAAATATTTATATGGTGAAACGCTTTAGATCTTATCATTACTGAGTGTAAGAGTGTCCTGAATATAATGTCCATTTTGTCTTCTTGACGTTTATACGTTGCCAAATGGTGCACCTCCCTGAAATAATAGTGTTTGTTAGGTCTTGCAGTTCTTCCAGCCTCGCTGCAAGTAAGACAGTATCATCAGCATATTTGACGTTACTGATCATAAATCCATTAACCAGCACTCCTTGATACTTTCCATCAAGAATGTCGGGGAAACTGTTTCCAGAATAGCGTGTGGCTGCAAGGAAGGTTTTATAATTTCTTTAATACATTTTCAGAGTAGATGTTGAAAAGTAATAGGGAGAGAATGCAGTCCAGGGGAACTCCTTTTGGAATCGATACATCTTCTGACAGCTGACTATCGATACGCACACCACCACTTTGATCCCAGTAGAGATTTCCAATCAGTCGGATGTCAGAACTATCCAAATCCTTTAAAACATTTCGGTAATCTTTAATGAAGCAATGATGAAGCCTACATTTCGATGACAATGGTAAGACACAACGAAAAGAGACATTATTAATCTAGCAGAGAAACGTCTTTAAAAACCAATGTTTACAGACAAAACACCCCTCTGATACTTCGTGGATTATAAAAGAAGAACCTTACATGAATTGCACTCATTTCAATAGGTATCACGAGCCAATATTTTGTTATACGAAGTGAAATGGACTCTCGTTCTCTTCTATCAGCAGAGTATTGGCGGGAGTTCACCTCCTTGCGCCCATACAGCCACTGAACATAAATTATATTTCTGATGCCAAAGTTCACGTTGTATTTATTGTTGCCAAATTCATGTGCCTGCAGTGGGACACTGCATGGATCTAAGGCCTGGATCCGGGGATGGAGGAAAATTAAAGACTAAATTCTTTTGAAATGTGGTGTTAAACGTGAATTCTGAAAATCAGATGGACACGTGACATTACGAATGCGGAAATCCTTCAATGAGTAGGATAGAACAAGAGATTATGAGTCACCTGCTGTGACATGAGGGGTTTCTAACATCTGTTGTTATTGTGGTCTTCAGTCCACAGACTGGTTTGATGCAGCTCTCCATGCTACTCTATCCTGTGAAAGCTTCTTCATCTCCCAGTACCTACTGCAGCCTACATCTTTCTGAGTCTATTTAGTGTATTCATCACTTGGTCTCCCTCTACGATGTTTACCCTCCACGCGGTCCTTCAATACTAAATTTGGTGATCCCTTGATGCCTCAGAATATGCCCTACCAACCGATCACTTCTTCTAGTCAAGTTGTGCCACAAGCTCCTCTTCTCCCCAATTCTATTCAGTACCTCCTCATTAGTTATGCGATCAGGCCATCTAATCTTCAGCATTCTTGTGTAGCACCACATTTCTAAAGCTTCTATTCTCTTCTTGTCCAAACTATTTATCGTCCACAATTCACTTCCATACATGGCTCCACTCCATACAAATACTTTCAGAGACGACTCCCGACACATCTATACTCGATGTTAACAAATTTCTCTTCTTTAGAAACGCCTTCCTTGCCATTACCAATCTACATTTTATATCCTCTCTACTTCGACCATCATCAGTTATTTTGCTTCCGAAATAGCAAAACTCATTTACTACTTTAAGCGTCTCATTTCCTAACTTAATTCCCGCAGCATCACCCGATTTAATTCGACTACATTCCATTATCCTCGTTTTGCTTTTGTTGATGTTCATCTTATATCCTCCATTCAAGACACTGTCCATTCCGTTCAGCTGCTCTTCCAGGTCCTTTGCTGTCTCTGACAGAAATACAGTGTCATGGGCGAACGTCAAAGTTTTTATTTCTTCTCCATGGATTTTAATTCCTACTCCGAATTTTTCTTTTGTTTCCTTTACTGCTTGCTCAGTATACAGATTGAATAACATCGGGGATAGGCTACAACCCTGTCTCACTCCCTCCCCAACCACTGCTTCCCTTTGATGCCCCTCGACTCTTAGAACTGCCATCTGGTTTCTGTACAAATTGTAAATAGCCCTTCGCTCCCTGTATTTTACCCCTGTCACCTTCAGAATTTGAAAGAGAGTATTCCAGCCAACATTGTCAAAGGCTTTCTCTGAGTCTACAAATGCTAGAAACGTAGGTTTGCCTTTCCTTAATCTATTTTCTAAGATAATTCGTAGGGTCAGTACTGCCTCACGTGCTCCAACATTTCTACGGAATCCAAACTGATCTTCCCCGAGGTCGGCATCTACCACTTTTCCATTCGTCTGTACAGAATTCGTGTTAGTATTTTGCAGCCGTGGCTTATTAAACTGATAGTTCGGTAATTTTCACATCTGTCAACACCAGCTTTCTTTGGGATTGGAATTATTATATTCTTCTTGAAGTCTGAGGGTATTTCGCCTGTCTCATACATCTTGCTCACTAGATCGTAGAGTTTTGTTAGGCCTGGCTCTCCCAAGATTGTGAGTAGTTCTAATGGAATGTTGTCTACTCCCGGGGCCTTGTTTCGACTTAGGTCTCTCAGTGCTCTGTCAAACTCTTCACGCAGTATCATATCTCCTATTTCATCTTCATCTACATTCTCTTCCATTTCTATAATATTGCCCTCAAGAACATCGCCCTTGTATAGACCCTCTATATACTCCTTCCAACTTTCTGCTTTCCCTTCTTTGCTTAGAACTGGGTTGCCATCTGAGCTCTTCATATTCATGCAAATGGTTCTCTTTTTTCCAAAGGTCTCTTTAACTTTCCTGTAGGCAATATCTATCTTACCCCTAGTGAGACAAGCCTCTACATCCATAGATTTGTCCTCTAGCCATCCCTGCTTAGCCATTTTGCACTTCCTGTCGATCTCATTTTTGAGACGTTTGTATTCCTTTTTGCCTGCTTCATTTACTGCATTTTTGTGTTTTCTCCTTTCATCAATTAAATTCAGTATCTCTTCTTTTACCCAAGGCTTTCTACTAGCCCTCGTCTTTTTACCTACTTGATCCCCTGCTACCTTCACTATTTCATCTCTCAAAGCTTCCCATTCTTCTTCTACTGTATTTCTTTCCCCCATTCTTTTCAATCGTTCCATTATGCTCTCCCTGAAGCTCTCTACAACCTCTGGTTCTTTCAGTTTATCCAGGTCCCATCTCCTCAAATTCCCATCTTTTTGTAGTTTCTTCAGTTTTAATCTACAGTTCATAACCAATAGATTGTGGTCAGAGTCCACATCTGCCCCTGGAAATGTCTTACAATTTGAAACCTGTTTCCTGAATCTCTGTCTTACCATTATATAATCTATCTGATACCTTCTAGTATCTCAAAGTTTCTTCCATGTATACAACCTTCTTTTATGATTCTTGAACCATGTGTTAGCTATGATTAAGCTATGCTCTGTGCAGAATTCTAACAGGCAGCTTCCTCTTTCATTCCTTACTCCCATTCCGTATTCACCTACTACGTTTCCTTCTCTTCCTTTTCCTACCAGCGAGTTCCAGTCACCCATGACTATTAAATTTTCGATTACCTTCACTATCTGAATAATTTCTTTTATTTCATCATACATTTCATCAATCTGTTCGTCATCTGAGGAGCTAGTTGGCAGATAAACTTGTACTACTGTGGTAGGCATGGGCTTCGTATCTATCTTGGCCACAATAATTCGTTCACTATGCTGTTTGTAGTAGCTTACCCGCATTCCTATTTTCCTATTCATTATTAAACCTACTCCTGCATTATCCCTATTTGATTTTGTATTTATAACCCTGTATTCACCAGACCAGAAGTCTTGTTCCTCCTGCCACCGATCTTCACTAACTCCTACTATATCTAAATTTAGCCTATCCAGTTCCCTTTTTAAATTTCTAACCTACCTGCCCGATTAAGGGATCCGACATTCCACGCTCCGACCCGTAGAACGCCAGTTTTCTTTCTCCTGATAACAACGTCCTCCTGAGTAGTCCCCGCCCAGAGATCCGAATGGGGGACTATTTTACCTCCGGAACATTTTACCCAAGAGGTCGCCATCATCATTTAACCATACAGTAAAGCTGCATGTCCTTGGGAAAAATTACGGCTGTAGTTTCCCCTTGCTTTCAGCCGTTCGCAGTACCAGCACAGCAAGGCCATTTTGGTTAGTGTTACAAGTCCAGATCAGTCAATCATCCAGATTGTTGCCCCCGCAACTACCTCCTCAAGCTTTCTTTTCCATTGACGCATTTCTAACATCTATAATACAGGAATGTGTCAATGGAAAAGAAAGCTTGAGGAAGAGAAAGACTGAAGTAACACAAATTATAAAATATATTGGCTGTACCTACTACACAGAAATGAAGGACGCAAAAGCATGTGAAAACTTAGGCATCTTCTGCGAGCCAGATTGCTGGCAATCAGTTCTCAGATTAAGCACTAAAGAAAAGGATATGTATCATTTCATGTGTTCCCAAATTCCGATTTTTTGGGGGAGATTTGGACCTTTAAAACAGCAAGTTAATTTGATGTATTATGTGTGGCATCCGCTTAGTTACTCTTTCGAGTCATTGTATTTCTTTAAACAGCGTCGTGTTTCGAGAACTGACTGGGTGATGTCATGTTACTCCACAATACGCAACTCATCAGCAATATTATCTGACAGTGTTCATTCCTGGAACGACTGAAGTCGCCTTGTACAATAAGAGAGAGAGAGAGAGAGAGAGAGAGAGAGAGAGAGGTGGAGCCGCCGCCACTAGACGGCAGCACCATCGACAACCAGGACGTGACCTTGGCTGGAGCTTGTTCTGGACGCTCTTGTAGTTGCAGTTGCCGACCCGCCACGTCAGTACTCATCCGGCAGGCGGAGCGTGCGGTTCCGTGCGAGGTACGATCACCTAAACGAACAGATACATACAGGAGGTTAGTTCTCTTCGAAGCCTGCACATTCTCTTCGAAACCTGCACATTTTCGTTCCGTTCGCTGTTTTAACTAGAACTGTTAGTGAAAAAGCGGTATAAACTGGAAGAAAAAAACCACAACCAGTTATTTTACAACTCCTCAGTTTATGCCGCACCACAAACAGTGTTGAAATGGTTATGCTGTTTACAGTACTGCAACACGCTCCACATCACTTCGTAACTTTGACAGAATATAACTGTGAGCTAGCTATTATATGTGTGTTGGCATTGCGTGCGATTTCCGCATGATACATCGTTGTAAACACAGTTCTTAACACGGGAGGTGCAAGCAAAGTACATACAAGTTCATTAATTAGTATAGCCGCGCGGGATTAGCCGAGCGGTCTCAGGCGTGCAGTCATGGACTGTGCGGCTGGTCCCGGCGGAGGTTCGAGTCCTCCCTCGGGCATGGGTGTGTGTGTTTGTCAAAAAAATGGTTCAAATGGCTCTGAGCACTACGGGACTTAACTTCTGAGGTCATCAGTCCCCTAGAACTTAGAACTACTTAAACCTAACTAACCTAAGGACATCACACTCATCCATGTCCAAGGAAGGATTCGAACCTGCGACCGTAGCGGTCGCGCGGTTCCAGACTGTAGCGCCTAGAACCGCTCGGACACCCCGACTGGCTTGCGTTTGTCCTTAGGATAATTTAGGTTAAGTGATGTGTAAGCTTAGGGACTGATGACGTTAGTAGTTAAGTCCCATAAGATTTCTCACACACACACACACACACACAAAATTAATTTGTATGTGGCGGAGCATTTAGCGCGTTCAAACACACACACACGCACACACACAAATTTTACAGAAGAGCTAGAAACAGTAAAACGTGTAAAGGATAGGGTACGCAGCAGAGGAAAGAAATGACGAGACAGGCTCAGGTTACGGAAAAACTGGTCGATGGAAACAAACCGTGGAAGACTGCGTTGCAACCGTTTTGGCAGCGAGACGCTGGAGGCTTCATAGCCTCGCTGTTCAAAATTTTCTGTTGAGCAGATGTCCCCCCAACCAGCTTTACCCAGGGTGTCCAGAGAACTGCAGCCAGTGAAATTTGCTCCCAGGAAAGGCAGAGAAAAGTTTCACTAACTTCCGCGTCCGATCTCCGCAACTGGTACAGCAGGTAGAAGAACTACGACTCTAGGCGCGTTGACACGGGCCACGTTTTACGGCAATGTGGAGCCACAATAGTGTCGCCGGTAATACTGCAACAGTGTGCCTGCAGTACGTAAGAGTATTGCTACACGGCGGGCTATATTGCTGATGGAACAGGCTCTTGCATGTGTTTGCCGACGTACTTCTGAGGTTTTGCCCGTCTTATCCACCGAGGTTGCAGACAGTTATTCATATGTCCGGGCTGTATCTGCTTCTGTCCTTTGTTGTACACTCCTCCCTTTCACTTTAAGCCTTGCCTGCTCTTTCTCACGCCAACAGCGCTGCAATGCCGAGTAATGTGAAACAATATCATTTCGCCGGCCGCGGTGGTCTCGCGGTTCTAGGCGCGCAGTCCGGAACCGTGCGACTGCTACGGTCGCAGGTTCGAATCCTGCCTCGGGCATGGAGGTGTGTGATGTCCTTAGGTTAGTTAGGTTTAAGTAGTTCTAAGTTCTAGGGGACTAATGACCACAGCAGTTGAGTCCCATAGTGCTCAGAGCCATTTGAACCATTTCGCTTAACATCGAAAGTTGGTGCGCGTACGCAGAGCTACTCTGTGTTTGTTGTCTACAGGAATGTAGAAGTGGGCGAATGAGACAACCGATAAATCCATGAATCTGATACGTACATCTACGACCAGAGCTATAGAACTCAGGAAATAATATGTACAAAGATCGAAATCTCAAAAAAAAAAAAGATGATATTCTTATTACTACCATCTTTGTAGAAGATCTGCAGTACTGAATCATAATTTCATCCTACACAGATTCTTGGCCCAAGACATCTTTCATTTTTTCATTTTATTTTTTATTTAATTTAATTTTTTTTGAGTCCTCTGTCTTGTGACTGGTTTCATTCGGCTGGTCACGAATTCCTGCGCCAACCTCTTCATCTCAGAGTAGCACTTGCAACCTACGTCCTCAGTTGAAACTTCCTGGCAAATTAAAACTGTGTGCCCGACCGAGACTCGAGACCTTTGCCTTTCGCGGGCAAGTGCTCTACCAACTGAGCTACCGAAGCACGACTCACGGCCGGTACTCACAGCTTTACTTCCGCCAGTATCTCGTCTCCTACCTTCCAAACTTTACAGAAGCTCTCCTGCGAACCTTGGTAGAGCACTTGCCCGCGAAAGGCAAAGGTTCCGAGTTCGAGTCTCGGTCGGGCACACAGTTTTAATCTGCCAGGAAGTTTCATATCAGCGCACACTCCGCTGCAGAGTGAAAATCTCATTCTGGATATGTCCTCAGTTATTTGCTTGATGTATTCTGGTCTCTGCCATCCCCTACAGTTGTTACCGTCTATAGCTCCTTCTAGTACCATGCAGACTGTTCCCTGATGTTTTAACACATGTCCTATCTTGTCAGTGTTTTCCATGTGTTCCTTTCTTCGCCGATTCTGTGGAGAACCTCCTAATATCTTGCCTTATAAGTCCACCTAATTTTCAACGTTTGTCTGTAACACCACTTCTCATATGCTTGTATTCTCTTCTATTCCGATTTTCCCACTGTGCGTGTCTCACTGACATACAGTGCTGTGCTCCAGACGTACATTCTCAGAAATTGCTGCCTGAAATGAAGGCCTACGTTTGATACTAGTTGACATTTCTTGGTCAGGAATGCCCCTTCTGCCAGTGCTGGTCTGCTTTTTACTTCCTCCTAGCTTCCTCTATCATGGATTATTTTCCTGCCTATGTAGCAGAAATCCTTAACTTCGTCTTCTTTGTGATCCCTAATTATCATGTTAAGCATTTAGCTATTCTCATTATTTTCATCTCTCTTTGAAACATTTTCAGTCCATACTCTGTACTAATCACACTGTTCTTTCCGAGCAACATGTCCTGTAATTCCTCTTCATTTTCACTAATGACAGCAATGTCATTAGTGGATCTTATCATTGATATCCTTTCACCCTGAATTTTAATCTCACTGTTCACCCCTCTTGTTTCCGTTACTGCTTCTTCTATGTATAGACTGAACAGTGTGGGCGAAAGACTATCTCCCTCTCCTACACCCTTTTCAATACGAACAATTCGTTCTTCATCTTCTAGTCTTATTCTCTCTTGGGAGCAGTACATATTGTACATTATGTCTTGCACTATAGCTTACCCCTATTTTTCTCAGACTTTCGAACATCTTGCTCTATGTTACACTGTCTAACGCTTTTTCCATATCGACTAATCCTGTGAACATGTCTTGGTTTTTCTTCAGTATTGCTTCCATTACTAACGACAATGTCAGATCTGCCTCTCATGTGCCTTTACGTTTCCTAAAGCCAAAGTGTTCGTCATTTAACATAGTTTTCTTTTCCGTTCTTCTGTATATTATTCTTGTCAACAACTTGGATGCATGAGCTGTTAAGCTGATTGTTCGGCAGTTCGCACACTTATCGGATATTGCTCGCTTTTATGTGGACGATATTTCTCCGAAAGTCTGATGTTATGAGTCTCACATATTCTATACACCAGTGTCAACAGACATTTTGTTACCACTCCCCTTAATGATTTTAAAAATAGTGTTGTCTGCCTTCAAAGCTTTTTAAAACTCTAATTTTTATACTGCATCCTCTATCTCTCCCCTATAGACTCCTGTTCCTTCTTCTGTCACGTCATCAGACAAGTCGTTCCCCCTCATAAAGGCCTTTAACGTACTCCTCCCACCCATCCGCTCTCTCCTCTGCATTTAACAGTGGAATTCCCACTGCATTCTTAATGTTGCTGCCTTTGCTTAATTTCACAGAATGTCACTTTAGCTTTTCTATATGCTGAGTCAGTCCTTCCGACAATCATTCCTTTTTCGATTTCTTCACATTTTTCATGCAGCCACTTCGCCTTAGGTTCTCTGCACTTCCTATTTATTTCATTCCTGTGACTTGTATTTCTGTATTTCCCTGAACATTTTTGTACTTTCTTCTTTCGTCGAACAGGTAACGATTTCTTCTGTTACCTATGGTTTCCTCTCAGTAACTTTCCTGGTATCTATGTATTTCTTTCCAACTTCTGTGATTGCCCTTTTTAAAGACATCCTCTCCACTTCAGCTGAACTGCCCACTGAGCTACTCATTATCGTTGTAACTATAGTCTTAGAGAACTTCAAATGTATGTCTTCATTCCTTAGTACTTCCGAATCTTACTTCTTTGCTATTGATACTTCCTGACTGGTCTCTAAACTTCAGTATGAGTTTATATCTGCCTCTTCGGTGCACATTATAATCCAATATCTGATTTTGGAGTCTCTGCCTGATCATCTGATCTTCCTGTGTCTACCGCCCTTTTCCAAGTACACCTCGCCCACTTATGATTCTTGAACAGAGATTCGCTGTTACTAGCTGAAATTTAGTGCAGAACAATTAGTCTTTCTCATCTCTCATTCCTACTACCAAGCCCATATTCTCCCATAATCTTTTCTTCTATTCCTTCCCCTATATCGCATTCCAGTCCGTCACGAGTATTAGATTTTCATCTTCCCTTATTAAATTTTCATTTCCCCTTATGTACTGAATTATCTGTTCATTATGTTCGTATACATTCTCTCTCTCTTCATCGTCTACCTGTGACGATGGCATGTGTAGCTGAACTAATTTTGTCGGTATTGAATTACTATCGATTCTGATGAGAACATTCCTGTCACTGAACTGTTCACATTCTGCTCTACCTTCCTATTCATGACGAATTCTACTCCTGTTATACCAATTCTTGCTGCTGTTGGCATTATCCTAAACTCATTTGACCAGAAGCCCTTGTCTTCTTTCCATTTCACTTCACGGACATCCACTATACCTAGACTGAGCTTTAGCATTTCCGTTTTCAGACTTCCTAGCTTCGCTGTCACGTTGAAACTTCTGATATTCCACAGATGTTAGCCTTTCGTTTGTTATTCAATCTTTTTCTCATGATCACCTTATCCTTGGCTGTTCCCTCCCGGGTACTAGTCCGAATTTTTTTGCCAATGGAGACATCATCGTGACACTTTTTCAGTTACAGGCCACATGTCCTGTGCATACACATCATGTGTCTTTAATGCAGTGATTTCCACTGCCTTCTGCATCCTCATGTCGTTCATGAATGTTGATTCTTCCGCCTTTTAGGGGCAATTTCCCACGCACAAGGGCAAGAGAGTGCCTTGAACCTGTGTCTGCTCCCCCGCCATCTTTGACAAACCCATTGGCGGAGGAAGGGTTACTTCTTCGGCTGCCATTACTGATGAGTTTAATTCAAAACTTAAGTAGCGGCGAGGTTCCAACCTGGGACCCAGGACGTTTTGATTACTAGTCAAAGACGCTACCCCTGAAACACTAAACCATCGTAAAGTTTATTACTCTGTATTTCATTCAAAGGGAGTCATAATTTGTAGGTTATGCATTAGTTAATTACAATTATTAGATCGCTGATGGTGTGCTATATACCAAATTAAGTACGAAATGTTCTGTTTTATACCCTACTGCAGTCGTAAATTTTAGAAGGGTTTAGTAGACGTATAAACTTCTTCGAAGCTTCATCACGTGTTATGTTTGTTTGCATGGCTGTCTTCCGCAGCTGCTGTTATAATCCGTCTTTTTCCGTCTTTAGCTCACTGCAATGTTGTTCGCGTGACGCTGAGGTTAAGGTATGCTGTGGTGGAAATATGGCGCTGTCCATAACTGACGCCCATAGATGACAGGGATGAACGACGGCTCCACAGATGTGTATGTGCGAATAGAGGTGCAACTGTTGAGCAACTGAGCATCCAGATGAACCAGTGAACGCAGTTGCGTATGGGCCTCCTCAGCAAGTACCTGGTTGAAGCACCTGTGCTGACTATCGTTCATCGGCAAGGAAGGCTAGAATTTTCTCATCAGTATCGCGACCTTGTAAACCCTTAACTGCAGTTTGGTTTTGCTCAGCACGGTGGCATCTACTGGCAGGACAATGCAAAGTGCCTCACAACTCTGTGTGTTCAACTGTGTGTGAATTCCTAAGGGACCAAACTGCTGAGGTCGTCGGCCCTTAGACTTACACACTACTTAAACTAACTTATGATAAGAACAACACACAGACCCATCCCCGAGGGAGGACTCGAACTTCCGACGGGAGGGGCCGCACAGTCTGTGACATGGCGCCTCAAACCGCACGGCCACTGCACGCAGCTCTCAGCTTGTTTGCATGGTTCGAAGAGCATTAGGATGAGTTTATCGTACCTCCTTGGTCACCAAACGTCCCCGATTTAATCTCAATAGGGAGTCTGTAGGACCACGTCGATCGGGCTCTTCGCGCCCCTCCTCAACGGAAAATCTAGAACAAAAAATTTGTTCAAATGTTAAGTCCCATAGTGCTCAGAGCCATTTTTTTGGTTCAAATGGCTCTGAGCACTATGGGACTCAACTGCTGAGGTCATCAGTCACCTAGAACTTAGAACTACTTAAACCTAACTAACTAACCTAAGGACATCACACACATCCATGTCCGAGGCAGGATTCTAACCTGCGACCGTAGCAGTCTCGCGGTTCCAGACTAGAACCGCACGGCCACTCCTGCCGGCAAAATCTAGAACAGATGGCCACGGCGCTAGAGGTGGCATGACTTCACATCCATGTTGGTACTTCTTCCAGAGCCTCACTGACTCTCTTGTTGCACATCTCCGTGCTGCAAAAGGTGGTATGTGAGGCTTTTAAACAGTTGGGTACGTTAATGTGACGAGACATTGTAAATGTATTGGGAAACTGGGTGCACCATTTACGTTCTGCATCTATATGTATACTCCGCAAGCTACCTAGCGGTGTGTGACGGAGGGTACTTTGCGTACCAGTGTCATTTCCCCTCTTTCTGTTCCAGTCGCGACTGTTTCGTGGGAAGAATGATTGCTGGTAAGACTCCGTGTGGGCTCGAATTTCTGTAACTTTACCTTCATGGTCTTGTCACGAGAAATGTGTAGGAGAAAGCAATAAAATTGTTGACGCTTCTAGGAATGTATGTTCTCAGAACTAACAGCAAATCACGCCGTGATGCAGAAACCCACTCGTGCGGTGTCTGACACTGGAGTTGATTCAACAACTCCGTGATACTTTCGTTCTTACTAAATGAACTTGTAACGGAACGTGCTGCTCTTCTTTGGATCTTCCCTATTTCCTCGAGAAATCGTATTTGATACTGATCACTAGACCACGGATTTTTAGGTCGTAAAAAAGTGTGTTTTAGGCACCTAAAATAGGCTCCTTCAGTAGTTCATTTAGGCTATATAAAATCTAAAATAGGCTCTAATAAAAATGATGCAGAGAAAATAAAAATAAATTAAAATACAGTGTTGACAGTATGAACATCTTAAAAGTCATTAAAACAAGGAGAATGAATATTTACACAGTTACAGAGCACAGCAATCCACAACATCAATGTTGAATAGAACTCCAAATATTTTTGAGTTCCTGCAAGATAAAGATCTCCACAAAAAAGATGTGGCAATGGTTCAGTTAATACATTCGTAGTTTCACATATTCTGACCATCGTAGGCTTCACAATAAATAACCAAAATCTTTTCTAGGTTTTCTAATGAAAAACTGTGGCGCTTGTCAGTCAGAACAATTTATACGCTGAAAAAGAACGTTCTACATCAACAGATGTGACAGGGGCGTACTTCATTTCCGGCACATGTTGGACAGGAATACTGCAGTCAGGAGTGCTGGATTTTCCATTAAGTATGTCGGCAGCTGCACACAACTCCTTCAGGCCAGTGTTCTTCTGCAAAACCGTTTGCCTTTTTGCCCGTACTTTTTCCCCTACTTCACCCGGCGCTTCATTAATTTTCATTTTGAATTCTTCAAGCAAAGAAATATTGTCGTAGATAGGTCTCCCTGAGCCTTCTAATTGTGAAATTATTCTTGCCATAAATGTGTAGTGGGCCCTAATGTAAGATAAGTCCCGTTTTAAAGAAGAATCTTTGAGTAACTCCATTGCTGCAGTTACGGATGCAGCCTCCTCCAGTATATTTTCAACCACCTTCTGGACAGCTGAGAGATGCGTACTACAGTATTCTGCTGCTATCAGCCACGTGCCCCAGCGGGTGACAACAGGCTCCGGCGGCAATGGGACATCTGGAAGCTCTTCTTTGAATGCCTGTATTCTTGATGGTGCCTTAACAAAAATTTTCTTCACCATAGATATTACTTTATTTACTTTAGGAAATTGTAGCCTTACTTGCTCTGCTATGCGGTTGATCCCATGCACTACACAAGTTACATGCAGCATCAGTGGGTAGAATACTTTTAATAGTTGAAACGCTGCTATCATATATGCAGCAGCATCAGTGACGGCCAGAAGCACCTTATTCTCATCCACTCCGTTTGGATATAGCACCTTAAGCCCATTGTTCACAAACTGTGCTATTGTTTGTTGGTTAAGTTTTGCAAGCTGTTTTGAGTAAATCAAATAAGCCCTGGATGGAGCATCTGGATCTAGCTTGCCAATAATCAGGTTTGCAATGTAACGGCCAAGACTGTCAGTTGTTTCATCCACAGAAATCCATATACAAGATTCTCCAACATCTTCTCGGCTTCTGTGCAATGCAGCATTGTAAGCTGAATCCACATAATTCTTACGTAAAGTTGACTCTGCAGGAATAGACTGATGGCAGTACTTCTCAAGAAAACCTCTGAAAATAGGGTTTTCTAGTTTCCGAAAGGGGATATTTGCTGCCACAAGTACATGACACAAATCACTGCAGAACTTTTTTTTTTGGGACGATTCACCAGATTTATTGGTTAAAAGAGTTTGCTTCAATTTTGACTTTCGTTCAACATTAGCTTTATGTGCGATTCCATCTGCATCCTGAGTTAAGTGAGATTTCTTAACACTCGAAACCTAATACGAGAGAAAAGGGAAATGCAGTTTAGAATCGCATATAAGGAGTATTTCGTATTACTAAAGGATAGTGATAAAAAAGAATCCTAAGTGTCAGGAAAATAAGTCTAAGAAAAACATCAACTAACCTCCATGTTGCATGCTTGGCAGAAAATAATTTTCCTATCTGTTGTATAATGCGGAAAATCTTGCAGCCACTGTCACGTGAGTAGACTTTGAACTAGCTGTTTTCGGCATAGCGTAGTATTCTCACACAGAAACTAGAATTTATTTTGCACTTAGAACGTCAGTAACACATAACACGTCGGTCGCTACACAATCTACTGATTTGTTTTCGCACCTGACATATAGCCACCCATTCTGAACAAGCGAATGGAATCCACCGGTGCTTCAGATGAAAACATGTCTCTACTGGCAAATTATTTTTCGAACCGGAAAATTCACGTATAATACCTTTCACGAAACAGAGTAGTTTGATAGGACTGCCTGTAGACAGCAGCGAGAAAATGCGCGAAGGGCAGTAATTTAGCTATAGAGGGCGTCTACTATTAACATTGTGATTTTTTAATCCGTGCTCAGCTTAAGGCCTATGAAACCATTTCTTTGCGAAAATACACAGCTGGCCAGAATCCTACGAACGAAATATTTTCAAATATAACATTTAGTACTCCCACTTTCGATTCTAATGTGTAACTCAAATCTTTGACCGGTTCCCATTCGCTCACCGAAGTTAAGCACTGTCGCGCTCGGCGCGTACTTGGATGGATGACCATTCAACCGTGCCGAGTGCTGTTGGTAGTATGGCAAGCAAAGGAATTGTAAACAGTCTCTAACGACCTTCGCCTTCGACGAGACGTAAAGCCCTAAGTTTACTTCCTTTTTCTAATCTTTGAAAACACAAGAACTCTATGTCAGATTAACGAAATAGGTACTTTTTAGGATTTTTATGCCAAAATAGGTAAACTTAGGCGTCAACGTCGAAATACGCAATTTTAGGTCCTATACAACTAACGTTATTCAGTTTAGTTAGTCATGAAACGCATAAATACCAACTTATATGCAAATTGGAGCTTAGGAAAAAATAGGTTTTAACCTAAAGATACGTGATCTATTTTTTACATATGGATAATAAAACACCTATAAAGAGTATTTGGTATTAACAGGGATAGCGATATAAAAAATAAAAAAAGACGGAAGTGTTAGGCAAATACGAAGCATGAGCGCATATCAACTTGCCACCTTGCTGTACGCTAGGCAGAAAATATTTTTTTCCCTCTATCGTATATTGTGGAAAAACTTGGAGCCACTGTCTTATATGATGAAATAGGGACTTTTTAGGATATTAAAGCCGAAATAGGTAAAAATAGTCACTAACGTAGAAATAGGCTTTTTTAGGTCCTATAGAATTAACGCTATTAAGTGTAAATAGTCATGAAACGCATAAGTACAAATTTTTATGCAAATAGGAACTCAGGAACAAAACAGGTTTTTATCTAAAATCCGCGGTCTACCGATCACGTACTGACGAGCAGTATTCAAGTTTTGGCCAGTAATCAACAAATCCCGAACTCATCTTTCAGAAATATGCCACATAGGTGACTGTCTCGCCAATCATTCTGCGAGTATATCAGATCGTGTAGTATCTCGAAGACTGTCTTTTTTTCCGTGATGTCCTACAGTTCTATCCTTGTCAACGAAAGTGACCCGACGTCCCCGTTCACGTGCCTCGATCTTGTTTGTTGGAAAGGGGCCCATTCGTTATAAATCTTCTACAGTTTTGTATGATCTATGTTGACAAAAAGGGTCCAAACTAAACGATATTACCACAAAATTCTATTATAGCCGTACTCCTAGCGTATCCACCAGTTCTTGCAGGGAGGGGAGCAGGAGGAGAAAGATACTTTAGCAGGTAGCCTCATATGACCTTGGTTTTAAAGGTGTGAATTGGTACGTTGGTTAATCAAGGTTATTTATGAGAATGTGGATGAAAAGAAAGGGCCATACTACAGTTGTAACACCGAGCAGAGCCCATATTCAACAAGAGTATTGAAATATATTTCGCAATACATTTACGTAAGCACAGCTGACGAATACACTACCTGATAGACAGTATCCGGGCGCCTCTATGAAATGTGAAATTGACCTCCAGATGTCATGGGAAGCGGGCCCGTCAGTATAAAACGGGGTGGGGAGTGTTGCGTTATGAGCAGACAAGAAGTAGCAGCAGAACTGGTTGATCGGGAGAGATCAGTGATTTTGAACGTGGACTTGTAATTGGATGTCAGCTGCGTAACAAATCTACCACAGCTTTCAACCCTCCTAAACCCGCTGGTCATTGCAGTGTGGTTGTAAAAAATAATGTGAAATCACAAAAGAAATCTCTCGTGGGTTACGAAGTTCTATCAGTAGTCCAGCTAGCACAGTGCTGTGTGTCTGGAGTCAAAACGAATAGGACACAATGATCGACCAGCTACTCATAAGCCAGACATTTCTGTTGTCAGTGCTAAGCGACGTGGTGGACAGATCGGCACCACTGGACAGTGTGTCAATGGAAAATGAGGGATTTGGAGTGATGAGTCACGCAGCATCCTGTGACAGTCCATTGTAGTGCCAACAATGAAATATGAAGAGGGTGATATTACGGTAAGGGGGTGTTTATCATGGTTTTACTGTGGTTCTCTTATTGCGGTTCATTCGGATTGACGTAGACACAAAAAAATGGCTCTGAGCACTATGGGACTTAACATCTGAGGTCATCGGTCCCCTAGAACCTAGACGTACTTAAACTTAACTAACTTAAGGACATCACACACATCCATGCTCAAGGCAGGATTCGAACCTGCGGTCGTAGCGGTCGCGCGGTTCCAGACTGAAGCGCCTAGAACCGCTCGGCCACAGCGGCTGGTCGATGTGGACACATTTTACAGCACTGTATTCTTTGTACAATAGAGAAAAAGTTCGGAGATGATGATTGTGTGATATGCTATATTGTTATATATTGATTATTCCTTGCTACTGTAGTGTTATCTTGAAGCTGTGAGGAAGGAGGACAGGCGCTCCAAGGCGTGGAACCAGAGACGATGCCTGAGCACAGACGAAACTAGGAGAGATATTGTTACATGAAGTAAACCGTAAGGGGAGAGCCTTGCGAAAATGTAGATTCCCCCAGATGCGGCCCCAAGGCGCTAGTTACCCTTCAAGGAATTAAGATGTAACTTAATGTCGTCTAGATGCTGTGGTAGGTTGCCACCGTAGAACTTTGTAACCAACAGGCAGGTACTAGCGTATAAAGCCAGCTTGATACCAGCCCCGAGAACAGTAACGTCAGTAGGCTCACAAGAGTTAGAAAGAGAGCGAAAACGCCATAAGCTGTTGACCTAGCAGTCCCTACTCCGGGGAGCCCGAGGGGCGGGGCTAAATGACGCATAACAATAATGTTACAAGCCTTATTTGGCAGGGCAGCTACGTTTAGCTTTCAGCTGAACAATGTTGTTACCAAATACGGACTTAGTTAGTGCAACTGCATTAACATCCCCGCTTTAGGAGCAGTAGAGGGGACCTAACTAAACCGTGATTGGCAGGCGCCTGCAAGAGACCTGAGAGATTGACTGGGTGGCTTTAAGTGGGTAAAACAGTGCCCCCACGCGACTCCTTAAAACCCTTGATTCCGCATTTTGGCGGAGTTCTCAGTCAGAAGATCTGGTCGCCGAATCTGCGTCCGTCGGCTCCAGCCTCGGTGCAGCTCCGCGTCAGTCTGCTCTCTCACGTGGAGTGCTTCAGTGAACAGTGTCACATTCAGTACGGTTTGTTTTGCAACTAAGTTGTTGCCTTAAGATGCTGCTAGTGTTTGCTACTGTGGTTACCATCCACTCCTAGGGCTTCTGCACTGGCTTCTGTTGTAAAAGTGTTATTCGTGCTTTTTCTAACCCTAGAACTAGCTTCCAGTGTATTAGTTAGTCCTGTCTGGAATAAACAACTATTTCAAAACCTTGTTTGTGCAAGAGTCTTCACAACGAGTTCCCTACCGAGTCTCACCACCCGTATTTCTAGTGAATGCCTGTACCAGTGTTGGCTCAGATAGAAGAAAACAATCAAATGCCTTCGCTGTCAATTGTCCTTCTGCCTTCTGCTCGGTACCGCTTGGCAGCACAGACTGACCTGTAATCCCTTCTCTCCCACCTATGCCAGGACACGACAATATCAGTGCACCCTGTCATAAAGCAGCTCCTCTGAGCTGATGGTCTGGGGACAATAACTTTCCTGAAATGGACTGACCTGCTGAGAGCCCTGACCCGAATCCATTGCAACACCTTTGATATGAGTTGGAATGTCGACTTCGCTCCAGATTCCAGTGTCCAGCATCACTGTCTTCTCTGGTTTTCGTTGTTAAGGAGAAATTAGCCGCCATTCCTCCACGGACATCCAGACGTCTTCTTGAAAGTAACTCCAGCAGAGTTCGAACCATCGCAAAGAGAAGGCTGGATGTACCCCATATTAATGTCCGTCAATAAACGCCTGGATGGTTTTGATCAGATAGTGTATTTGGCACTCCAAACAGAAGAAGAAGTCACTTTCATTGATCATCAGGTTTCATAGAATAACAAATGCAGGAATGGTTGTAAACTGAATATTTTCAGATACGTAGAGCTTTGACTTTGAGACAAACAAGAGAGAACTGTGAGCAGTGGGAAGCGTCGGTGGGAGTGTGACAGTGCTACCTAGCCGTAGACGATAACACCTCTGAGTGTAACTGCAAACTTCTGGCCGGTGCTTACCAAAGTCATTTACACCTCGCGAAGGATAAACGTCACAGTATGCCGGTGTTTCATGTAAGATGCAAGCATTGCCTCCACACTGCACGGGTACCAATAGCTCCATACGCCACAGGCTGCAGTCTCCGTATGTCGCTGCGGCCATTTCTCGGACAGCATGTCAGGTGATTTATTCGACCTGTAAAGTGTACTTGTGTTGCTTTATTACACGGAAAACGCATTTTTAAACAATGTAAAGAGTTCAGAGTGGCTTTGGAAGAGAGAAAACTTAAAAACATAGATATGCAATATAAAAGAGCTTGTAATTTATGTAATGATGTATATTGCATTTCCTGATTGAGAAGCTGTGATATTTGCAATGGCCTCGTTAACCTACAGCCTAGGTATTATGTTGCTTGATGTCTGGAGGTGCCTTGATGACGCTAGAAGGCAGTTTTTACTACTCTTTCCTTTCTATGATGACAGTAATTATTACTTTGTATTTAAATAAAATAGATATGGAATATAGACATTGTTGGTTTATGAGAGATTGTAATTTTTATGATGATGTGTATTAAATTTCCTCGCTGATGTTCCACAGTAAACTTATTCTTGCAGATGGTTATGATAACTGAACTTTTACAGTAATAATGGAGTTGCTGATAACTGTATGTAGCTTCATTACAGTAATATTGTATTTGACAGAGCTATAAATGTGTGCATCGTAAAGATATTCAAATGATGTTCAGACTGAGAGTCAAATCTGAATTTTTGAGTTGTTGTAAGGCTTGGTGGATTGGGATGATTGATATTTTGATGGCATATAAAATGGTAGGTAAGACTGATCCACATGCCGCAAGTTTATTGAAGATAGACTCTTTAACTTTTTTATATGGTTAAAACTTTGTTTTTCTGTTTGTAGTTTCCAGTCTACAGATAGTTCTAACCTTCTATGAATGTTCTTATGCTAGTACGACACCCATGAATAAACGTTATCTTCAATTATCACGCCATTGTGAATATTATACTTTACAAAAATAAAATCACATAACACGTTTGTACGATGTGTGATCGAAAACTAACGGGAATTTTTGTTTTTCTTAAAGAATTTTTACTTATTCATCAACATCAACTTTTGTCCCCTTCAACGTAATCCCCCTCAGATATAACACAGTTGTGCCACCATGTTCTCCATCCTTGGAGGCACTTACGGAATTCACCTTTCGTTGTAGTGTTCAGCTTCTTCAGCAGTTCTGTTTTTATCTCATCAATTAGCGCAAAACGATATCCTTTCATGGTTTTTTTTTCAGCTTCAGTAACAGATAGAAGTTGCAGGGGTCATGTCCTGCGAATACGGTGGCTGAGGCAAAACAACAGTTTTGCTTTTTGCCAAAAAAAAAACACGAGAGAGCGTTGAGGAGTGAGCGGGAGCATTATCCTAATGAAATTTCCAAAAGTGGTGTCACCACAATATTGGTCGTTTTCTTCGTATCGTTTCACGTAAACGGGCCACAACTTCCAGGAAGTATTCCTTATTGATCGTGCGGCCACAAGGCAGAAACTCATCAGGTAGTATCCCATTGCAATCGATGGTAACAGTGAGAAGAACCTTCAGATGTGATCGAACTTCTCGAACTTTTTTCGGTATTGGCTCTTGAGGCACTTTCCATTGGGACGATTGGGCGTTGGTTTCGACATCATACCCGTATACCCTTGTTTCGTCGCCTGTTATAATCTTTTTTTTAGAAGTTCTGGATCATTGTCGGCATCATTCGGCAATTCCTAAGCGATATGTACATGACATCATTTTTGGTAGGAATTCAACAGTTTCGGAAGAAACGTGCTGTTGCATGTTTCATGCCCAGAACATCCGAAAAAATCGTTTGGCATGAGCCAAAGGATATGCCAATATCATCAGCAGCCTCTCTGATGGTAGTTCAGCGATTTTCCAGAATCATTTTCTTCATTTCTTCCACATTGTCGTCAGTAACTGATGTGCTCGGATATCTGTATCGGTCATCATCAACGTCTTCTCGACCATCTTTGAAACTTTTATACTGCTCGTAAACTCTTGTCTTATTCATAGTATATTCGCCAAAAGCCACAGTAAATTCGAATGCGGTGTTGCACTTTATTCCATTTTTCAAACAAAATTTAATGCAAAATATTTGATCCATCTTTTCGAAAGCAAAAATTTGCCGAGCACTCGAAAACATACATGACCTTTTCGACTGTCATCAATAAACCAAGTATTCAGAACAGTTGAAAATGCGAACAGATATCAGGAACATGTATACCAACAAGATAAATAAACTGAAAATCATATGTATAAAGCCCGCGAAATTAAAAAAATTCCGTTACTTTTTGATGACAACTCGTAAACTGTTTACAAAAGTTGTGTGGTTTGAGAATGTGACATGTCGAGTCTCCTTAACATTTTATTTTAGTTAATGACATAACGTAAGATGACCGTAAGTTTTGTTTGATTTCACAAAACAGTATGTTCAGCCTTCAGTGGGTATAGTGATGTTTTCATTGGTTGCCGGCCGCGGTGGTCTAGCGGTTCTGGCGCTGCAGTCCGGAACCGCGGGACTGCTACGGTCGCAGGTTCGAATCCTGCCTAGGGCATGGGTGTGTGTGATGTCCTTAGGTTAGTTAGGTTTAAGTAGTTCTAAGTTCTAGGGGACTTATGACCTAAGATGTTGAGTCCCATAGTGCTCAGAGCCATTTTTTCATTGGTTCACTTAGTCGTATTAGTTTGATAATTGACTCAATAATAGGAAGGTTATTACGTCAAGTTGGTAAAATTTATTCATTTGTCCTGTGTAGTAACTTTGGTTACGATTCTGCCAGATTTGGCGACGTCTTTACGACTAAAAATCACATACCACTTCAGTCTTGCCATGCGGTTCGCCACATTACCCGCTGTGCGCTTCATGTACTGCAACATTATAAATGGATTTATAGCATGACGCTTCTTACTAGTCATGATTATTCATGCATCAGATTAATGACTTCACATTGTAAGTATACAACAGGTCAAGAACGGTGAGTGGTATATTACAACTGTTTTCGTACTAACTGTAGCTTATTGCTTATTGTTTGCCTTTTTTCGTGGTATGTAGACACATGAGAATTACCCATTTCTGACCGAAACTGGCTGTTTAAGAAAGTGACAGTACAGCTAAATGCTAAGCCCAACTTTCCAAAGCGGAGAAAATCGTTACACCATTTATCGTTTCAGTCAACTGTGACTACAGCATGTGCTCACAGATCAGGGTAGTTCTTACCACCAAAAATACCCCTTGATACTATCACAGACGCTCTGGCTTTGTCCTGCATGAAATAACTGTAGGTATTTTCTCAGTGGTTAATTCTCTGTAAAAAGGTTCCAGTATACGTATTGTTCACATACGTATCAGAAGTTACGCCATAATAATGTTTCCATGGTACGCAGACTCTGTAACTGATCAGAATACTAACGACTGAGAGTTCACGAAGTTCGATAAAAACAACCACTCTTCTTCGAAAAAAGAGCTTTTCAGGATCGACTTCTTAATCATATACAGACTGCGATAGCTACTTGCAGTACAGTATCTGGGGAAAATGCAGTCAGTCTAAAAAGTGCTCTTTACAAAGCACTCGTGCACCCCATCTTATAATATCGCTCAAGTGGGGTCTTAAATGTAAGCAATAAGTATACAAACATTTTTCTCCCTTAAACAAATGTTACAAGCTTCATCGTAACCAAATAAGTACCTTAATGAAGAAATGTAGTGCCAAAACAAGCCCTACCACAGCCCGACATCTCCTTCACAGATCAAAAAAATATTCAAAGAAGGGCAATAGGAACGATCACAGATTTGACTGTGTCACGTAGAGTGTCACTGGAAGAATCTGAATTGCCAGGTTCTGCGAAAATACAAGCGTGGGAAAAGCTTAAGGACGGAAGTAACTACCGCATGATGTGTCGCTGCCAAGTACGAGGGTGAGTCCAAAGAAAACCTTAAATTGGTAATAACAAATCGAAATTTCGCGCCGTTATCCTGTAAGTTGGTAAGCGTGCTACAAACAGCGTGCAGAATGGCCCGTAGGTGGCAGCAAAGTGCAGATGCACACATACCGTCGCAGTATCAGTATAAAGATGGCCGCCCCATTTGCGACTTGCACCAGGGAAGAACAGCGTTCTGTTGTTCGGTTTTTGCGTAGTGAAGCTGTCAAACCTATTGAAATTTATGGACGAATGAAGGTTCAGTACGGTGATGCATGTTTGTCACAGCAGCAATTCTATGAATGGAGTAGGAAGTTCGCAAATGGTGTGCCTTCAGTGGAAGATGCTCCTCGTCCAGGTCAGGCACAATGAGCTGTGACTCCACAGAACATTGCAGCAGTTGAAGCCATAGTGAAGGAAATCCGCCGAGTGACACTGAATGACATTGCAGCATGTTTACAGATTAGTCGTGGGTCAGCACACCACACTGTGCATGATGTGCTCCAGTTTCACAAAGTGTCTGCAAGGTGGGTGCCACGGCAGCTGACTCCTGAAATGAGAGAACGACGTGTTGATGCTTCTGAAGAACTTCTCCAGCACTTTGAACGAGAAGGTGATGGCTTCCTTGCAAGGATCGTTACTGGGGATGAAACCTGGGTTCACTACCACCAACCGGAAACGAAGAGAGCGACCAAGGAATGGCGCCATTCCTCATCACCAAAACCAAAGAAATTTCTAACAGAACCACCAGCAGAGAAGTTTATGCTGACTCTGTTTTGGGACGAAACTGGCGTCATTTTGGAGCATTACATGCCTAGAGGGACCACTGTCACCAGTGCATCATACAAAGATCTCTTAAAAAATCATCTATGGTCTGCGATCGAATCAAAGCGACGTGGATTGCTGTCAGCAGGTGTCCTTTTGTAACATGACAATGCAATGCTTCACACTACCCATACAACAGTTGCAACAATCACAGACCTGCATTTTGAGTGTCTTCCTCATCCACCATACTCACCAGACGTTGCCCCAAGTGACTTCCATATGTCTGGACCACTGAAGACGCAATGGGAGGAAAGAAGTTCCGTTCTGATGAAGAGGTACGCCACGCGGTGCACGAGTGGTTGCGCGGACTAGCAAAAGAATTTTTTTCTAAAGGAATTTATGCACTTTGTACACGCTGGAGGACTTGCATTGAGCGTGGGGGAGATTATGTTGAAAAGTGATACAGCTTTGTACCACTTCTACACAATAAATAATATTTAAAAAAAAATACACTACATCGCGGTGAACGCACATTGGAAGCGTGTATTCGTCATCGCCATACTGGTGTATCACTCGGCGTGATGGTATGGGGTGCCATCGGTTACACGTCTCGGTCACCTCTTGTTCGCATTGACTGCCCTTTGAACAGTGGACGTTACATTTCAGATGTTACGACCCGCGGCACTACCCTTCACTCGATCCCTGCGAAACCCTACATTTCAGCAGGATAATGAACGACCGCAAGTTGCAGGTCCTGTAAGGGCCTTTCTGGATACAGAAAATGTTAGACTGCTGCCCTGGCCAGCACATTCTCCAGATCTCTCACCAACTGAAAACGTCTGGTCAATGGTGGCCGAGCAACTGGCTCGTCACAATACGCCAGTCACTACTCTTGATGAACTGTGATATCGTGTTAAAGCTGCATGGGCAGCTGTACCTGTACACGCCATCCAAGCTCTGTTTGACTCAATGACCAGGGGTATCAAGGCCATTATTACGGCCAGAGGTGGTTGTTCTGGGTACTGATTTCTCAGGATCTATGCACCCAAATATCGTGAAAGCGTAATCACATGTCAGTTCCAGTATAATATATTTGTCCAGTGAATACCCGTTTATCATCTGCATTTCTTCTTGGTGTAGCAATTTTAATGGCCAGTAGTGTACAACAACGCGTCTTTCTACCTTGTCATTACCAGTAAGATGCCTGTGTTTATGTCGAGGAAGTTAACTACATAATGTGTCAAAAGTATCCGGATACTCTCAAAAACATACCTTTTTCACTTTAGGTGCATTGTGCTGCCACTTACTACCAGGTGCTCCATATCAGCGACCTCAGTAGTCATTAGACATCGTGAGAGCAGAATGAGGCGCTCCGCGGAAGTCACGGACTTCGAACGTGGTCAGGTGTTGGGGCGTCACTTGCGTCATACGTCTGTACGCGAGATTTTTCACACTTCTAAACATCCCTAGGTCCACTGTTTCCAATATGATCAATATGATAGTGAAGTGTAAACGTGAAGGGACACGTCCAGCACAAAAGCGTACAGGCCGACCTCGTCTGTTGACTGACACAGACCGCCAAAAGTTGAAGAGGGTCGTGATGTGTAATACGCAGACATCTATACAGACCATCACACAGGAATTCCAAACTGCAATAGGATCCATGCAAGTACTGTGACAGTCAGGCGGGAGGCGAGAAAGCTTGAATTTCATGTTCGAGCAGCTGCTCATAAGTCATATATCACGCCGGTAAATGCCAAACGATGCCTTGCTTGGTGTAAGAAGTATAAAAATTGGACGATTGAACAATGGAGAAACGTTGTGTAGAGTGGCGAATCACGGTACACAATGTGGCGATCCGGTGGCAGGGTGTGGGTATGGCAAATGCCCAGTGAACGTCATCTGCCAGCGTGTTTAGTGCCAACAGTAAAATTTGGAAGCAGTGCTGTTATGGTGTGGTCGTGGTTTTCATGGAGGTGTCTTGCACCACTTGTTGTTTTGCATGGCACTATCACAGCACAGGCCTACACTGATGTTTTAAGCACTGTTGAAGAGCAATTCGGGGATGGCGACTGCATCTTTCATCATGATCGAGCACCTGTTCATAATGCAAGGCCTATGGCGGCGTAGTTACACGACAATAACTTGGCTGTAATGGACTGGCCTGCACAGTCCTGACCTGAATCCTAAGAATACTTTGGGATGTTTTGGAGCGCCGACTTCGTGCCAGGCCTCACCGACCGACATCGATATCTGTCTTCAGTGCAGCACTCCGTGAAGAATTGGCTGCCATTCCCAAGAAACCTTCGAGCACCTGACTGAACATATGCCTGCAAGAGTGGAAACTGTCATCAAGGCTAACACCATACTGAATTCCACCATTACCGATGGACTGCGCCACGGTCTTGTAAGTCATTTTCATCCAGGTGTCCGGTTGCTTTTGATCACATAGTGTATCAATACCTGCACCAAGCGTCGATTCTGTTTGTCTTGGTGCGTTTCGCCACAATTTTCTATCGTTTTGACTTGGTACGTATAACAGCATCACGTGCGGATCTTCCTTATGTTATCCACCAGATCATTTACATACACTAATGATTCAAAACATTACGAACAACGCCGTCCGCGAGGCTAATTCCTCCAGTTAGTTTTCAAGGCACATGTTGCATTAAGGAAAGTACGTACATTGCCTGATAAAAAAAGGAAAGCAACAGGAAGTTCATGCAGGTACACACCGTTGGCACCATTGGTGGTTTTTTAAATGATGAGTTGTTCTGTGTGAGAAGTAGAACGGCCACCAGAATGCGTGCTATTCCTATTAAACGTGTTACCAAATCTTATACAGGGTGTGAACACGTCAGATGTTGAGTGATAACTGTGGAGGACACGGAGATGTCCCGTAATCGTGTGAGAAAGAGTTATCAGCACCTGATGAAGTTTTAAAGGTAGCTCATTGTGGGTCTTCATTTGGCTACCTGGTCCATGACCCGATGTCGGACTGCTTGGGAACTTGAGAGCAGGCGTACTCATCCTAAAGGTTCCGACAGACCACGTATGAAAATCACAAGTGAGGACTGCCGTCTTGTTTACCAAGCACATTGTAACCCCTTCACATCACTGCCTTCCATCGCGATTAACATCACCCTAGTCTGCGCAGCCTTCGTCAAGTCGTTTTCACTACAGTTGGACGCGACATTGCATTTGGTCCAAATACCACCAGAATTTCCTGGTGAATCGGTGTACAATTTGGATCTTTGCTAACAAGAATCGAACATTCCCGAGTATTTCAACTTTGGAATAAGTTTCCAGTTGCCGCGCCATTCATTCCCAAACTGTGATGCACGTCTTATTGTACCGCAGCAGAAATGCGTTTGCAGGAAACTCGGAACTTTTACTGTCTTCTGATAGTACGTTACTCTTAGTTTGAGACGATATGTGTAACTTTTTGAAATCCCCACGTAGAATTAATTATCCTACAGCTGCGCTGTCTTTTGTTGCACATGTACCAGAAGGGCCAATGGAACTGTTGACCTACGTCAGTACTGCAGCATCTACATCTACATAATTACTGTGCAATTCACATTTAAGTGCTTGGCAGAGGGTTCATCGAACCACAATCATACTGTCTCTCTACTATTCCACTCCCGAACAACGCGCGGGAAAAACGAACACCTAAACCTTTCTGTTCGAGCTGTGATTTCTCTTATTTTATTTTGATGATCATTCCTACCTGTGTACGTTGGGCTCAACAAAATATTTTCGCATTCGGAAGAGACAGTTGGTGACTGAATTTCGTAAATAGATCTCGCCGCGACGAAAAACGCCTTTGCTTTAATGACTTCCATCCCAACTCGCGTATCATATCTGCCACACTCTCTCCCTTATTACGTGATAATACAAAACGAGCTGCCCTTTTTTGTACCCTTTCGATGTCCTCCGTCAATCCCACCTGGTAAGGATCCCACACCGCGCAGCAATATTCTAACAGAGGACGAACGAGTGTAGTGTAAGCTGTCTCTCTAGTGGACTTGTTGCATCTTCTAAGTGTCCTGCCAATGAAACGCAACCTTTGGCTCGCCTTCCCCACCATATTATCTATGTGGTCTTTCCAACTGAAGTTGTTCGTAATTTTAACACCCAGGTACTTAGCTGAATTGACAGCCTTGAGAATTGTACTATTTATCGAGTAATCGAATTCCAACGGATTTCTTTTGGAACTCATGTGGATCACCTCACACTTTTCGTTATTTAGCGTCAACCGCCACCTGCCACACCATACAGCAATCTTTTCTAAATCGCTTTGCAACTGATACTGGTCTTCGGATGACCTTACCGGACGGTAAATTACAGCATCATCTGCGAACAGCCTAAGAGAACTGCTCAGATTGTCACCCAGGTCATTTATATAGATCAGGAACAGTAGAGGTCCCAGGACGCTTCCCTGGGGAACACCTGATATCACTTCAGTTTTACTCGATGATTTGCCGTCTATTACTACGAACTGCGACCTTCCTGACAGGAAATCACGAATCCAGTCGCACAACTGAGATGATGCCCCATAGGCCCGCAGCTTGATTAGAAGTCGCTTGTGAGGAACGGTATCAAAAGCTTTCCGGAAATCTAGAAATACGAAATCAACTTGAGATCCCCTGTCGATAGCGGCCATTTCTTCGTGCGTTGCACAAGAATGATGTTTTCTGAAACCGTGCTGATTACGTATCAATAGATCGTTCCCTTCGAGGTGATTCATAATGTTTGAATACAGTATATGCTCCAAAACCCTACTGCAAACAGACGTCAATGATATAGGTCTGTAGTTCGATGGATTGCTCCAACTACCCTTCTTAAACACTGGTGCGCAATTTTACAATCTGTAGGTACAGATCTATCGGTGAGCGAGCGGTTGTATATGATTGCTCAGTAGGGAGCTATTGTATCAGCGTAATCTGAAAGGAACCTAATCGGTATAGAATCTGGACTTGCCCGCATCAAGCGATTTGAGTTGCTTCGCAACCCCTAAGCCGAAGGTATCTACTTCTAAGAAACTCATTCTAGCAGCTGTTCGTGTTTCAAATTCTGAAATATTCCATTCGTCTTCCCTGGTGAAGGAATTTCGGAAAACTGCGTTCAATAACTCCGCTTTAGCGGCACAATCGTCGGTTACAGTACCATCGGCACTGCGCAGCGAAGGTATTGACTGCGTCTTACCGCTTGTGTACATTACATACGACCAGAATTTCTTCGGATTTTCTACCAAATTTCGAGACTGTTTCGTTGTGGAACCTATGAAAGGCATCTCGCATTGAAGTCCGTGCCAAATTTCGCGCGTCTGTAAATTGTAGCCAATCTTCGGGATTTCACGTTCTTCTGAACTTCGCATGCTTTTTCCGTTGCCTCTGCAACAGCGTTCAGACCTGTTTTGTGTACCATGGGGTATCAGTTCCATCTCTTACCAATTTATGAGGTATGAATCTCTCAATTGCTGTTGCTACTATATCTTTGAATTTGAGCCACATCTCGTCTACATTTGCATAGTCAGTTCGGAAGGAATGGAGATTGTCTCTTAGGAAGGCTTCTAGTGACACTTTATCCGCTTTTCTATATAAAATTATTTTGCGTTTGTTTCTGGTGGATTTGGAAGAAACGGTATTGAGCCTAGCTACAACGACCTTGTGATCGCTAAGCCCTGTATCAGTCATTATGCTCTCTATTAGCTCTGGATTGTTTGTGGCTAAGAGGTCAAGTGTGTTTTCGCAACCATTTACAATTCGCGTGGGTTCGTGGACTAACTGCCCGAAATAATTTTCGGAGAAAGCATTTAAGACAATCTGGGAAGATGTTTTCTGCCTACCGCCGGTTTTGAACAAGTATTTTTGCCAACATATCGAGGGAAGGTTGAAGTCCCCACCAACTATAACCGTATGAGTGGGGTATTCATTTGTTACGAGACTCAAATTTTCTCTGAACTGTTCAGCAACTATATCATCGGAGTCTGGGAGTCGGTAGAAGGAGCCAATTAGTTCGGCTGTTAAGTATAACCTCCACCCATACCAATTCGCTCGGAGCATCTACTTCGACTTCACTACAAGATAAACCACTACTGACAAACATTGGGATGATAATGCGATACCTAAGGAAATAAAAGTTGTATGTGCCACAACAATGTTGGATTGTAAAGTACGTGGTACGAAAATGTTGCCTAAAATATTGTATTATAGTACGCTTGCAGATGATGGAAGCTATGGAGTATGCCCGATTATTATAAGATAAGTGTCATCACTCATTCAGATTCTAAATCTGCTACCAACTTAATCAAAAACCTGAGGGAGGAGCACCCAGACAACCGAACAGCTTTCTTGGTAGTGATGAATCACGAGGAAAGGACAAAATATCGCATTTTTCTCGATAAATCTCATACCAACATACCAAGCAATTAAGTAGGTGACATTCTTACGAATAAAACCACTCAGTCACAAAGATGTATAATATATTATTACCATTGGCTGACTTCATCCACAATACGAACGGGTATCCGAAGAAACTGGAATTATTTTTTAAAACCTATATATTTTCAAATTGCTTACAAAATAACCTTATCCCCTTCAAGATACTCTCCATGGCAACTAATACATTTGTGTCATCGGTGCTTGCGCATTGTTCGAAACGTTTTTCGCAGTCGTCTTTAGAAATGACTGACAACTCCTCCCTCGTTTTTTTTCTTCACTTCTTAAATGTCCTTTCATGCTCCTTCTCATTCATGGAAATAAGAAAAAGTTGCACAGTCAGGTCAGGCGAATAAGGTGCGTGGGGCAGCGGAACCACGCCATTTCCAGCCAAAAACTAACAGAGATGGCTGTGTGTGCAAGTGCGTTGTTGTGATGGAAGAACCAGCCTCCTGTTTGACATAAACTCTGAGTGAGCTACGCCCTTGGCATCAAAAAAGCAAATCAGATTGGTTTGATGTTTGATTTGACTTGACGACATTTTTTTTGGACGGAGTGACGATGACGTCTTCCATTGCCTTGACTGTAGCTTTGAAATTTGACAGAAAATCTGGATCAGTTTCAAGTTGTTGTTTCAAAGCATGACATTTTTCAGCTCGACGTTCCTTTTGACTGTCAGAGCCCGAGGAACAAACTTGGCAGCAACCCTTTTCATTGCCAAATTTTTCATTAAAATTCGCTGCACTAATTTCTGATAGTTGACCAGTTGTCTGTCGACGGTCTGTGAGCACAAGCTCTCAAATTTTTTCAGTATTTTCGCCAGTTCGGCCACTTGATGTACGTCCAGAACGAGGTTAGTCTTCGACCGACATGTCGAAAACAATTTCAGAAGCATTTTTACCGAGTAGAAAACAAAGTTTCACAGCTGCACTTGTTCACGTAAACTTGTCATCATAAAAAACGAAACGAGAACAAAACAGCGCTAGCAAAAACAATTCTGCAGATGAACATAAGAAGACAGGTCGACAACACAGGCCGCTCTGAACTAACAATGATTTGCGCTATATACGCCTAGCGGCAGAAATGCGTACTACACAATCTCCGCCCACAACAATGTTACTCCGTTTTTTCGGTATCCCCTCGTATAAAGAATATTTTTTTTGAAAAATATGGGCTAAAAGCGGAGGGCCTCGCTAGCGACAGTATTAAGACGCTACGTCCACAATAACACAATACCAACCAGACCTTGGTAACGTCTACCTATCTGAGCATGGGAATTCCTACTCGTCGTATGCCTCAAGATGGTAATCACGGTCATCCACTGTGGTGGAGAGAATGACCTGAAGCGCCAATAATCATGATGTTGAGCGACCGAAAAAAATTTACAAACAAGGAAGGAAGACCTACGTAATATTGTTTTTGGCTGTGTGAATCGGACGGGCTCGCTATGAGCACTACCGAGAAACACTAGCCGTCTCAAACATTACTTGTCGCCGTCAGCCCCTGTGCTGTTGGCATCAAGAGAACAATACATAAAACATTACATACCTTCTTAGTCGAAGCGAAATTAACTCTACAACAGACATTTGTGGACTATAAAGCAATGTTTTTAATGCTGAATCCTGATTGTAAGCGAACTTGTGATACAGGGTGGGTACAAAAGAACTTCACACTTCCAAAAATTTATAGAAGCGAAATGGAGCCACTTCCTCGCTTCAAACCTTGATCTGGTAACACAGTATCTCTGGAAGACTGTTTAGGTATAGATGCAATTCTTTTGTTGCAGGATGTCGCAGCTAGGGAGTGCTAGTCTAGAAACTAGCAAGTACACCACACAGAAAATATAGTCTGTCTGAAGGATTTTGGAAATGGGTGTTCGTGGGACCATAAGATGTAGACTTTCTCAACGTGTTGATTTCTGTGGGCTGCCCGATCATGATAAATCATGAGACCGACCACGATGCACCCCTTCTCCTTACACTGTTTATTGCATGCATAAATGAAGACTGCTTTATGGCTCCTGGTGAATGGGTGTAAGAAATGCTCGTTGAACAGCTGTCAGTCCCTTTTTGCTAACTGAGAGACACGCCAGATCTTCTGTTGAGCCGTACTTGCAATTTTCTACACTAGCACTCTACAACAATAGAATTGTGTGCATACGTAAAACAATCTTCCTAATCTACCTATTAACAGGTAAAGGGTTGAAGCGAATACCTTGTAACGTTTCGTTCCTATGAATTTTTGAAAGTGTAAAGTACTTTTGTGCTCACTCTGTATGCGTATGTTAACCTAAAGATACTATAATTGTCTCTGTTTATTATGTATGGTCTTAATTAAATACCTTCAGGATTGCTACGTATGTAAAAGTCTTAGAGAAGCCAAAAAGCGACAAAAACGGACCGCCTGATGTCTTGGCTGAAGTAGTTCTGGGCCGAAAGTTTCCGGAAGTTAATTCTCGCAGTTAAGACGTCGTTCACAGAAGTGATGGTGTGCTGAAGAGCTTATTGCACAACGGCCATTCAGACTCATTCTGTCTGTCGTTTAGCTGATTGGAGTCACCTCACGCCCATCCAGAAGGTCATGATGCAGTCATGGATAGAGCTTTAGTAGCAGGAGCACTACCCCACCGCCACACCGCCAGCCTGACTTCAGCCCAATATTGCTCTGCGCACCATCTATGCTCTGTGAAAACCCACACATTTTGAAAGAGTGGAAGAGTGGATTTGAAGTAGTCTTTGTGCACTTTACCCTTGCAGTAGACAGAAATGGAGCGAAAATCTGAGTGGATACAGATAGTAAGACGAAAATTAAGACCATATGCCACTCATATCCTTATTGATACCTGTAGCGATACAGATTTCTTCCGCCTGTATTTGTAAGTAAAATGTGAATTGTCTTAGGCAAGATCCAACAATGTAAGTTCATTTTATGTAGCAATCTTGAAAACAATATCTGCTACAGAGTCGAGAGCCGATTTTACATTTTTTCTGAGTAATTTTTAATTATAACGTCTCGCAGTCTTAAAACATTCTCTTTACTATTCAGTCAATGCCAGCCCACAATATCTGATAGGTCAGCATTATGACTGTCTCACGTCACTCAGTTGCTGTACTTACAACCGTTCGCGACTGAGCGGATGGTACAATCATTAACGTTCTGGACTGACATTTGAATAGACCTTCTAATTTAGGTCTTGCAAGGTTTCATTAGATGGCATAACCCTAATCGAGATACGATGGATTCACTGCTCCAGCCGGCCGCGGTGGTCTCGCGGTTCTAGGCGCGCAGTCAGGAACCGTGCGACTGCTACGGTCGCAGGTTCGAATCCTGCCTCGGGCATGGATGTGTGTGATGTCCTTAGGTTAGTTAGGTTTAAGTAGTTCTAAGTACTAGTGGACTGATGACCACAGCAGTTGAGTCCCATAGTGCTCAGAGCCATTTGAACCATTTCACTGCTCCACCCGTTCATCCCCGGTAGCTGAGTGGTCAGCGCGACAGAATGTCAATCCTAAGGGCCCGGGTTCGATTCCCGGTCGGAGATTTTCTGCGCTCAGGGACTGGCTGTTGTGTTGTCTTAATCATCATCATTGTTTTATCCCCATCGACGCGCAAGTCGCCGAAGTGGCGTCAAATTGAAAGACTTGCACCCGGCGAACGGTCTGCCCAACGGGAGGCCCTAGTCACACGACATTTACATTTTTACTGCTCCACCAAATTCCCACTGTGATTGCAGTGAGCCTCTAATAACCTCTGTCAGTGGTACAGGACACTACTTCATTTGTATTTTCGAATGTAATCTGCCAATTCGCGTTAGTAGTTGTTAGTTAATTCCAAGAAAATTGTATAGGGTGCACTCAACAGATTTCCTTTCTTGTCCCGAAGTTTATCCAACTTCTGAACAACTTCCAACATCTATTCCCCGTAGAGACATTTGACGTGACTGCGTAGGCATTCCTGGCGTAATAATTCTTGGTGGTCTACTCGGGTTTGCTGCTGGGTCCTAATATAAACATGACTCGATATTTCTGCGATCCACATGTCCGCCATCTTCAGGAGATGCTGCTGCTGCTGCTGCTGCTGCTGAGTCCTGCAGAAAACTGATGCCAAAGCGTTCTTTTTTTTCCCAACGCGGAGGGTGGAGGGTAGGCTATTAGATTGGGTCTTGACTGGTTTGCTCTTTCCAGTCATCTAGGTATGGTTCTTCTATTTGCGTCTTTATTTGTCTTTGATGATTTGTGGGTATTTGGGATATTTATTTGCATGTCTCGTTTGGGAATTTGGGGCATGGGCTTATATTTTCCCAATTGGGAATATCCACATGACAAGCAGGTCCTCTTGCATAGTTGGAAACCACCGTGATATACGAGGATGCTTTGACAAGTCTGATAACTTTTCATGAAAGAATGGAACATTTTTGTTGCACCTTTTTAGTTGGTAAGTTTGATTATTCCTAGGATTGTATGAAGAATTTCGACAAAGTACAGTACACAGTTCATTGTTGACAGGCGTCTGAATTGGTCTGTGTGTCGACTGCGTTTGAAAAATGGAGAAAAACGAGTTTCGTGCGGTAATTAAACATTTTCAGCTGAGTGGTTGGACTGCGGCGCAAATTAAAACAGGATTGGATGAAGTTCACGCACTCTCTGCACCCTCACTGAAGACCATTTGATTTTGAATTAATGAATTTAAACCTGATTGGACAACCACTGAAGACGAAGCGCACTCGGGCCGTCCTATTTATGTACCACAGAGGAAATCATTGACAAAATCCATGATACGGTAATGCAAGCCCACCGAATAAAAGTTCATGAGATTGTTGAGACTGTAGGCATCTCAACTGAACTAGTGCACAACATCCTGCACCGAGAATTGGCTATGAAGAAGCTGTGTGAGCGGTGTCACGAATGCTAACAGTCGACCAAAAGCGCATCCGTCACAACATTTCAACACAATGTCTGGCGATGTTTAGTCGCAATTACTCAAGTTTGTTTGTGCCTATCTGTACTTGTTGATGAAACCTGGATTCATCATTACGCATTAGAGTCAAAATGGACGATGTAGAACACCTGAAGCATTAAAATCACCATCTTAAAGTCCAACCAAGTAGAAAATTTACTGATAAGTTATGAAGTTAATTTTTCTTCTAGTGATCTAGTGGCGGACTTTACTTCTCTCTTCAGAATAGAAAACTTAATCAACTTTTGTGGTCCTGTCCTCCTCAGTTGCGCGTAATACTACTGTCAGACGGTCCATAAGTGAAAATTATCAATACACCGTAGAAAACTTAATCTTTTCCGGATGACTGACGGTGTACTGAAAAATGTCATTGCTAGTTTTTTTTTTTTTTTTTTTTTTTTTTTTTTAGAATAAACACTGTCTTTCCAAGTGGTGAGTCAGTCTAAGAACATTGTGCTGTAAGAAAAAATTATTGGAGCTGTGTAATATATGTTAAAGTGTTAATTTATTTCTTATTTGTACTTGCATTGGAGCGAAGAGCAAAAGTTATTTAACTTAAATGCATGAGAAACTAAAAAATTTGACTGTACCGCATTTTCATTGATATGTTCTCTGTGACGTCCTGACACATCCTGTAATTCGTTTCCAGTCATATACTTGTATTTGGGCGCTGAAATAACAGTAGGTAGAAGTATGACCACGTACAGACGGTTATCTGACAACAAATGAAATAACTGGTGGTAGAACAAAATGTCTTTTCAGTAGGTGTCCTACAGGTGGCAGGAACCCTCAAGTCAATAAGACAGCAATATTTGCAAAGGCAGCGCCGTAACCCGATTTCAAATTTTGTAAAAATTTATGAGCACTTAGAGTAAATATGCTTTAAGTTCTCGAAAACGCATGTAGTACTCGAAGTGAACTGCCACAGGCTGTCATGTAAATTAAAATACATTTGCACATTTTTATCTTATTTATTTACTCGTTCTTTCCAACGACCATAATATTCCAGGTGAACAATAGTTTAGTGATGCGTTTAGGGTTAACGTGGAATTATTTTAGATTAGTGGTTAAATGACTATGAAACTAGTGATAAATTACGCATTAAATATGCGTGTCCTAGATAGTAGTCTGAGAAGCCCAGTGGAGTGTGTGATTAATGGCTACACGTGCTTGTAGAGCAGGCCTCAGCGAGACCTCGCGCTTACCTTGTGCTGGTCTGCTTTCAGGGGGAGCAGCCACGATGCCCGTCGTTCTCTACCACTTCCCGGCCAGCCCGCCCTCTAGAATAGCTCTGGCGGCAGCTAAAGTTGTCGGGGTCGACATCAACATCAAAATCGTCGATCTGTTTGCAAAGGAGCAACTCAAAGAAGAATTTGTCAAGGTACGTTGTATAAAAGACACAGACCAGTCACAGCTCTTTCTTGCGAGAATTATGTCATGTGCATTGAAGCAATTTTATTTGGGCTATGAAGTCGTATAGAAACCAGCTGTGATGATGTGGAGCATCAATGGACAATACGATACTAAGATACTGCACTGCCTGTGTGATTATGATTACGAAGCGAAGTTCGTTTGGAGATGCACGCATGTCGAAAGGAACAGGCACTGCGGCGACTACAACCGTTATGAAATACATTAAATGTATTCAGAGTTGCGAATAATGACAATTATCAGCTGTAGAATGGATGACGACAGTGAAAATCTGTGCCGTATAGGACTCGAATCCAGATTTCCTGCTTATCGCAAGCGGTCGCCTTACCGTTTGGCCATTCGTGCACGACTCACTGTCAGACCCATGCGTTTAGACCTGGTCTCGTACATCCATTATGTACATTCCCGTACAGGTCAGACGCTGTACTTGAAAGTCGTCTGCCCGGTATCGGCAGAGAAATACTGCAGTGCCTGTGTTACTATTATTACAATGCAGACTTCCTGCACTGCAGTATCGTATTTCTCTGCCGATACCGAGAAAGACACTTTAAAGTCTGACCTGTAAGGGAATATAAATGGTTCAAATGGCTCTGAGCACTATGGGACTTAACATCTATGGTCATCAGTCCCCCAGAACTTAGAACTACTTAAACTTAACTAACCTAAGGACAGCACACAACACCCAGTCATCACGAGGCAGAGAAAATCCCTGACCCCGCCGGGAATCGAACCCGGGAACCCGGGCGTGGGAAGCGAGAACGCTACCGCACGACCACGAGGTGCGGACATCGGAATACATAACGGATGTAAGAGTTCAGGTCGTAAACGTATGGTTGACAACATATAAAAGTTGGTAAACCGACCGCTCCCGATAAGTGGAAAATTCGTTCAAAATAAATGGTTCAAATGGCTCTGAGCACTATGGGACTCAACATCTTAGGTCATAAGTCCCCTAGAACTTAGAACTACTTAAACCTAACTAACCTAACGACATCACACACACCCATGCCCGAGGCGGGATTCGAACCCGCGACCGTAGCAGTCCCGCGGCTCCGGACTGCAGCGCCAGAACCGCTAGACCACCGCGGCCGGCCGGAAAATTCGTGTTCGAGTCCCGGTACGGCACAGATTTTCATTGTCGTCATTCCATTTACAGCTGAAGGTTGTCCTCATTCGCAATTGCGAATATTTTAATGTATTTCAATGGACAATGCTGAAGAGTACTGTGCAATACAGTATGCGCCGAGAAAAGTTGCGACGGAAAAGGCGGCGCCGTGATTCGACAGTCGTATTTGACAGGAAATTTAAACGTAGCCAGTCTCACAGAAAAACAAAAACAGAACAAAACCAAAATAAGGCAAGGACAACTGTGCGTAAAGCTTTCAAATATGGTTCAAATGGCTCTGAGCACTATGGGACTTAACTTCTGTGGTCATCAGTCCCCTAGAACTTAGAGCCGCCACTCGTCTCCCAGAATAGTAAAAGTACTCCATATCACCAGGTCTGCCCCCGCCCCCCCCCTCCCCCCACCTACAAACTATCGTTTGGGCGCCCTTGATCGGAACGGAGGGTGACACAGAGAACGCCGAATAGCCAAACGTCTTTTTTCAAAACTGTTTCACGGAGGAAGATCACATTGCAGTTCCTCCTTTAAATTGTCGCAAGAGGTTCAAAATGATAGGTATTGGAATAAGTCAACACGGAATAGCAAAGCAACTGAAGTTGCTCTATATAGGAAAGGCCGCCGCGATCACGGGAAACAAATAGGATTCACTGTCTTCTAGTAACAGTGTGCTGTAGGTCGCTGGAGGAGCGAAGCGTTCCTAATGATAGGAAAAAATGCGCCAGACATTCCCGTTTACAAGAAGGGTCGTCGAACACACACACAAAACTATAGGACTATATCTCTGACGTCGGTCGGCTGTAAAATTGTGGAACATGTTCCATGCTCGATTATTATGACATTGTTGGAGACCCATAATCTCCTCTGTAGGAATCAACCTAGGTTTCGAAAACACAGAAACTGAAACCCAGCTCACTCTATTAGTCGACGAGACCCAGAAAGGAGTGTAACAGATATTGACTCTCAGTTCCATGCAATTCCGCACTGAAACCTAATGAACAAAATTGGAGCTTATGGAATATCAGACGAGTTGTGTGACTGGACTCAAAAGTCTCTAGCAAACAGAACACAACATGTCGTTCTCGATGGGCAGATTTCTTCAGACGTAAAATTAACCTCTGGCGTACCCCAAGGCAGTGTCGTATGACCACTACTTTTAACAATGTAATACAAATAACGTAATATAATATAAATGAAATAGTAGAAAACATCGGAAGTTCCGTAAGGTTTTTCGCGGATGATGCTGTTGTCCACAGTGAAGTCCAGACGTAGCGAAGTGCAAAAAGACCTGGAGAGGTTCAACGTTCGGAGCAGGGAGTGGCAATTGCACCTGAACATAAGAAATGTAAGGTACTCAAAGATCCATTGCTTAATGATTACACGATTGCATAACAACCATTCATACACCATACATTCACAAAATACACTGACAGAAAAAAAAATCGCAACACCACGAAGGAGCTGTGCGACGCAAACGAAAGCTGGCAGGCGTGTTTCTACATCTGAAAGATGTCTATTCCAGTTTCGCGCCAATATGGGACTGCAAATCAGTTTTTGCTTTAGAGGCTTTAACGGTCGTGAGCGTAGTGGCCTTTGAGATTGGATGTGGCGCGGTGGCACAACAAATTGTTACAAATCGGTTACTTCAAGGCCAGCTCCGAGCCAGACGCCCCGTTGCGTGCATTCCACTGACCCCAAACCACCGCCATTTGCGTCTTCAGTGCTGTCAAGCGAGAGCTCATTGGTGGTCATGGAGGAGCTCTGTTGTGTTTTCTAATGAAAGCTGCCTCTATCCTGCTCCAGTGATGGCCATGTATTGGTTAGAAGACCAGTTCACGGCCTTCAACCAGCCGGTCTGTGTGCTAGACACACTGGACCTACACATAGTTATGGTCTGGTGTATGTTTTCGTATGACAGCAGGAGCACTCTCTTGGTTATGCCACGCAAACTGAGTGCAAATTCGTACGTCAGTCCAGTGATTTGACATGTTGTGCTGCCATTCGTGAACAGCATTCCAAGAGATGTTTTCCAACTAGATAACGCTCACGCACATACCGCTGTTGTAACCCAGCATGCCCTACAGCGTTTAGACATGTTACCCTGGCCTAATCGAGTAGCAGATCTGTCTCCAATCGAGCACAGATGGGACATCATCAGACAACTCCAGCGTCATCCACAACCAATATTAATCGTCCTTGTATTGGCCGAACAAGTGCAAAAGACATGGAACTCCATCCAATAAACTGACATCCGCACCTACACAACACAATGCATGTAAGTTTGCATTCAACATTCAGGCGGTTACACCGGTTATTGATGTACCACCATTTCACATTTGCAGTGAATTACCTCGCACTTACTAAGATTGTCTAGTGTTAATCACTTAAATATGTTACCTAGACAAACGTATTCTTGAAAATTCATTACTGTACCTTAATTATTGTTTGGCGTTGCGATTTTTTTTCGTCACTGTATCTATGAGTATGCGTACGGAGCGATATGAAGCAGAACGAACACACAAAACTTATCGCCGGTTAGGCAGATGCCACACTCAAGATTCCCTGGAAGAACCGTCAGGAAATACGGGCCACCCACAAAACGGGTAGCTTACAAAACCTCCGTTCAACCAATACTTGAATATCGCTCGTCAGTCTCGGATTCGTACCAGATAGTATTGACAATGGAAATAGAAAAAAATTCAAAGAACAACACCTCGTTTCGTTACAGGTTCATTTAGGAAGCGCGAAAGCGCCACTGAGGTGCCCAGCTATCTCCAGCGGCAGACGCTGCAAGAGAGGTGTTTCGCATCACGATGCACCTAATGTTTGAGTTCTGAGAGCGTATATCCTAGAAGAGTCAACCTATATATTGCTTCTCCCGGTGTATATCTCGCGAAAAGTCGCGAAAGTAAAATTAAAGAGATTCGTGCTGACACGGAGGATTAATGGCTATCTTTCTTCCCTCGAACCATTCCCTAGTGGAATAGGAAGAGCTGGAAGAGACAGTGGTACGCGAAGTACCCTCTGCTAAACACCGTAAGATGTCATGCGGAGTATAGATGTAGATATAGATGTCGATATTATTAGACAACTGAATGTACATTAGTGCTTGACAATTCCATTATTTGTGATGGGCGTTTAATAATTACAATGCAACACTTTTTTTTTGGCCAGTTTGGTTGAAAACATGCAGAATTCGCTGTGGGACATCGTAGAATATTCCTGCTGCAGCCCTTATAGTTTGAAGTTCCGATAGGTGACGCCGCAATACGCAAAATGGTGTCTGTAACGGATAAGCGTGCCAAGCAGAGAGTTGTCATTGAGTTTCTTTCGGCGGAAAACCAGAGAATCGCAGTTACTCATATGCGGTTGCAGAATGTCTACGGAGACTTGACAGTTAACAAAAGCACGGTGAGTCGTTGGGCGAGCTATCTGTCGTTATCACAGCAAGGTCGTGCAAACCTGTCGGTTCTCCCGCGTGCAGTTCGGCTGTGCCTCCAGCAGTGTTGCAACGTGCGTATACTCTTATTCGAGGTGATCGGTGGATCATACGTCGCTGCTCAACTGGATGCCTTTGTCGGCCTGCATGCCTGAGAGCTCACAAAATTTCATTGGACTATTCTACCTCATTCACCCTACAGACCAGATCTCGCATCATCCAGCTTCCATCTTTTTGGTCCAATGAAGGATGCACTCCGTGGGAAACAGTACGTGGATGATGGGGAGGTTATTGATGGAGCAAGACGATGGCTTCGACGTTGCCAGCACTGGTTCCATGCAGGTATACAGGCCCTTCTAGTAAGGTAGCGTAAGGCCGTCGCATTGAACGGAGATTCTGTCAAAAAATAGTGGTTTATAGCCAGTATAATGCAGAATATTATGGTGTGCTGGAATCCTGATAAAACTATCCTGCTTTCACAAAAAGAAAATGTGTTGCATTACTTATTGAACGCCACTTGTCAGACTCCTCCTTTCAAACCAAATTACTGACTACAAAAGTTATCACTTAGCTCTGATCTGATTGATAATATTCCACGAACAAGGACACAATGGCGTTCGAGGTGACAGTTTTCAAGTTAATATTAGGTTGGCATCGTCTGTCTATTAATAAAACAACTGTGCTGTTGCTGATACAAGCACCGTTTTATTTTTCTTGCTATAGGTATTATTTTTTCTATTATTTTTGTGAAAAAGTGAATATCACGAATCTTGCGATTTCATTAAGTGCGTCACCCAGTCCAGATTTCTATTTTGAGTCTCCCTGTGTTGTTCGAGACATTACACTGTCATATTTTCATGTGTGTTTGGATGGAGCTGTATTGGTGTAAGTACTGGCTGGCGTTCCACCTGATGGTTGTGGCCCCCCGTACGACTCCCTCCATTCGACATTGCGGTTCTGCTGTCTTCAGGCTCTGCAGAAGGTCTGATGCTGGTGAATTGTTGCGATTGTGAGGTTGATTTAAGAGCTTGCTGCCTGCATCGAGACATAGTTTTTAGGGTTCCGTACCTAAATCAATAGAAATGAAACCCTTACAGTATTGCTTTGTTGTCCGTCCTTTCGTCCATCTGTCTGTCTGTCCGACCGTTACAAACCCTTTCTCTCGGAACTGTCTAGACATACGAATCCTATTCACCACATTTGAAACAACTGGCTGGCCTGTGGCAGTACCTGTCGCAAAGTCGAGGCGCTATGAAGCTGTTTCCTGTTCATAGTTTTCCAGTCGGATCCGTATGTACAGTAGGTACTGTTCGCTTTACAATTTCTCTGGTTTTTCACATCTGGGTAGCAAATCTCTGGAGATCACGAGGGGTATCAAGTCTTCAGCCTTAGTCTGTATTTTTGTACTGATGAATGTCAGTTACCTGATATCCTGTTTCTTAGTTTGTTCCAACATGGCTACCCTTTTATATTGCGCGTGTGGTCCATTGATGGTTTCTTTGAGCACTTTGCCCAGCTGTGTGTAGTTCGTCGTATGGTATGGAACCAATGACGGATTGGTTGGCCTGGTCTGTTGCGTCACTGCTGTGTTTGGTATTGCGTGGGTTCAAGAGCACCAATATGCTACTTTGTAGGGGGTGGGGGGTTAGACTGGGGATATGGAGTATTTTTATTGTAATACTTTGGAAGATGAATGACGACTTGGAAGCAGCCATAAAAATGTTCCAGTTCCGGTCATATTAAAAAACCAGGAAAATACCGTCTTTTAAATAATTTTCTTGAAAGTAAAAAACCTGACTACACTATTTTTTCCTTTCGCTAGGAGCTGGGGGGAGGAGGGTCTTTGCACCTTGAGTATGGGCGCCCTGCTTGGGATTCTGTTCACTTTTCCATTACACGTCTTGTAGAAAGGCTTACAAAACAGCTTGATCTGGGAACATCGTAGGTTCGGTGTTCTTGGTGCTTACTGTGAGCATGAGATTCTTCTCTGGAATCCAAGGTCTGTAAAAGGTGCTTAAGTGTTGTTTGGTTTGTGCGTAGTTGAGGTAGTTGATTAGTTAACTGCTACCATTTCGTTTCCACTTGAATCTCATCCATCGCTTCAGGCGATGACTAGTTGACACCCACTTATCTTCGGAATAGTTGTTGCTTCCGCAGTTGTTGCTTCCGCCTTAGCTTGTGGACTCCAAATCTAGAGGACCAAATCACTTTGTTTTCATATAGATACATATCAGTAACCCCCAATCTTTAAAGAATCCAACTGCCATGCACAAAACAGCTTCAAACTTCTGATTACATTAAAAATGAGATAATATATTAAATATTTGATGTTAAGCATGTAAAAATAAAAACTGGTATTTTGGAAGCAGCAGAAGAAGTAATAGGAAAAGAAAGGACAGAGAAAAGGAAGGAATGGATCACTAATGACCTACTAAATATGATGGAAGAAAGAAGGAAATTAAAAAATTCTGTGAAGAAGGAAGACCAAGAGAAATACAAGAGTCTGAAAAACAGAATCAACAGAGGCAAAACAAGCAAGAGAAAAATACCTTGATGATCTCTGTATTTCAGTTGAGGAAAACATGAGAAAGGGAAATATTGACAAGGCCTATAAATGTGTGAGACATTGCTTTGGAGACAGATGAAACAAGTGTAGGGCTGTGATGGATGAAAATGCCAATATGTTGGATGACGATGATGAAGTTGCCAGAAGACGGAAACAATATATACGAAAACTGTACAGTGGACCAGAACTGTCTGAAAACATCATGGAAGAAGAAACAGAAGTGGATGCACACAACATGGGTGAACCTATATTAAAGGAAGAGTTTGAACTAGCTCTGAAAAAACTGAAAAACAGCAAATGGCCTGGTATAGACAATATCCCAGCCAAACTTCTGAAATCTGGAGGAGCAAAACTGAATCAGGAGTTGTATAATCTTGTTTTCAACTTGTACGAGCAGGGTAAAATTCCTACAGACTTTGAGAAAAACATTATGATCCCCATTCCAAAGAAGGCGAATGCTACAAGATGTGAAAATTATAGGACGCTCAGCCTAGTTACTCACGCCTCTAAAATAGTAACCTCAATCATCCTAAAACGCATAGAACAAAAAGTTGAAGCTACACTCTCCGAAGACCAGTTTGGATTCTGGAAAGATAGAGGAACCAGAGAAGCAATATTTGCTCTAAAACTAATAATAGAGAAACGACTAGATAAGAACCTGACAACATACATAGCTTTCGTAGATGTAGAGAAAGCCTTTGATAATGTTAAATGGGATAAGATGTTTGAGGTACTCAAAAAAGTAGGAATAGACTATAAAGATAGAAAAATGATATGGAACCTGTACAAAAACGAGACAGCAGTTATCCGTGGATGGATAAAACAAGAAGTGGTGCAGGTACGGAAAGGTCCGACAAGATTGTGCACTATCCCCTGTTATCTTTAACCTATACATTGAAGATGTGCTGAAAAAAGTAAGGGAAAATTCAGACAGGTGTAGTAATTCATGGCTAACGAATAGATATGATATGCCGATGATATAGCTGTCCTGGTTGAAAGTGAAGATCTTGTAGTCCTACTGAATAGAATGGATAAAGTTATGGGGGAAGAATATGAGAATTAATAAAGCAAAAACAAAAGTAATGGCATGCCACAAAAAATATCAAGTGAAAGTCCAAGTTCATGTAGGAAATGAACTGCTGGAACAAGTTGATAAATTTACTTATCTGGGCAGTAATATTACCAGGAATGGAAGGAGCAAGGCAGAAGTGAGAAGTAGAATTGCTCAAGCAAAGGCTGCTTTTAAAAAGAAGAAAAACATCTTAACATCTAAGAGCATCAGCCTTGAACTCTGGACAAGATTTTTGAAATCATATGTGTGGAGTGTGGCATGCTATGGGTGTGAAACATGGACTCTCGGGACAGAGGAAGACCAGAAGCTAAATTCTTTTGAAATGTGGTGCTATAGATGCATGCTCAAAATAAAATGTATTGACAAGGTCACAAACCAAGTGGTTCTGGAAAGAGCAGGTGAGAAGAGAAACTTCTGGAGTTTCATTGTTAAAAGAAGAGTGCAATTTACAGGCCATCTATTAAGACATAAAGGACTCCTGAACACAATCGTAGAGGGATATGTCGAGGGGAAAAAGACCACGAGGAAGACCACGACTGAGGTACATGGATCAAATCGTGAAAGATGTGGGATGTAACACCTATAAAGAAATGAAGAGAAAAGCTGAAAGACGCACAGAATGGAGACAAGCTGCCATTGTAGCTGTTGCAAACCAATCCTTGGATTGACCACTACAGAAGAAGAAAAGAAGCATGTAAGCAAGACAAAGTTTAGAAAATGTTTGAAATTGTGTTTAAAGTTGTTGGGTGTCACTTAGTGCTCTTATTATAAACCACTGGATTAATACAGTCTGGATAATTTGCTCTCCATTATGAGCAAAAGCTACATTTCTGCTACATTTCTTATCCATCTCAATATTTGTGATGTCTTACTCCCTGATCTACGTGTCATACAATGATATAATTCTGCAGGTATATTCAGTGTTATGCAGCTGCCATCTGTGAAATGTGTTGCGAATAGAGTTAGTAGTTCAGAAATAGTACTTTAGAACGTGGTGCCTGATGCTGAATTTTACTACATGCAAAGTGAAAATGTAATAAGTGATAACTTTTTCTTTTAATAATTTTGTATGTGTGTGTGTGTGTGGGTGGGGGTGGGGGGGTGGGGTGGGTGGGGGTGGGGGGGTGGAGTCAGGGTTGGGAAATAGAGTGACAAAAAGTTCCATAAAGGTTTGAAATTGTGTTTAAAGTTTGTCAGAAGTCGCACTCATTCTCAAATACTGGACGAATATAGTCATAATTTACGAGTACTATGTTAAGTGCCTCAGGGCATATTCTAGTCAGAATGCTTGTCTTACTGTGTTAAGCCTTCAGTATAAGATTATACTTATTAATATTTAGATTATGACAGCATTTTAAATTCTTAAATCCAGACAATAATATTATGAAATACTGAAAATCAAAGTTTTATTGCTCCTGTAACTGGGATGTGAACCACGAAACTTGCGCTGGGTTAGTCAGTAATATAGACTCTGCATTGCTCAGGGTTGGGGTAGGTTAGGTTAAATGTCAGATGCTGACTTTGTTTGGACTATCGTTCGTTTTGCCGATTTTTTGAAGCATCTACATTGCATCCGCCGCAGGGACTTGTCTTTTGCTTGTGAAGAAGAGGGCATACTGCTACCATATCTGTAAATGCATATTAAACATTTTAAATATTTTATAAGTAATAACACAATTTTATCATAATTGTATTAAAATATTTTGTACATTTTACTGTTGTTGTTATATTATTATTAAAACTTGTGAATATGTAGGACATAAAAAACTGGGAGTTACAGCAAGTTACTAGGGGGGTGGGGGGCTGGGGGCGGGAGTGCTTAGTCAGTTTAATACTTATGAGCTTTCACTGCTTCATACCACCACAAGTGTTTGAAGCTGACTGAGTTTGACGGCGACTCACTGTGCCCTCCCCTCTGTGTGCCAGAAGCGTCAGTACTTCCCCAAAGCATAAGGGTATTTTACACTCAGGGAAGTATAATCTTATACAGAATTTTGGTAACCAGTTAGAGAACATACAGTTTCATAACAATTTTCACAACATTTCCTTTACGGCATACAAACTGTAACTATAAATATAATTTGATAGCAGTAAACAATTACATAAGCTAGATGTTTACATAGAATATGTTATCTGTTGTTGTTGTCGTAGACTTCAGTTCGGCAATAGTTTGATGCAGCACTCCATACTAATTCATCCTGTGCAAGCCTCTTCATCTCTGCATAACTGCAGCAACACACATCCGTTCAAGGCTGCACACTGTATTCAAGCCTTGGTCTCCTTCCACACACACACACACACACACACACACACACACACACACACACACACACACACACACACACACACACACACACACACTCTTCATTCCATTACCAAACTGACAATTCTTTTATGTCTCAGAATGTTTCCTATCAACCGATCCCTTCTTTTATTGAGTTGTGCCATAATTTTTTCCCTAATTTGTTTAGTACCTCCTCAAGTATTACTTGGTCTCCCTCAAATGGTTAGCATTCTTCTATAGCACCAAAATTCATAAGCTTCCATTCTCTTCTCCTCTGAGATCTTAACTGTCTACATTTCACTTTCATACAAAGCTACACTCTAGACAAATATACTCAAAAAAGACGTAACAATTACGCTGATATTATACGCTAACAAATAAAAGGCTTTTGCAGCTATAGCCAATTTGCATTTTCTATCCTCTCTCCTTCTGCCATCATCAACTATTGTACTCCCAAATAGCAAATCTCATATATTAACCCACAGTTCAGGGCGACTTTCCTGAAACCTAATCCTTTTCCTAGACCTCTCCAGTCCTTTTCCATCATCCCTCTTCCTTCTCCTTCAACCCTGCTGGCTGAAGGAGCCACGGGCTCCGAAAGCCAGCCTCATTGTAACTTTTATGTGTACGTTTTGCTGCTGCTAGATTTTTTAATCTATTCAATTAAACTATTTTGTCAAAAATTGATTATTTTTGTTGTTATATTGGCCAATGTGGCCATCATTCCTTCTTATGTATCAGTCTTGTTCAAACTTAGTCTGTTTTCTACCTTATGTGCTAATCTGTTCGTTTATCTGTATCACCATATTAATCAACATTTTGCCCTTACATCGTTTCTAGTACGTAGATGGGTCCATTTTTATTAACATAACAATTTCGTTGTTGTTTACAAATTCCCATAGCTATTTTCTTTCCCACCCTCCACTTATATTGTTTATGCGTAATTCTTTCACATTTTATGTGTTTGTTTTTTGCCAAACCGCTCTGATTGACTTCCACTGCTGTCTCCTACGTCACTTTAATTGCCAAGCTAAGTAGTTTACATTTTCTCCTATGACTTTCTCTTTCTGTTTATGCAGTTTTTAAAATTTTGTTTGCTTTCACGACTTTCCCAATCTATTTTTTTCCTGTCATTTTTTCGTATCATATAGGTCACCCACTCATTACCTCTTATTAATCATTGTGTATTAACATGATTTTCGTACGAATTTTTCTGATTTTTCCAAATTTTTCCTCACTTTTCTACCAGTTTTCTATCTTTTAGCCACTCTCTACTTATTTTTTTGCCACTCCCATGATTTATAACTCTCCAAACAGTCCTCTCTTGCCATGATGAATCCCATTTCATATTACATCCATTCTTTTCGAAATCATGCTTTTGTAACACCAAACTTAAGGTCCCACATTCTGCTTCCTGAAACCTGCTTGTCCCATGGAGTTCCTCCAAAAGGACTAGCACTGAAAGTTCCTGTTTCTGGAAGTAATCCTACTTTGCACTGGGCTCTTTTACAGTTTAAAATGCAGCAACATCTTACTCTAACCTAGATAATCTGTACCTACATGTCTCATCAGCTAATTTCCACTCCACCAGGCTTCTCTCCTTCTACAAAATCATATCTGCCCCTCATATTTCCTTCGATGGTATCATCTGCTGAGCCAACTTCAAACTGCAGCAACATGCCAGAATTAACCTCAAAAAACTATCTCACCTTCTCCTAAACTACCTGAACAGTGATGTTTCCCTTCATGTCCCTCTCCAGCTTTCTTAAGTCACATCAAACCACCACTACTCTCCTACAAACAGAGCATGGCCAACCTCCTTAACATCCCACAGCCTTCACCACTGCCTCCCAGACCAAGAATAAGCCATAATCACAAGAACCAGTCACAACAGTACAGTGTCCTCAACCTCTCGTCTAAAGCACTCTCCCCTCCTGATTTATCTGTATTATCTAAGGGCCTCACTTTCATCCCTAAACCTGCATTTGATCATGCTGCTTTGATGAAAGACCTTCTTTCCTTAACACATAATGTCAACTGGAAACATGACTTTGCAACCTAATCCCAAAACATTTCCAGCACCAAATTTGTCATTCAACCCTGCATTGAACAGTTCCTGCAATCCATAGTGCAAAGACTTCCCTCCTATATCAAAGATACCAACAATTTCCTGGACTGTCTGAAGTCTGTGCCTGTCTCACTCCCACTACACACCTTGCTTGTCAGCATTGATGCCACCTCCCTCTATGCCAGCATCCCCCACATACATGGTCTGTCGGCTGCTGAACATTTCCTTAGTCAGTGCCCTCTGGATCCCAAACCTATGACATCCTTCCTGCTCATCTTAATCACCTTATACTTACCAACAACTACTTCACCTTTGAGGGGTAGACATACACACAGATCAGGGGTATGGCCATGGGAACCAGGATGGGTCCATCCTATGCCAACCTTTTCATGGATTGCTTGAAGGGGCTTTCCTGGGATCCATAATTATCAGCCCCTGGTTTAGTTTAGATACATTGATGACATCCTTACCATATGGACTCATGACCTGTTAAAATTCCTGGAATCTCTGAATACCTTCTCTCAGTTAAATTTCCCATGGTCCTGTTCCAAATCCTGTGCCGCTTTCCTTGATATTGATCTTGTCCTCGCCGAAGCGCATCTACACACCTCTGTCCACATTAAATCAACTAATAAACAACAGTATTTACATTTTGACAGTTGCCATCCTTTCCATGTCAAACGCTGCCTCCCATACAGCCTTGGCATTCGAGGCAAACGTATTTGTTCGGATGCGGACTATTTACAGCAATACACCACCATTGTCACCTCAGCCCTCACTGGATGTAGTTACCCCACCAGCCTAATTCAAAAGCAGATTTCCTGAGCCATCCCCTCAGAAAAACAACTTTGGAGCACACCACTGGTCACTCAATATTATTCTGATCCAGAATGTATTAATCAGCAACTTCAACAAGGCCATGACTTCCTAAAATCATGCCCTGAAATGAGATTCATTCTGTCTGAGATTTTACCCACCGCACCTAGAACGACTTTCGGTCGCCCTCCCAGTCTCTGCAGTATTCTTGTCAGACCTGTGCTCCTTCTGCACCCATCGACCTGCCCTATGGCTCATACCCTGTGACCACTTCCGCTGCAAAACTTGCCCTATGCACCCTCGTGCCGCCCCCTATACCAACCCTGTAACTGGCAAAACATATACTATGAAAGGCAGAGCCACCTGTGAAACAACACATCATATACCAGTTGTTACGTAAACACTGTTTTATGTTTTATGTCAGCATGGCTACCACCAAATTATCAGTTAGGATGAATGAATATAAGCAGAGAGTGTATACTTTTTCTTTCACTGGTACCATGTCCCACACTGACACAGGGTCGGCATTGTTAGGAATGGATTTGGCAAGTATAGTATGAAGGGGTGGCCGGATGCCCTTCCTGCCGCCACCCCGTACCCCCCGGGACGGAATTAGTGTACCCCAGCTGTCTGCGTCTAGTGTAATTCATGGAATAGTGCGAACTTGTTCAGATGTCAGCAAGTCATGTAACTGAGGCTGAACGTGGGGACCAACCTGTTATTCACCTAGTGGGATGTGGAAAATCACCTAAACATAACATCCAGGCTGGCCGGCACACTGGCCCCACGTCGTTAACCTGACGAGCGGAATTGATCCAGGGCCGGCGCGCCTACCAGTCCAGGAGGGTGTATACTGGCAACACGCAATGTCCTGTTGCAGAGCATGGTCTACTACATGACAATCGTGAACTTGGAGCCTGTTTTACCACACGCACCATCTAGATTCTTTCCCCAGATGCCAATTTCTCAGAACCCTTAGGTGGGAACTAGCGCTAAAACATGTCCTTGGTTCTCATCACCCACCTGGCCTAACCTTACCTTTACCTTAATTTCTTCAGTCTCAGTATTTATTCACAGAAACTATTCTTTTCTTCACTCCATTTTAGTTTTCTACATCTCTGTTACCTCCCACCTGTGTTACCTCCCACCTGTGTTACCTCACACCTGTGTTACCTCCCACCTGTGTTACCTCCCACCTACATTTATCCTTGTTTTCCTCCACAGCTCACTTGGCGTATAGATCGAATAACATTGAGGAATGGGCTACAATCCTGTCTCACTCCCTCCTCTACTACTGCTTCTTCTCTTTTGTGTCCTTTGATTCATAACTTCAGTCTGGTTTCTGTAAAAGTTGTAGACAACTTTTCACTCCACATTTTTTATTCCTGCTACTTTCAAAATTTCAAAGACTATAGTCCAGTCAACAGCATCAAAAGGTTTCTTTAAATTTAAAAATCATATGAATGTTGGTTTACCTTCCTTCACCATGTCCTTAGGATAAACAGTACTGTCAGTATTCAGAATGAGATTTTCACTCTGCAGCGGAGTGTGCGCTGATATGAAACTTCCTGGCAGATTAAAACTGTGTGCCCGACCGAGACTCGAACTCGGGACCTTTGCCTTTCGCAGGCAAGTGCTCTACCAACTGAGCTACCGAAGCACGACTCACGCCCGGTCTCACAGCTTTACTTCTGCGAAAGGCAAAGGTCCCGAGTTCGAGTCTCGGTCGGGCACACAGTTTTAATCTGCCAGGAAGTTTCACTGTCAGTATTGTCTCGTGTGTTCCTAGATTGCTCCAGGATCCAAACTGATCTTCACCAAAGTTGGCTTCTACCAGTAATTCCATTCTTCCATAAATAATTCATGTCAATATTTTGCAACCATGACTTACTGAACTGATGGTTGGCAGTGTTCACAGATGTCAGGACCCTCATTCTTTGGAAATGAAATTATTTCTTCCTGAAGTCTGAAGGTATTTCACCCGTATAATGTATCTTACACAGCTGATGCAGTGGTTTTGTTATGGCTGACTCTTCCAAGGTTCTCAATAATTCAACTAAATCCAAATCTACATCTACATCTACATTGTGAAGTGCATGGCAGCGGGTACATCCCACTGTTCCTTTCACATATGGACTTTGGGAAGAATGATTGTTTTAAATGCCTCTGTGTGTTCTCTAATTAATCTAATCTTGTTCTCACAATCCCTAAGTGAGCAATACGTAGGGGGTTGTAGTATGTTCCTAAAGTCATGATTTAAAATTGGATCTTGAAGCTTTGTAAGAAGGCTTTCTCTTGAAAGCTTAAGTTTTTATTCAAGAGTCGACTAGTTCAGTTTCTTCAGAATCTCGCAGACACTTTCCCACGGATCAGACAAACATGTGACAATTCATGCTGCTCTTCTCTGTTTACATTCAGTATCCACTGGTAGTCCTGTTTGGTACAGGTCCCACACACTTGAGCAATGTTCTAGAATGGATCGTACGAGTGATTTGTAAGCAATTTACTTTTCTAGACTGATTGTCTAGTATTCTACCAATAAACTGAAGTCTACCACTTGCTTTAGCCACGCATCAGCCTACATGTTCATTCCACTTCATATCACTACAAAGTGTTACACTCAGGGATTTGTATCAGTTGGCCGATTACAACAGTGACTCATTGATATTATAGTCATAGGATACTGCATTTTTCATTTTTCGCAATGAAAAATTTTATGTTTATGAACATTTACAGCATGTTACCAATTTCTATACCACTTTGAATTGTTATCAAGAGCAGACTAAATATTTATGCAGCTTCTTTCAGACAGTATTTGACTATAGATAACTGCATCACATGCAAAGTAGTCTAAGGTCGTAATTCACATCTGCCCCTGGAATTTGGCTTCTGACTCCCTGTCTTATCATTGTATAACCACTCTGAAGCATTCTTTCATTATTTTTAAAGCAAGTGTTAATGATCATTAAATTATGATCTGTGCAAAATTCTACCAGGCATCTACCTCTTTCATTGCTTTCCACCACTCCTCGTTCTTCTGCTGTTTTTCCTGCTCTTCCTCTTGATACTACCAAATTTCAGACTCACATTATAATTTTTGATCTTCTTCAAATACATGAACAATTTCCTTTATCTCATAATACCGTCTATCAAACTCATAATCATCTGTGGATATGTTTGCCACATAAACTTGTACTGCAGTGGTGTGTTTGCTTCATGTCTATCTTGGCTGCTATAATGTGGTCACGATGCTGCTAACAATAGCTTACCTGCATTCGAATTTTGTTATTCGTTAGTAGACCTATCTTGCATTAACCCAATTTGATTTTCAACCTAGTCATTCCACTTTTTAAATTCTCTGCCCATCCTACACATTTAAGGGATCTAAGATTTCATGCTCCAACCCACAGAATTCCAGTTCTGTTTCTTGTAATTACGACATTCCTATGAGTAGTCCGTGCCCAGAGAGTCAGAGCATTATCTTAACTCCAGAATATATTACCCAAGAGGATACAATTGTCATTAACACAGTAAAGCTTCATGTTCTCGAGGAAAAAGAAGTCTGTGATTTCCCCTTGCCTTCAGCCGTTCGCAGTACCAGCACAGGAAGGCCATTTGACCCATGTTACAAGACTAGATCAGTCACCCAAATGGTTGCCCCTGCAGCCACTGGAAATGCTGCTACTCCTCTTTATGAAGCTCTAGTTATTCTGGCCTCTCCAAAGATACTCTTCCATTCTGGTTGCACCTACTGTACAGTTATCTGTGTCTGTGTGGCATCCAAGCCACTCTCAGCAAGGTCCATAGATTATGGAGGGCTGATGATGTGGAGGTCCCATACTCCGAGGAGCGTAGGGGACGATGAGGGAAACCCACACTGCCTACTAGGCAAAGTCCTAGCGGAGGTGGTTTGCCATTGCCTTCCTCCGACCGTAATGGAGATGAATGATGATGATGATGATGAAGATGACAGAACACCCAGTCATCTCGAGGCAGGGAAAATCCCTGACTCTGCGGGGAATCGAAACCAGGACTCAGTGCGCGATAAGCGAGAATGCTACTGCAGGAACACGAGCTGCAGACATGGGGGGCTATAGAGTGTAATGACAGCAACAGAAGATGTAAGAAATATACATTTGGCTAGTGTTGTTACGCTAGACTGCTTGAAATGAAGACTGCTGGGACGCTTGCAAGTACCGCTCACAGCTGATGGCAGGGTTGTTCATTGGAATCTGTCCTACAAAATGTCTGTTCACCAACGAAGAGCGCCTTAATTTTGTTTGTGTGTAATATGGAGTTTAGTACCATGGTTGTCATTTTATGTGTGATAAATACAAAAATATTCTGTTATAGGTTGGAATTCGAATGATTAGCAAAAGCCTTCATCCTGGCCTATTCGGGATACTAATTGTCACTGTTTGTTCCAGATAAATCCACAGCACACAATACCGACTATCGACGACAACGGTTTCGTCCTGTGGGACAGGTAAGGCTATCCTATTGATATTAATGGGCTTCAATTCATCCTCAGCAACATTAGTTTGGTTGACAGCATTGTATGTTTATTCACAGCCATGCGATTGCCACATACTTCGTGTCGCAGTATGGGAAGGATGACTCCTTATATCCGAAGGAGCCAAAGAAGAGGGCGCTAGTCGATCAGAGAATTTACTTTGAGGCAGGGACCCTTTTCCCTCGCATGAGGGCAATTGTCGTAAGTATCCTGCTTCCATTGATGTTTGAAGGTTTCTTGCTGTTCCCTGAAATTTACAGCCGAGTACCTGATGTCAGTATTTCCTGTCACAATATTTTGGCAGCAAAGTCTCCTCCACCGAGTGAGGTGGCGCAGTGGTTAGACACTGGACTCTCATTCGGGAGGACGACGGTTCAATCCTGCGTCCGGCCATCCTGATTTAGGCTTTCCGTGATTTTCCTAAATCGCTCCAGGCAAATGCCGGGGTGGTTCCGGATGGTTCCTTTCAAAGGGCACGGCCGACTTCCTTCCCCATCCTTCCCTAATCTGATGAGACCGATGACCTCGCTGTCTGGCCTCCTTCCCCAAACAACCCAACCCCAGCAAAGTCTCCGTGCCAAAATATCGTGACAAAACCTAATGACACCCAGCAGCCCACCTGAAATGTCATGGGCCATTCTGATTCTTGTTTACTGTGGTCTCTTTTTCTAATATCTGAAAAGTTGGCAAATTTATGTGTATTAGTTAGTTTGTAGTTACACTTTTTACAGACGTATTAAGAAGACACTGACACAACTAACAAGGTGACGTTCTCTAATTTAACAGAATTAGTGACAGTTTATATTTGCTAATAATGGTTTGTATTGGAAGTCAGTGTTATTGAAATAAGCCACTGGAAATACCGTCTGAAGACGGTCGCATATTATTCGGATGGATTTTATGATGTATGAGGTGCAGGCCATAGGATTTCTCACTTGATTCCCATGCTGATAATACTGTCAGTCATCTGTTATAGTTAATTAAATAAACTTATATATATTCAGAAAATATTGGGGATTTTTGATTTTTGGAAAGTATTTTCTCTTTGTGTGATTGAATGCTATCCACATCAAAACTGAACCCATTAGGTATTACACACTTGTATCAAGACTTTTTCAAAACCCAAAACACTTATGGAACTCTATCTTTGAGATAGCTTTTAGCTCTCTCAGCGATATGTTTTTAATCACATCTATGTGGCAAATATGATGTGGCGTTTCTGCTACTTGAGGTCTGGAGTTAATTAACTGCCTATCCGTTCCAACACTCCCATTCCTGAGTACTCAAAGAATAATTGAGTTCCAACCCATGTGTAACGTCCATCAGTAGGGATCTAATATTCAAATCCCCAAATACATGAAATACATGCAATGGATGTTTGAGACTGTGCATTGAAACTGTGACTGCGTGCTGAATAAAGTTCTTCCCCACATAAAAATCTTAAGTTCAGAGTCCTAAGAGTTTCTGGCACTTCCACAGAATAATTACTCATGCTCAGTTTGCATAATATTTTTCACATTTAATAAAAGTTGCACTGGCAATTAATCATCAAATCAATTGTCACACTTCATTATTATTGCTCAAATATCTTGAAACGACCAATGATAACAACATAATACTAGGAAAAAATAGCTACAAGTTTTCCTTCAGCTGTTTATACATGTGTAATGTGCCTTGTATACCATAACCACCCTCAAATATTCAGTTTATTTTTACATTTAATTCAGTAAATAATCTGGCCTGGCGCTACACAAAATCATTTCATCATTTAGCTACAGGGGTTGGACAATAATGTGGAAACACTCGAGAAATGCATGCCTGAATATACATGTGGATTCTAGCCAAGACGGCAGGTTGCTTTGTTGTATTTGACCTGGAACGGCACTCGTGCAATGTCTTTCCACTGCAAGTGTCAGTCGTGGTCAGAGCAGAGTTCTGTATAGTTGTGAGCTCATGATGCTGGAAGTACGTGAACTCAAAGGTGACCAAATTTTTGGAGCTTGTATGGTGGGTATTCCAAGAGTCTGGTTTTTCAAGAGGCACCATTCCAGGATTTATACAACATGCAGAAAAAGGGCAGAACTTCATGTGCTAAGTCGTAACCAAATGAAAGTGTGTATTGAGTAATGATGATGGACGGTCATTGAAGAGAATTGTGACGAAGAATAAGAGGATAACAGATACAACAAAAGTCACTGCAGAACTGGGCATTCGTGAACCCCGTCAACATTAAAACATGAAGAGGTCTCTATAACCTGGGTATTGCAGGATGGCCTGGAATTCCAAAACCAAACATCAGTGATCCCGAAGCCATAAAATCTGGGCAGTTGAGCAGTGGAAGAAAGGCATTTGGTTGGATGAGTCTTGTTTCACACCGTTTCCAGCTTCGGGCTGAATTTACGTCTGGCGTAAGCCGTACCAAGCCTACCTTGCAGTCAGTTTACTGCCAAGAGTGAAACTTTACAAGGATTCGGTGGTGATTTGGGCAGCCATATCATGGTGTTCCATAGGCCTCATGGTTACCCTTCAAGATCGCATTACTGTCAAGGGTTATGTGACCATTTTGACTGATTAGTGGTACAATATTTGTTCCCCAATGGTGTTTCTGTGTTCCAGGATGACAGGTCACCTGTTCATACTCTTATCATTGTCCAGGACTGGTTTTCTGAGGACAAGGATCTATTGTTGCCCCTTCGTCACTAGTCACCAGATGTCAGTATTACTGAGCCTTGGGGTCTACTTTGGAGTGAAGGATGTGTGATCGCTATCCACCTCCATCATCGTTACCTGACTTGCCACTATTTTTGCAGGAAGAGTGATAAGATTCCCTTGAAAACCATACAGAACCTGTATTTAACTATTCAGAGACGAATGGAACTTGTTTTGAATGCCTAAAGTTTACCTGCATCTTACTGGCCACAGTAATTTGTTTTTTGTTTCTGTATTTCTGTCGACACCCTGTATATACGCAATGTTATGCATGACGAGTAAATAATTTTGATGCAATTCTTCAGTAGCTGCAATGATGTCCAGATGCTCCTTGGCTGGCAATCCATTTGTCACACTATTGTCACCATGCATGGGGCTAATGTTAGATACTTCTTTCCGTAGCATTTCAGACTACTGCGTGCGGCCTATTACTCTTACAACAACAGTTTTCGAGATGATTAATACAATGTTAATCCCCCACTCATAATAATTCTATCACTTAGACTCTTTTCTTCACACCTTCCTAGCCTTATTACTTTGTAAAGAAACTAAAACAGTCATATGAATGGCCAGTATAGTCGGAGGTTGCAAGGAGGCTGGGTCATTGTTACAGTCATCAACACTGTCACCGTTAATACTGCAAACAACCAAGTGTGAGCTGGTACATTATCATGCTGAAAAAGCCACAAATCCGGCCTTTTTTTTTCCAAATTCATCCATGCAAATGCCATTGAACATACTGATAGAGTTTGTGGCAAGGACACATGGTGCACTATGCCATTGAAATCGAAGAGCACAGTGCCCATAAACTTCACATTTGACGTCACTTCTGGGGCTTTTTTTGGTCATGAGGATGGGGACGATTGAGCCTTAGTGTCAATGTCTTATCCGTAAACCCATGTTTCATGAGTTCTGCATCTTTTTTGACTTCGTCTAATCATTCCTGATTGCCTCCCATTCACCGCTTTGTATTTTTGAAATTCAAAAATTTTGGAAAATTTCACTATCACACATTTCATACCAAAAACATCAGAAAAAATTCATAGCATGAGCCAAATACATGCCGACATCATTAGTGGTTTCTGTGATCATGGTGCAGCTACTGTTCATGATAATTTCTTTTGCTTCTTGCACAATTCCACGAACACAGGTTTCACTTAGAATTTTATTACTTTTCGCCACTGGGTCGAAATTTTGTCACAAATTCGGAACACTACTTTTTTTGCAGGTATACTAGCCCTGTACAAATGTTACAAGTTTTCTTAAATGAACCAGTAGGGATGTAAGCTTCAACTACATGCGCTTTTTCATTCATAGAACAGTTCACATAACCTGAATAGCTTAGAGAATGATGAAGAGACAGGCACACCACATTCAAAGCAGCAGCTGAAGCTATGGTGATTTGCTATGCCCATCACTTGATCGGAGGATAGGACGAATGGGAAACAATAAAATGACAGTGTGTTGACAATTTAATTGGACCATTTTTATGTTAGACATATTGTACTTTTCTCCAGTACTATCTCCTGGAAATATGGGACAGTTTTTGAAAATGCCCTCTTTAAAGTTATTGATGGTATTGCGATACAGCAGTTACACAGAAATGAAAATCATGGTACGTAAGAGCAAATAAGTAAAATGTTTTCAAAGCAATTATACAGGGATCATTCAAAATTATGTTACTACTCAAATACGACCAAAATGTATCTGTTAACCACTCACCAAACTTGTACAAGATTAAACTTCAGCATCTTTTCGAACATGTTTAGACCACTATGTAAATTAAAAATTATGGTTGAATTCTTTTATATACACATTTCATGACCTGGAACATGTGAGGGGCATCCATTCTGAACCACCCTGCATACACTGATTGTAAAAAAAATCTCAACACCAAGAAAGATTTGCACGACATAAATGAAAGTTGTTAGCCTTGTTTCTACATCTGAAAGATGATATCTATTCAAATTTAAAGCCAGTCACTTAAAAGGACACAGAACAGGTTTGCTTACGCTGTAACGGTCGTAAGCATTACTTACCTTTGAGAATGGACTTCGTAAGTTGATACTAGACAAGAATGCCATTAAGGCGACGAAGACACCGTTTTCATTACCTCACTGAGTTTGAATGAGGTGGTGTAATAGGGCTATGAGAGACTGGATGTTCCTCCAGTGATATTGCAGAAAGACTGTACATGATTGCTGACAGCGGTGGTCACTAGAATGTACACTTGCAAGAAGGCCGGATTCTGGACAGCCACGTGACACTGTCGAGAGGGAAGACCATCACGATTGGCGTATAGCTCTTTCTCATCGTACTGCATCTGCAGCAGTAATCTGAGCAGCATTTGGCCCCACAGTGACACAACAAACAGTTACAAAGCGGTTACTTCAAGGACAGCTCTGAGCCAGATGCCCTTTAGCGTACATTCCACTGACCCCAAACCACCACCATTTGTGACTCCAGTGGTGTACAGCGAAAGCTCATTGGCGGACAGGATCGAGGTCTGCTGTGTTTTCTGATGAAAGCTGGTTCTGTCTTGGTGCCAGTGATGGTTGTGTGTTGGTTAGATGAGGCCAGTTGAGGACCTGCACCCAATGTGTCTTCATGCTAGATACACCGGACCCACACATAGTTATGGTCTGGGATGGGGACGGGAGGGGGGGGGGGGGGGGAGAGAAGGGGGGGGGAGTATTTTCGTATGACAGAAGGACCCTACACACTGCAAAACTGTACATCTATCTGGTGATTCAACCTGTTGTGCTGCCATTCATCAGCAGCATCCTAGGGGGCGTTTTCCCAGAGGACAACTCACCCACATAAGGCTGTTGTAACCCAACAGGCTCTACCGAGTGTTGACATGTTGCTTTGCCATGCTCAGTCACCAGATCTGTCCCCAGTCGAGCATATGTGGATTTTTTTCTGTCAGTGCGGAAAGGTAAACAGGAAATAAATAAAAGTTTATTTATAAGAACCTGCAGGTTATCGGAAGACGACTGTGTGAAAACTATTAGACATACACAAACTAGACACCCATCGGTGGAAAGAGAGCTGCTCCAAGTTTTAACTCACATTACAGGTGCACCTTATAAGCCTTTGTGATGAGGTAAATGTCGGTAGTTGAATGCAGTTTATTGAAGTCGCTAACACAAGTTGCCTAGGAAGGCACAGCAGCAGCTAGTTTTCGTAAAATCTTCATTGGGTTGCATAACTGCAGGAACAAACTTGTTTCATACAACAATACAGAGAAGATAATTTTTCTGTTAGTGCTGGCATACCCATCTCCAGAGACAATATACCATGGCGATAACTTGGAGGAAAGCCCTATCCACTGTCAATTTTTTGGGGTTATCGAGGAAACTCCAGAGTCACTGCTGAATGACATTTTATAAATAGTTTTATCTGATACACTGAAGTGACAAAAGACATGGCATACCTCATAATAAAGGGGCGGACCTCCTTTTGCCCGGTGTAGTGCAGCAACTCAATGTGGTATAGACTCAGCAAGTCGCTGGAAGTCTTCTGCAGAAATATTGAGCTATGCATCTCTGTAGCAGTCCATAGCTGCCAAAGTGTTGCCGGTGCAGGATTTTGTGCATGAACTGATCTTTCGATTATGTCCCTTAAATGTTACATTTGATTCATGTCGAGGGATCTGGGTGACCAAATCATTTGCTGGAATTGTTCAGAATGTTCTTCAAACCAGTCACGAATAATTATGGCCTTGTGACATGGCACTTTGTCATCCATAAAAATTCCATAATTGAATGGCTACAAATGGTCTCCAAGTAACATAATCTTTTCCAGTCAGTGATTGGTTCAGTTGGACCAGAGGTGGTGGTGGTGGTGGTGGTGGTTAGTGTTTAACATCCCGTCTGGACCAGAGGACCGAATCAATTCCATGTAAACACAGCCCTCACCATTATGGAGTCACCACCAGCATGCGCAGTGCCTTGTTGACTTGGATCCATGGCTTCGTGGAGTCTGTGCCACATTCTAATCCTCCCATCAGCTCTTAACAACTGAAGTCGTGTGACCAGTCCATGGTTTTCCACTCTTCTAAGGCCAACCGATACTGTCACAAGCCACCCGAGAGGCGCTGCAGGCCCTGTCTTGCTGTTGGCAAAGGCACTGGCATCTGTTGTCTGCTCCCATAGGTTAACGCCAAATTTCGCCGCACATTTGTCGTACATCCCACACTGGCTTCTGCTGTTATTTCATGCAGTGTTGATTGTCTGTTAGCACTGACAACTCTATGCAAACACCACTGCTCTTGGTTGTTAAGTGAAGGCTGTCTGCCACTGCGTTGTCTGTGGTGAGAGGTAATGCAAGAAATATGGTATTCTTGGCGCACTCTTGACACTGTGGATCTAGAAATATTAAAGTCTCTAAATATTACCAAAATGGAATGTCCTAAGTATTACCGAAATGGAATGTCCCACGCATGTAGCTCCAAGCTTTCAAAGTATGTTAATTCCCATCATGTGACCATTATCCCGTTGGAAACCTTTCCATGTGAATTACCTTAATACAAAATGACAGCTCCATCAATGTACTGCCCTTTGATTCCTAGTGTACGCAATGCACCTATTCAAATGAAGCAAATCAGTGGCCACGAATGACAAATGTCTTTCCTCAGGAAAATCGCGTGGGGAGAGATTGGGACTATATACAATATGTGTAAGAGCCTCCCAACGAAACTTCTGCAGTGTAGGCGAAACAGCCTTGGCAACATGTGGGCTCACATGGGAATCCCTTATACATCCTTCCATAGTCTAGAATTCTCCCCATGCGATTTTGATATTTTTGGAGCCCTGGAGAAAGTCATTTGTGACCGTCAATTTGCTTCCTGTGAAGAAATGTACATCTGGGTGCAGTCAGAATGGATCTATAGGCAATCCCACACTTTCCATGAAGGTACTGACCACCGTGTGGGATAAATGTTTTAACACTTATGGCGATTACTTTAGAAGTAATAAACAATTGACTTACTTTTTTCCATCTACCTCATTTTCATTTTACTGCCCTTTATATTTTGGTTTGTTTGAATTTGTTATCGAAAGAACTATGATTTTGTTCATAATTTTGCCGGGTTCTTTGTCAGTGTTAGTGAAAAATGGGTGAAAAGGCAATGAGTCGATGGCTACGCTTTCTCTTTTACAGTTTCCTGTGATCTTTCTGGGCAACAAGAGTGTGGAAGCATCAGTCAAAGCAGCAGCATATGAGGCTATTGGGTTCCTGGAGAAGTTCCTGGAAGCGACACGCTGGGTGGCCGGCGACCACCTCACCATAGCAGACGTGGTGTGCGCTGTCACAGCCACCAGCATGCAGGTCGGCGCCTCTCATCACCTTGCACTATTCTATTTATAAGTGTATTGTGTGTGTGTTAAACCTTTCCTCTAGAATCTATAGACTGGTTACAAATACAGTTTCACTGTAGTATTTCGTAAACATCTCATCCACATACAGATTACTGGACATCAAAATTACATCACGAAGAGCGATAGCAAATAACAAAATTTTACTTGTGTGTAGAGGGTGGAAATTGTTTGAACTGACAAACTCTGGGGAGTTCCATGGGAAACTAAAACAAATATTTTTCTCTAATGTGATAATTTCAAATTCAAATGGCTCCAAGCACTATGGGACTTAACATCTGAGGTCATCAGTCCACTAGACTTAGAACTACTTAAATGTAACTAAGCTAAGGACATCACACACATCCATGCCCGAGACAGGATTCAAACCTGCAACCGTAGCAGCAGCAAGGTTCCAGACTGAAGTGCCTAGAAGCACTCGGCCACAGTGGCCGGTTGTGATAATTTCCTGTGAGCATTATTTAATCCGGCAGAAGATGTACTCACTGTTTAGTTGTAATGACTGATTTGTTCTTCTAACAGTTCCTCTTGGTCCGGAAGAGGGCGTACTTTACTCTTCATTTGTAGTAGCTGTTTCACATTTGCATTTAGTTGGACGTTTTGACCCAGCACAGTACTTGTTTACTAATGGAGCGATACACCGGTAGAGAACACACTAATGTAGTTGGTGATTACTGCGTAGTGAAGGTGTCTTCTAGAGCGAGCAATATACTTGACCTCTAGGGTGCTAGTTGTGTTGGGCCATTGAGATTTTACAGGGCATAGAGTACAGCCCTCCTCAACTCATTGGTTCCATATTCAGACGACAATCATGTGATCACGACCAGTGTAAGCCAGTGTAAATGATGTACCTTAATATCGATAGGCCATGCTCTAGCTCTTGTTAAATTCTGTCACTTGCTGATAGGCTGTTTTCCTTCTTGTATGAGGCAGAAGAGATGGGTACCATTCCATCAGAATTTCTAAAATAATTGAGGGAAGTGGCAACAAAAAGACTATTCACATTGATGTGTAGAATGTATGAGACTGGCGATATACCATCAGACTTGTGGAGAAACATCATTCACACAATTCCATAGAGTGCAAGAGCCGACAAGTGAGAGAATTATCATACAATCAGCTTAACAGCTCATGCGTCCAAGATGGTGACAATAATAATATACAGAAAAATGGAAAAGAAAATTGTGGTTGAGTTAGATGACGACCTGTTTGGCTTCGGTAAGGGTAACAGCACCAAAGAGGCAATTCTGACGTTGTGATTGATAATGGAAGCATGAGAAAAGAAAAATCAAGACACATTCATTGGATTTGTAGACTGGGGCAAAAGTATTCAACAATGTAGAACGGGACAAGATGTTCAAAATTCTGAGAAAAATAGGGGTAAGTTATAGGAAAAGATGGATAATATATAACATCTACAAGAACCAAGAGGGAACAATAAGACTGGAAGACCAAGAGCAAAACCCTCAGATTAAAAAGGGTGTAAGACAGGGGTGTAGTCTTTTATCCCTACTGTTCAATCAATACATCGAAGAAGCAATGATGAAAATAAAAAAAAGGTTTAAGAGTGACGTTGGTGTCGTCAGTGTATGTTAAGAATAACAACTTGTTCTGCTGAATAGAATGAACACTCTAAAGGGCACAGAATATAGGTCAAGAATAAATCAAAGAAAGATTAAAGTAATGAGAATTAACAGAAATGAGAACAACAAGAAACTTGACATCAGAACTGGTGGACACAAAATAGATGAAGTTAAGAAATTCTGCTACCAACACAGCAACATAATCCACGATGGAGCGAGGAGGACATAAAAAGTAGACTAACACTGACCAAGAGAAGTGTACTAGTATCAAACGTAGACCTTAATTTGAGGAAGAAATTTCTGAGAAGGAATGGTTGGAGCACAGCACTGTATGGTAGTGAAACATGAACTGTGGGAAAACTGGAAAGGAAGAGAAGCGAAGCATTTGAGATGTGGTGCTACAGAAGAATGTTGAAGATCAGGTGCACTGTTAATGTAAGGAATGAGGTGGTTCTCTGGAGAAGCGGCAAGGAAAGGAATGTATAGAAAATGCTGAAAAAAAGAAGGGACAGGATGGTAGGACATCTGTTAAGACGTTACGAAGAAACTTCCATGGTACTAAAGAGAGCTGTAGAGGCTACATCTGTACAGAAAGACATAGATTGGAATACATCCAGCGCATAATAGAAGACATAGCTTGCAAGCACTACTTTGATATGAAGTGGTTAACATAGGAGAGGAATTCGTGGCTTTTTGATGGATTGCATCCAAACAGTCAGAAGACTGGTGACAGAAAGAAAAGAAGCACTACATGATCCCCTCACTTACAACCAAGATTCTGTTGTGATTAATGAATGAGAACTCCATTTTCTTATATACAGAATGTAGACTGTGTTAATCTGTTTACTTTGTACAGGGATTGTGAAATGCTTATTTGCATAGGCATACATGTACCGGTAGTACACTTCATGCCAGTTTGACATTTGTTGAATGCCACATTATTGAAGAATGTCTACATGTACTACACATTATGATGAAGTTACTACATAAAAATTAAACATTATTAAGCTGAAAATTTTTTCTGTACATTAGTCTCACCTTGTTTTATGGGTATTTACCTACCTAAATGTTTCATCCACTGTGTTTTCCTTATATGTTAAAGACTCTAGCATTTCATTAATTTTTTTGGATAGAAATGTGTAATAAGAGTGCATTAGCTATTACATCAGACTTACAAATGCCAAAATAGTGGACTCACTGCTCAGGAATACTTGCTTTCACAATAAAAAACCATTTGTCAAACGCAATTCCTCTTTATTCAGAGTAATTATGCCTAGCACCCACAGTATATCACAGCATAATCCACACCACATTTAGAAGTCAACAGATAGCTTAACTTCTGTTAACACACACACACACACACACACACACACACACACACACACACACACACACACGATTCTCAATAAATTCATAGCTACATACTGCTGTATGAAAATCATTGCTACCTCTAATTTCTTAATTGTGAGCTTGAGCTGGGAGACTAATAATTTCAATTTTTTTTTAAAATTCTTGAGAAATAATAGCATTAAATAAAATCACCTATTGTGAGCAATAGCTGTTATTGTACTACACCCTATTTACTTGATTTTTGTTCAGTAGTTAATGTTTTCCCATTACAAAAGATCATCTAATGCAGTCATAGACACTTTGTGTAAGAAGTATGGGACGCTACAGTACCATATTTATAGCAATATATTTCTATGCTTTTGCTGTTATATCTCGAAAATTAGTTCACATTGTGTTTTTCTAGGTTATCACTATCCAACTGTCATTAAATTATGTTTCCTTTTCTTCTGTTGTCACAAAGACCTTTTCATGTACATAATCTTGCGAACTACAAAGGCTCTGCTGTTGACAAGTGGTGTAGTAAATCATTTATGAATATCAAAAGTAACAAAAGGTGTTATATAAAGCCTCAAGAAACTCTGTAACTAACTTTCCTATACCTGAAAAGTAATTTTTATTTCTAAGATGTGTGTCTACCATCCATTGCCTTCCAAAAAGATATAGCTGAAACCACAGCATATTCCATATACAATATTTCCAGCAGTTCAATCAAAATAGTTCTTGCTCACTTCTTTGCAGGAGTAAAAACACCACTTACGTTCAGGTTGATTGTTGTTGTGGTTGTGGTGGTGGTGGTCCATCTAAAGATTGGTTTGATGGAGCATTCCATGCTACTCTATCCTGTGCAAGCCCCACTGATCTCAGAATAATTATTGCAATCTCACCCATTTGAACCTGGTTACTCTCCCTCTGTATTTTTTATTCCCCTGCATACTTCCCTCCAGTACTAAACTGATAATTCCTTGATGTTTCAGAATCTCTCCTATCAACTGATCCCCTCTTGTAGTGTAGACTGACAATTTGCCAGAAATGTTATACAGCGAAATTTTTTGTAACATATTGGATTCATCATGATCCTTTCCCATATCTTAAGGACTAAAACACCTAATTAACTCAGGCAAGCACAATAAAGGATGACAGGAAATTTGTTGATGAAGATGTCAGAAAGTTGCAGAAAAATGTGAAGTATAATCAGACAATCAAGTGCGTGCCTAGAATAGAAGCAAAGAATGATGATGAACAGTTCATGTTGATTTTGTGGTGGATGATGAACTAGTTTTCAGATTTCATGGCAAATGACTTACGGTATAGTTGCAGCTAGTCTCTACGCATTGTGTTACGGCTTTCTTCAAACGAATACTGAAATGTTACATCAATTTTGTTGGGTGGGGCAAAGTGAGAGTTTGGTTTGAGAAGATTTTTCAGGTTTTCATTCTTGGTGTCCAAAACATAATTGAAATAGTTCTCCAACAGGACAATAAAAAATACAAAAATGCGAAGCATTGTTATAGTGTAGCATTGGAACTAAGGACAATGATTTTGGTCAAATGCCAATAAGTGACCTTTGGAGTGATGTATTAGCAAAGTTTCCTTCATAATGGGAAAGGCAGATAGTGAGTGCAGTTTATTAGGACTCCACAGATTTTGCACTTTTGTGGAAGAATAAACCTACAAAAGACTTACTTGTATTGCCGATCACTGATTATAGGTAACAACTTCTGGATTATCTATGAATGCAGAAACTTAAAAAATCTGAGAATCCCATAATTCATCTTTGGTGTGCTTTTTAATGACTGTAACTTTTATCTAACAGTGCCCATTAACATCATTTGGAAATCTATCAGTAATTATTTGTTTCCAGGCGATTGGGTTGGATTTCAGTGGCTACCCGAAGACACAAGACTGGATAGAGCGTTGTAAGAAGATCCCAGGATTCCAGGAGGCCAATGAAGAAGGTGTAAAGGCTTTTGGAGAGAAAGTCAGAAGCTCTCTACCGCCAAACCATCTGGCTCCGTAGGAGAAGACTGAAAAGACTGTATAATAGATCAAGAATAATAAATCATTCTTTATTCAGTAGCGATACAGATCATTGTTTTCTGTCTCTCTTTATGAACTGTCTTAATTTGCTTTGGTCATTGACCAAGAGTTGTTAGTAACTTTGTTACTTTACATAAAAGTGGTGTATTAATTGCCATATACATACACAGAAACAACATTGTTTCTAACATTTCCTTCATGTGTTAGTTAGGACATACAGTTTGAGAATCAGCCTGGGGCTAGGTTAAAATTGGGCTTTCTTCTCTTAAAACAGCATACTGAGCATCATCATTTTGATGTCTCTGCTTTTAAGTTATTGACATACTAAAAACACAGTACACCTGGAAAGATGGAGTCTGATTACGGCATATGCCACGTGGGGAATAGTATAAGTATTGATAATGGTTTTGATGTCATCTGCCAATGGATAACGTAGTAGCATAGCTACCAGGGCACCACCTTTGTGTACACTTTAATATGGAATGCTTACAGCCAGAAGGCTCAATGTGGTACAGTCATGTGAAGCAAGTGGGCAACCATGCCACGGAGATATTGTTACAGCCAACTGAGCGAGTTTGAATGTAGCCAAATTGTGACCTTTCGAGTGGTGGGATAGTCCTTTTGCAGAGATTACACAAAAGTTGGATGTGCTGCATCAGTTGTGCATTGATGCTGGTATCACTGGTGTAGCATGCAGTTGGATTGTGGTATTTTACAAATCATTGGCAGGACAACAAGAAAACCAATTACTTATTATTAGTGTAACATTAGGTTTCATTTAATTGCTGCTGCTCCTGGCTAAAGATGGTTATTCTGTTAAGGAAATTTCCACCTGTGATAGAGTAACAATGTTGTCTGTCAAGCAGTGTAAGTTGCACTAAGTTCATGCACAAGAGTGATCTCATACAATTTACTGAACTGTTATTCAAGGCCTGTTTTCCTTAAGCAAAATGAACTTTTTTTACACAAAATATTACAGGCGCACAACACTAATGCATTCTTTCTGGTCAAAAATATTTCATAAAAGTTCTTACAAAATAATCAGGTCCATACTTTAGCAGAGCACAATTTTATCAAGTAAGGTGCTGTTTGCACAATATTTAAAGATTATTCACAACCTAAGTCAAATTTATTACTTCTGAGTGGGTTCTGGGCCACCAATACACAATTATCGTAAAAATTGACCATCAAGATTTGTGTCTGTTTAAAAGTTCGTTTTAAAACTGCCGCTGCAATATTTCATTAAGATGGCATCTAACATAAGACAATCACTTCAGGTGGTTCAGGTATTGTTTTACTATCAACAAATAATATATATTAAATCTTTCTGTACCTTTAGTTTATGCATTAACATTTAAAAATATTTCTCAATGTTAATCACTTATTATACAACATTTCCCCCCCATAAACCATGGATCTTGCCCTTGTTGGGGAGGCTTGCATGCCTCAAGGACACAGATAGCCATACCGTAGGTGCAACCACAATGGAGGGGTATCTGTTGAGAGGCCAGACAAACGTGTGGTTCCTGAAGAGGGGCAGCAGCCTTTTCAGTAGTTGCAGGGGCAACAGTCTGAATGATTGACTGATCTGGCCTTGTAACAATAACCAAAACGGCCTTGCTGTGCTGGTACTGCGAATGGCTGAAAGCAAGGGGAAACTACAGCCGTAATTTTTCCCAAGGGCATGCAGCTTTACTGTATGGTTAAATGATGGCGTCCTCTTGGGTAAAATATTCTGGAGGTAAAATAGTCCCCCATTCGGATCTCCGGGTGGGGACTACCCAAGGGGACGTCGTTATCAGGAGAAAGAAAACTGGCGTTCTATGGATCGGAGCATGCAATGTCAGATCCATTAATCGGGCAGGTAGGTTAGAAAATTTAAAAAGGGAAATGGATAGTGTAATGGTCGCCTGGTCGAAGATATTGCTAATTGCTGTAATCGCACTATTTCACTCCTTGATGTTAGGTTGGCGCCATTAAAATGCATTGTATTGTAGTAATCGCTGCTGCTTGCTGGATCGCTGCTGTGTCTCGATGCTGATGCTGGCTCTAAATCTGGTTGTCTAGGGTTAAAAACCTGAGGTCCCGTGTTTTTCATGTGCTTTTGATGATAAAGAACGAGCGAAACCAACACATATGTAAACATCAAATATTTATTACTTTGGTGGCCATATTAATTCCACTGTCCACCAAAGACCATAACACAACACAAAGTAGTACTTCCTTTACATGTTCTTTGCATTGTTTTTCCATCCCAAACAATAACACAGAAACACACTTCACCAAAGTGACATTCCGACTGCCTCCGACTGCCTTCTTGCTGCTTGTATTTATAACATTGTCAAAGAACTACTAAAAATAGATATAGTTTATAAGTCACATGTACATCTGTTATCATAATTTGTGCAGAAAAGTTATTAATTTGCATCGAGTGACATAATTTAACATGTTATTAAAATGACAGACAGATTTGTTGACTTGACAGAATAATTCTTTGTTACAAAAAGCCCATTTTTTAGAAGTTTGTCAATTGACTTCTCTAATTTGCATAAATAAGTAAGTAACATGAATTATTAAGAATTACATTGGTTTTCGTCTAAAATAGGATTGATTACGTGAATACTGAGTGAAAACGCTCCTAGTGAACAAATAGGTTTCACTGGGTGATTTTTATTTAAGGAGCTCCAAAATACCTAATTTGGCCACTATTTTTCGTACTTCATATTAATTATTTAAGATAAACTTGGTGTTTTTACATGACATTTGCTGTATCAGTGATCAAGTGATATTAACTTTTGTGTGGGTCAGTTATTCAGTATAATTTAATGGGTTGACTGTTTATGGAGACATGTTGTGCAATCATTGTTAACATACACAATAACTTTTCTATATTCATAAATACTCATTAAACTGGTTGAATTTGGAGGGTATCGCATACTTCGGTAAAGTAAAGCCTTTAATATGTTCCGTTACAATAGGTTAAAGTTAGATATAGTGGGAATTAGTGAAGTTCGTTGGCAGGAGGAACAAGTCTTTTGGTCAGGTGAATAAAGGGTTATAAATACAAAATCAAATAGGGGTAATGCAGGAGTAGGTTTAATAATGAATAAAAAAAATAGGAGTGCGGGTAAGCTACTACAAACAGCATAATGAACACATTATTGTGGCCAAGATAGACACAGAGCCCATGCCTACTACAGTAGTGCAAGTTTGTATGCCAACTAGCTCTGCGGATGATGATGAAACTGATGAAATGTATGACGAGATAAAAGAAATTATTCAGGTAGTGAAGGGAGACGAAAATTTAATAGTCATGGGTGACTGGAATTCGAGAGTAGGAAAAGAGAGAGAAGTAAACATAGTAGGTGAATATGGATTGGGGGGAAGGAATGAAAGAGGAAGCCGCCTTGTAGAATTTTGCACAGACCATAACTTAATCATAGCTAACACTTGGTTCAAGAATCATAAAAGAAGGTTGTATACCTGGAAGAATCCTGGAGATACTAAAAGTTATCAGATAGATTATATAATGGTAAGACAGAGGTTTAGGAACCAGGTTTTAAATTGTAAGACATTTCCAGGGGGCAGATGCAGACTCTGATCACAATCTATTGGTTATGAACTGTAGATTAAAACTAAAGAAACTGCTAAAAGGTGGGAATTTAAGGAGATGGGACCTGGATAAACTGACAAAACCAGTGGTTGTACAGAGTTTCAGTGTAAGTATAATCGAAAAATTGACAGAAATGGGGGAAAGAAATACAGTACAAGAAGAATGGGTAGCTCTGAGGGATGAAGTAGTGAAGGCAGCAGACGATCAAGTAGGTAAAAAGATGAGGGCTAGTAGAAATCCTTGGGTAACAGAAGAAATATTGAATTTAATTGATGAAAGGAGAAAATATAAAAACGCAGTAAATGAAGCAGGCAAAAAGGAATACAAATGTCTCAAAAATGAGATCGACAGGAAGTGCAAAATGGCTAAGCAGGCATGGCTAGAGGACAAATGTAAGGATGTAGAGGCTTATCTCACTAGGGGTAAGATAGATACTGCGTGAAGAGTGTGACAGAACACTGAAAGACCTGAGTCAAAACAAAGTCCCGGGAGTAAACAACATTCCATTAGAACTACTGACGGCCTTGGGAGAGCCAGTCCTGACAAAACTCTTCCATCTGGTGAGCAAGGTATATGAGACAGGCGAAATACCCTCAGACTTCAAGAAGAATATAATAATTCCAATCCCAAAGAAAGCAGGTGCTGACAGATGTGAAAATTACCGAACTATCAGTTTAATAAGTCACAGCTGCAAAATACCAACGCAAATTCTTTACCGACGAATGGAAAAACTGGTAGAAGCCAACCTCAGGGAAGATCAGTTTGGATTCCGTAGAAATGTTTGAACACGTGAGGCAATACTGACCCTACGACTTATCTTAGAAGAAAGATTAACAAAAGGCAAACCTATGTTTCTAGCATTTGTAGACCTAGAGAAAGCTTTTGACAATGTTGACTGGAATACTCTTTCAAATTCTGAAGGTGGCAGGGTAAAATACAGGGAGTGAAAGGCTATTTACAATTTGTACAGAAACCAGATGGCAGTTATAAAGAGTTGAGGGGCATGAAAGGGAAGCAGTGGTTGGGAAGAGAGTGAGACAGGGTTGTAGCCTCTCCCCGAGGTTGTTCAATCTGTATATTGAGCAAGCAGTAAAGGAAAAAAAAGAAAAATTTGGAGTAGGTATTAAAATCCATGGAGAAGAAATAAAAACTTTGAGGTTCGCCGATGACATTGTAATTCTTTCAGAAACAGCAAAGGACTTGGAAGAGCAGTTGAATGGAATGGACAGTGTCTTGAAAAGAGGGTATAAGATGAACATCAACAAAAGCAAAACAAGGATAATGGAATGTAATCGAATTAAGTCGGGTGATGCTGAGGGAATTAGATTAGGAAATGAGACACTTAAAGTAGTAAAAGAGTTTTGCTATTTGGGGAGCAAAATAACTGATGATGGTCGAAGTAGAGAGGATATAAAATGTAGACTGGCAATGGCAAGGAAAGCGTTTCTGAAGAGAAATTTGTTAACATCGAGTATTGATTTAAGTGTTAGGAAGTCGTTTCTGGAAGTATTTGTATGGAGTGTAGCCATGTATGGAAGTGAAACGTGGGCGATAAATAGTTTGGACAAGAAGAGAATAGAAGCTTTCAAAATGTGCTACAGAAGAATGCTGAAGATTAGATGGGTAGATCACATAACTAATGAGGTACTGAATAGAATTGGGGAGAAGAGGAGTGTGTGGCACAACGTGACTAGAAGAAGGGATCGGTTGGTAGGACATGTTCTGAGGCATCAAGGGATCACCAATTTAGTATTGGAGGGAAGCGTAGAGGGTAAAAATCATAGAGGGAGACCAAGAGGTGAATACACTAAGCAGATTAAGAAGCATGTAGGCTGCAGTAAGTACTGGGAGATGAAGGTAGCACAGCATAGAGTAGCATGGAGATCTGCATCAAACCAGTCTCAGGACTGAAGACAACAACAACAACAACATTCAGCATTTACCAATAATCCGCACTGTAGATCAATAGCATAATGGCTGCGCTCATTTGTAGCTGATCAGAAAACTTAACATTTATATGAAGGGCTTACTTCAATAGTGGTACAAGTCTATTTTTCAAATATTAAATTAGCAACAAAATACAGTTTTTACCAAGCTCAGTACTACAAAACATCAATCATGTCCAATTATTACAATAGTTCAAACAAGGAGGATTATTCTAGAAGACTCATAGATAACAAAAGATGGAGATTTTCATTATCTTTTTCCCTTACATATTGTCTGAGATACAGGTTTTCACAGCATATTAAATTATGTCGCTGACAATAATTGTTTACAATTTTAGTAACACTGAAGTCCTTTTTTATTAAATCATGAGAATTTCACTCAGATTCAACAGACAATGTTGTCATATTTTCTGAATAAATACATGTGTGGATATTACACTGGTCATGTGAACATTCAAAACCCAAAGGCAAGGTTCTGGAAACCCAAGCAGCACAGACATCGACTGGGATCATTGTACTGGAATTGCAGCAGTGGCAGATTGTACATCTACAGATAAGAGACGTCGTGAGCCCATATGTCTCAACATGAACTGTTGCAAACTAGTTATTAGCAGTGGGACTATGGGCACGTGCACCCACTCACACCACAGCATCGAGGTGCATGGCTTGACTGGTGCCTTCAGAGGGTAACATGGAAGATGAAATGGTACACCATGGTCTTCAGAGATGCACGCAGATTTTGTTTGCTCAAAAGTGATGGTCATTTGCAGGCGCATACGCGTAGACCTTGTGAGCACTGTATCATACAGTGCATACTAGCCTCACCCATGGGGTGCGATAAGCTACAACTCTCGCTCACCTTTCTTATTTCTGGAGGGGACCTAACCAGCACTTGGTACATTGTTAGAACTGTTCTTTTGCCCTTCTTGCAACAGGATGGTGATGTGTTGTTCCATTAGGATAACACTTGCCCACACACTGCCTGTGAAACTCAACATGGGCTGAAAGATGTGCACCAATTTCCCTGGGCAGCACTATCTCTGGATTTGTCTCCAGTTGAGCACGTGTGGGATATGATGGGGTGAGAAGTGACTCCTGTAACTTGGCAGGCAACACCTCTTACAGAAGTACAGAAGTGCATGGCGTAACATATCCCAGGACATTATTTATCTTCTGTACAGTCAACTGGATGCCTGAGTCAGGCATGGCGGTTACACCATGTACTAATAAGGGAGTTTCAGCATGGGTCGATACCTAGTACCTCAGAGCCGCTTCTGCTATTGATCTTTTAAATGCAATCATCTCATATACTCCATGTGCATTGTTGCAAACACAAATCTTGAGCAGATTGGAAACCTCTAAATGTGCATACTAATTTCTTTCTCCATTCCAAAACTGGCAACTATGTTTGATCTAGTTTCTATAGAAATTAAAGACAATCTACATCTGCATCTACATCATACTCTGCAAGCCACCCAATGGTGTGTGGCGGAGGGTACTTTTGGTACCACTATCTGAGCCCTCCAACCCTGTTCCACTTGCAAATAGTATGTGGGAAGAACGATTGTCGGTAAGCCTCTGTATTGGCTCTTATTTCTCTAATTTTCTCCTCATGGTCAATACACGAGATGTATGTGGGGGGGAAGTAATATGTTGTCAGACTCATCCTGAAATGTGCTGTGCTGAAATTTCAATAGTAAATCTCTCCATATTGCACAATGCCTCTCTTGTAACGCCTGCCAGTGGAGTTTGTTTAGAATGTCCGTAACACTCTTTCGCCAGCTAAATGATCCCATGACAAAACGCGCCGCTGTTTGTTGGATCTTCTCTATCTCCTCTATCAGTCCTACCTGATAGGGGTCCCAGACGTTAATGTGTCAAGTGCTGTGAGCCACAATACTCAGAAATTATTTTGTTGCACACACATGTTCATGTTACCCCATTTGACCATCCACTTGTTGAAAGACACATATAGCTGCCCAGACCACAAAATTGCTTGTCTTTAAACTTCATTTCTTCAGATGGAGTTTGGTTTCCAATGAAAATTAATACAAGTATTGAGTTACAATGATATACATAACATTAGCTTATAACTATGGCTGACATTCCATCCAACGCTTATACTACGAGCATAAATTTCTTAAGTTTTGAAAATCATAAAATCAACTGGCTTCTGTTGCTGCAGTTTGTTTTTAGCTTCAACTTATCTTCGTTCACATCACATATACAAATTAATTACATACACATTATCATGATACAATACAAGCACATGATACATTTATACTTCATTTTATAGGCAGAGTTTTATCATTTCTTCCTTAGATAGAGGAGGGAAAAAACATTGGAATGAGGACTAAATCATCATGCGTTGTTGGCCTAACTACACTTGGCGCTGCCTCCTTTGTGTGGGAGGGAAGAAGGAAATTACTCATTTTCTGGTTCAAAGATTTATGAGGAAATGTTACTCGTACAGCCATTGACTAGTTGCCAAGGAACTTTTGTTTCATGGAAATAATGTGTAATGACTAATCATTCACATAGTATCATGTTGTTTCTTCATGTGCTAGTGCTATTTACTTCAATTCCCGTGTAGCTTAGTGTGAAATGTGACGTTTTAACTATCGTAGACTTATCTTTCTCAAATACCTAGGAATGACATTATTCAAGTTTTCATGTCACGTGATAAAAATTAATTGGTTTTTGTGACATCTCATTCTTAAATGTTTGTGTACTCTGCAGTGAATAGGTAATGATAATTGTCACGGAGATATACTGCGACGATGCATATTTCATTTTTCATTTTCCTTATGACCTTTGTATAAATATCCTTATAACTAAATTGCTTACTTGAGGTGCAGCTTATTTCTTCATTTGGTATCTGCTACTCTTGACGCAATTCTCTTCTTCTGCACCGTGATGATGCACTGGTTGCTGAAAAAAAGAAATTTAAAACTAACTTAAAACTAATTGTATTACGTAGCTTGGTGGCCATTAATACATTTGGTCATTGCATATGTCCACATATATTTCCATACTTTGTTTAAATTCGTAGATATTCATTTACTCTGTAACCCATTATGATCATTTACTCTGCAAAGAAAATATTGGACATTTTTTATGGTATTTTGTCGTTTGCCCTTAGCTTACAAGTCTCGTATAATTTTTCATAATGCTTCCTTTTGCTTGTAAAATATGTTGTATAAAGCTTAGTATTTAATTAAATCTCTGTGTACATATATCAATAGGTTCCTTAGTTCTTAGTAGTAGACATATTTGCATAGTATTTCCGTTTACTTTGTATTTAAGTTAAGTACTTGTACATATTGCATTCCTGTTTGGTTGTGCCTTCTGCCAGTCTGTTACTCATGTGCACAGGTCAATGCCTCCTCTCCTGCTTAAGGCTTTGCATGAGTTTACTCCATCTACAATCTTGCTGTTGTATAATTTTCATTTGCTTAGAAAGCTTATGGTAATCAGACTGTTGTGTTGTACCTTGCATCAATAACATTCTGAGTTCTGCATCTTGCTCTCTTAATTCACCAAATTCCTCTAAGCCTTGTGGTAACCTAGACAAGGCATTTGCAGTAACATTCTGACTTCCTTTAATATAAATGATCTTCAAATTGAATTCTTGTGAATATAGACACCACCTAGCTAATCTACTGTGTAATACCGGGTGATCAAAAAGTCAGTATAAATTTGAAAACTTAATAAACCATTATTTCCATGAAACAAAAGTTCCTTGGCGACTAGTCAATGGCTGTACGAGTAACATTTCCTCATAAATCTTTGAACCAGTAAATGAGTAATTAATATTCTTATCTAGACACAACTGGAATGGAGAAGTGGTTGTGGTCATTGTCCTACACATTTTGCTGCATTCTAGGCATACTAGATTAAATGTGTAAAACGTGGTGATGCAAATTGACAATTCACAAATGTCTGGAGCTTAACGATACCATTCCACTTGTAACCTCCCACTTCTTAATCAGCCTTTTGGTTTGCGACACAAATGACAGTTTCTTTAAAGTCAGTACTGGCATTAGACTGTTGTTTATTTACAGTGTTAACATTTACACTTACACAATCATGATTTCGGCTTCAAAGTGCCATTATCAAGTGTTTTAAGTGTTATAAATTGCCTAAGATGGCATACTGTCGTGTTAGAATACACCATTAGACACAATGTCTAAGAGTCGGTATTTCTGGCAGAGCCTACTGCTTTGTTTCATTACCGAGTACACCATGGTGTACCAAAGCCGAAATCATGATTGTGTAAGTGTAAATGTAACGCTGTAAATAAACAAGTTTAATGGCGGTACCGACTTTAAAGAAATATATGATGACTGTGGCCCTGCATTATGAAAAAATTATTATGAATGACAGTGACTGCATATGCTTCATGAAATTTTACGACGAGTAAGGCTATCGTTAAAGAAGGAAAGTAAGACCAGTTAGTAGGAGAAAAATGTACGACACACACTTCTGAAGGAAGTATCTATCCTAAACCTAATCTGAATACTGATAATAATTTTGAAATAGGTGTAATTTAGTGCAGTCGCTCACGGCACACGGAGAAAAGGGAACATAAAATACATGAAATACTGATTACCACATAAAATGAATAATTGAACGGTCGCCATTCCATTAAGGCAATGAATATCTTAAACCCTAAGAAATATAATAGCAAAGAAAATTATAAGCAAATAATCACAGGTGTGGCAACAGGAGATTTTCATACTTTTCCACAACACAACAGTTCATGAGAGGATAAATTAATCACAAAGCACTGAAACTGCATTTACTTATTCTGAAATACTAAATTTTGAAAGCAAAATTAAATGAAGTTGCTGGTTAAACACTTCCGCACTCTTTCGGGACTCAAGCTGCTGTGTGTTCTCTCTGCTCGCAGCGCAACGGAACGGACACTCTCTATGCAACGGCACATCTACTGCCAGCAATTTACAATATTTGTATTACAATTAAAATCAATTATATACTTTCACTTCACAAATAAATACACTATTACCTCCATTATATATTAAATATAGTTTCTGTAATAAAGCTTACATTTTCAGAAACAGCAGTATATTACAAGTTATCAGCAGATATTAAAGAGTGAAAGATTTTGGATGGTGCAGGAGGTATTTTACCTGCGTTTTCGGTGTTACATTTGCCCCACATTCCAAGAGTTTTTCTGAAGGGAAACAGCATCAGGGAATGTTTGAAAAAATACAAGCGGAAATGCAGATGCGTAATGGCATTCAGTTTTGTATACATAAATTTGGTTAATCATTCATTAAGATTCTCATTAATTATCATAATTATGTGAGCGTACATAATTCAACACTGTGTCATTATAACTCAAAACATTATAGTATACCATAACATAATTTTAAAGAACAAAATTACATCTTTCAAAAAGTCATTAGGTTTGAAATGATTTGTGTGTTACGAAAATATCATGTCAGTACTGTACTTATGTTTTCTTGTAAAGTTTGGAAGGTAGGAGACAAGATAATGGCAGAAGTAAAGCTGTGAGGGCAGGGCGTGAGTCTTGCTTGGGTAGCTCAGATGGTAGAGCACTTTTCCCACAAAAGGCAAAGGTACCGAGTTCGAGTCTGTCTGGCACATGGTTTTAATCTGCCAGGAAGTCTGATAAGTAAAACACTTGAAGGAACACAAAAGAATAAGTAAAAGGATAAGAAACAAGATAAGCAAGCATAAGACCAGACAACTTGGATGAACAGCTTCTAAAGTTTTATAATACAAAATATTCAGTATACTCGACCTCAATATGATCCTACTGGCAAATAAAGCTCCATGAAGAAAGTCAAAAATATACAGCATTTGTCTCTGGTGGCAGAAGTTACGAATTCTGTGGCTAACCTTCTGGACTGAACATTAGCACAGGAGTGTTTATAATGGCATTGGACAAGGTTTTAGGACCAGAATTGCTTAGCAAAGTCACTGCCTATGTAGATGACCTGCTAATAGCCACACCCACTTGGTTAGAACATCAGGCTCACTGAACAGGTGTTTCAATGATTTGCGGATTATGGAGTAACAGCCAATTTAAAAAGGTCTAGTTTTGGTAGGGAGCAAGTCAAATTTTCAGGACATGTTGTGCCAGAACAAGGTATATTACCTGATCCAAAAACGCTTGATGCCATACGCAACTGTCCATCTCCAAGGAATAAAAAACAGCTAAAAGCTTTTTTAGGACTAGCATCTTTTTTTCGTAAATTCGTACCACAGCAACTGATGAAAGTGATGCATTGCTCAACTTGTTATGAAAACTTAGGCACTGGTTATGAGTTGATAAGTGTCAAGAGGACTTTAATAACATTAAGAAGGCACTATTCAATGCACACATTCTTAACCATCCTGATATGTCCCAGGATTTTTGTCTATGCACAGATGCCTCATCTCAGGGGCCGGGGCCATGCTTGTTCCAGATGCGAGAATAAGGGGGTAAAAAAGTACCCAAGGTCACCAGTTTTTCTAGTCGCACTTATCAGAAGTAGAAATATCTTACTCTGTGTCAGAATTGTAAAGTTTAGCTATAACATGGGCATTTAAAAAGTTTGAATATTTTTCGTGGAGCAAGAATGCCAGGTGGGCTGTACCAGAAAAATTTCTTATAGGAGCAGATATATATGCGTTATCCGGCGACCTTATTGAGGTAAGAATTTTCAGTTTATTCAGTATGATCTTTCAGGGCCATGACGCAGCACTGCTGACGTCCAGATTTACCAGTTTAGATTCACAGTCAGTTAATTATTGAAAGGTTATATATGAGTCACATTTTTTATTAGGAGGTTAGTCACATTGTATTATTGGTAGGTTACGGAATTTTATCTGTTGGGAGGTTACACTAAATGTGAATGTGAATGATATAATTATTTTTTACTATTGGGAGGTTACACTAAATGTGAATGCTATACATAATTATATTTTTTCTGGTGGGAGGTTACAAGATATGTAAGAAGGTTGGTTGGTTGGTTGGTTTGTGGGATTGAAGGGACCAGGCTGTCAGGTAAGTAAGAAAATATTTAATAGCACGAAAATATTTTATTAAATTTTTAACATAATTTCAACTGAAATAAGCTTCTGAATTACACCATAGCCTTCTGTATTACCTTAAGAAGCACCTGAACTTACTAAAAACACGAAAAAAAAAATCATCAAGAAGGTACACATTATATTACCTTAGTTTTATTTTGAAAATCTATACTGCACTACTAAGGGAAAATTATTTTCGATCACATCTTTTTACTAAAATGTCTACCTTTCCCTAAATTATGAAGGTACCCACCCTTATTTTTAATTCTGAAGCACAATGAACAACCAGGAGTTTCTAATTTTCTGCATTCATAGAATGTCGACAGTCAGGAAGAGAGTTTTTAAAGGAGAAAAATGATCTCTCCACATCACAAGACGTTGAAGAAGCAAGTTTTAGGACTCCACCACTGAGTATATTGCAGAAAGTAATAAAAGTTCAGTAGCTTGGATTTCTTGCCAAAACAGTGGTGAACTTATTGGCTAGTTTTTGCCCAGTATCACCTCTAATGGCAGTCAACTTGCATTTGACATTCTGAAACTAAAGTGCGGTAGGGAGCTATTGTTGTGTGCAATCGTACTGAGTCATAATGTATTTATTAAAGATTCGAAAAACACTAATGAACTTATGTTTAAAAAAGCAAAATTTAAAAAGCAAAAATCCAAGAATAACATTAACAAATTGCCTCTAGAACTGAAAAGACTAAATTTCAATAACAACTGACAGCGAACACCTCAAAGCGGCAACAGTACAAAATCACTTCCTTTTAGTAAAGAATATTAAATGAAGTAAAAATACATCTGCACTGCAAACAGCAAAAGATATGATCAAACGAGTATGTCAGAAATATCACCCATCAGCTATTGCCTTCGAAGTAACCAAAATGACTGGCAAATGTGGTTCAAATTTATGATGATAGATGAGGTGGCAGAGGCAACGCCATTAGCAATAATTCCCGCTTCTCTACTAACATAGGACGGCGATTGCCACTACCACAATACTAGAAACCTTCATTAAAAATTTCAGTCATGGTACACAGGCATCTTTAACTAGACCACAGTTAACAAGAGGTACAATCACTTATCCTGTAAAACAGAGACAACTCGTTAATTAATTAGTAAAAAACATACTGCAAATGCAGGAAAGTACGAACGCTATACAGGAAACTGACTTGACTACTGAGCCATAAAATTTTTCTGTAGTTCTTTTTTGGTAGATGCAAACAATTTAGTAAACAGTTCGAGCTCGTGATACTAGCCAACAGGTAATTATAGACATGCCTCAGAAATAAGGTAGTTAGATTAAACAATTTTCACTGACTAGAAAGTACAATTCGTAAATCAAAAGAAGTACATCTGCATTCTGTACCCTTAGATTCTAAAATCCGTTTGGAATAGTGACAGCCACAAGCACCCGTAGATTTACAGAACTGAACTCAAGTAGTACCAGGCAAAACCTTCATAAATAACACATTTATATATATTACAACTTGCAGCCAGGATACGGAGTCAAAATAGCCACCACGCGACACTAAGTGACGCGCACACTAATTGGATGCTGTCCGTGATATCTCGTAAAATCCAGCGCCCATTGACAAACGCTTGTTTAGAGAACGGCGAGAGAAGGATGTAACGAATAATAGTCGCAGTCGGAAACCCACGGGTATCATCCAGCAGACGCCACTGGGTCCAGTACTTGCAAAGGGTAGACCGAACTCCAACCCGGCACCACAATGGACACAAACTGCTTGCAACGTGAATAGCAGAGGACACGCCGAATACTGTGAGCAACGTTCACGCCAACACTCGGCCCCGCCAAACCCGCAGTCAGCAAAGGCGCCACTCTTGCCAACGGGCCACGGCAGACGCGTGGCCACCACAACACGCCGCCTCACTTGCGCTCTTCGCCGCTGGTGTCACACTCTCTTTTTTCTCAAGGACGCCACAGCCCTTAACTACCTCCCCTCCCCCCCCCCCCCCCCCCCGACTTGCCCTCTACCAGCGACAGTAACGCTCCATGTGCTCTTGTGGCCAAAGGGATTCCAAATCCGCGGGAATTACACGAAATTAAAAGCGAGCTCATGGCACATAAACATTTCTAATGTTTCCTGCAAAGGCAGCCTGACACATTCTGACTACTTAAAGCTACTGCCAAGGAAGCCAAAGTTGCTGTGGATGTGAGCATTTTCGATTTTATATTCAATGAAAGCACTTTTTCCTCTAGTGCTAAAACTACAGATTCTCTCGGAAATGAATCAGTCACACATTTCACGGCTTGAAAAACTGACAGCTTGAATCCATGTACCCCACTTCGTTAGGACAGACTAAGTGGCAACGCTAGGTTCGGCAGCATTTCCCTATAAGAGTGATGCACAATTTGGGGCTTTGAGAAAAACATTCTTGGTCTATCAAATTATTTCATTCACTTCTGGGTAGCTACCATGCACTTCTTCGGCGACAGTTGCAGTGCATGGGCCAGACAAGTGAAGGGGATTAAATGCGGATAGAACACGCAAAGGGCCGTCTGCACGCATGCCACATCATCTGAGTACATAAGAGAACTTTTTCTTTTTTAATTCTCTCAGGAAACTGCACTTTAAGACTGCCTTTCACAAAAAGAGCTACTGTTGATTGACTTGTATGGTCCAGCACTTTGCAGGAAATTAGTAATGGCTCTGAGGGTTCATCTCCGCCTAATTTGACAATAATGAAATTGACAATGAAACGTCCACATGCATCGATTTTTCTTCGATGACCATCCGTTTGTACTGTAAACGTCGCACACTTTTCAGAGTTCCTGGTAACAAAAATCGAAATAGTTTTTCATTAACATTTGTAGCAACGCGTGAAATTCAGGCACTTGAAGTCTGAACCATCGAATGTTCGCAGCAATCATAGCAGAGCGAATATCATGAAAAAATACATTAATGGAGTTTGGAGTCTTTTGGATCTGCGTCGGTAACACTTGCTTTATAGTCGATCGCACTGTTTTGTTCTTCGCGCTGCAAATTACTGTGTATTGCTTAAGATGGGACTTCACAGTTCACACGATCAGATTATTGGACACTCGACATAGAATAATCTCCCCACAAGAAGGGAAAGTGTCGTCCATCATGATCCAAGATCTTACTTCAGATGATAATTTTGAAGCAACAGAAGACATCATGAACACAAACAATCATGAACTCTGAAGTAGTACCATTTTGCAAACTTTTCTTGGTGTACACAATACGTAGTTCTTCTTCTTCAGTATAAGGTGCTAGTAGTCGGCAAACTTCAGGCTGTTAGTCTTATTTGACTCACTGGCAATCTCGACAGCACACTAAACCCTATACTACACACAATAATGTCTGCGACAATGCTACACACACTATTGTTATCATATCGGATTTGCTTCTGAGAAATGAAATGTCAAATCTTACATAATTAACTGGTCGCACGTCCTTCGTAATTCAGATCAAAGTACAATTAACTATGTTTTATTCCACTATAATGTTATTTTTGAAGGTAATTTACATCCTGTCTTCAACTTTTATGGTAGATCTGATTTGGATATCTCACTAACAAGCGACTTACTGAGGTTAATAAGAGTGGAAAAGCAGTAATACTTAATTTTATTTAGCATAAAGCTATAATGTGTAAAACATATAGTGTAATACGTAAAAATATGTAACCATAAAACATACCAATACTGGCAAAATAATTCATGGACACTAACACTTTTCACCCGCAGAGGAATAAAGAAAAGAAATATGTAAACGCATAAAAAGTATGTGCTCCAACAATGAGGTGTATTTCACTGATTTTCACACTCAATAATAGTGACATTTGGTACTATGAGAAAATGCTTGTAGCTTGCTGTGTCCACACTATCTACAAGTATACCAAATGAGATGGAGATGATTCTTGTAGAAGTCTGATGGTGTGTTTAACAGTAGGGCATTCCCTGCAATTCGTATGTACATAGCTGCAACACACTACACCCAATAGCACACGTTAATGTAGCAGGTGGCAGCGGTGCCATGGCTGTATGTATTAGACTACCGTCACAGTGAACTATATATGTCATCAAGCCTATGTGGCATGATTCAGCCCTTGTACCACAGACACCTATCCCGAAGACATGCTATAAGACAATAGCCAGACACATATGCTTGATTTTATGAGGCTACTCTGAAATGTTTCAGTAAAAATTTGGACTTTGAGTGTTTCATAAGATATGGAAATATCGATGGAAATTGAAGAATTTATGTACTGCACAGTGAAGAATACATAACACTTCACAGCGTATATCTACAAGTTTCAGCAAAAATTGTTGCTAAATGCCCCCAAAACTGTGACAAATTGCTCCAAAATTGTAACAACTTGCCCCAACAGAAACATGATGACAAGCCATAACGCAGTCTCTTGATAAGCAATCCAAGATGACGATCATGAAGGTATTTGTGCCGTCTGCATGGTTATAAATTTAGAATTCAAGATGGTAATCCATAACGTCGTCGATGACTTCAGAATCTAAGGTGGCCATACAGAATTATGGACCTTGGGTTATGGAACAGCCTGTAATGTTAACAGTCCAAATTAGTAGTCCCAACTTCCATGGCACTACCCTTACCACTCATCCTCAGCGTCCAGGCTTACTAACCATCAAGTGTTTCCACCAATTGTGCTGCGTAGACCATAGTTAAAGGATGATCACCATCATGAAGTATCAGCAGAGAACTGCCATTTCCACACAGAAAAAAAATAACTAACGTAGTTGGAAGTACTAACCTATTCGTCTCTCTCAATAGTCATTGTTATTATACATTATGTATATCCATGTATATGTGGTTTAATGGTTTTCTTCTACTTCTCCCACAGCCCAATCAATCCGTCATGTGGATGATGTAGCGTCTGATACATTTGAGCAGCAGCAGAAATCAAGCCAGCATGCAGATAGGGAGTACTGATGCAGCATCTGAGACGCTGGAGTAGAAATCAATTCAGCATGTAGAACCGTTTCCAGACTTTGAGTTTCCACTATATCCTGTGTCAGCATTACTCGTCGAGCCTCAGAAAGTCGTTTAAGAATAGTGTGTGTGTGTGTGTGTGTTTTGGCTTTACAGGCACTAAACGGAAAGTTTATCAACGCCCTGACATGTTAAAAGAGACCAATGTGGATAAAATCGCTGAAATTGTTGGACGCAGTGAGGATGAAACCTAAAAGAACGTCATTTACACACTTACTACCACCTCACCGGCGTTGACTCACGTAGTCACTCTACTTCATACCTCAGCTCTACAGAGAAAGGGTGAAAGCTTCTAATCCAGGGAATAAAACACAAACAAAAAGAAGTAAGAGCTAAAACAATGGCACAGTCAAATACGACCGACAGACCATTTATCAAAAACATGGGTGAGCCAGTCAGCTTGCTAACACACTGAGACTGTCTCCCTAAAATCTTGGGAATAATGTTGTACAATTCACAAAACTTCAAAACCCTGACCATATTCCGTGTAAAGTCACTTAAAATAGAGGGCAGGTCTGTCGGCAAATCTGTCGCTACCCGCTGGTCTGAAAATAAAAGTCTGTCTATATCCGGATCCCGCTCCAGCTACTGCCGGGTCTGGGTGCTGACGAGTCCTCTCCATTTAGCTCGGTCCTCCCACCACTTTTCTTCATCCACTTGCTGCCAGGTCACACTTCTCCTTTCCACAGATATCCTCACTCCCATTTTCCACCGTGTTCTTGGGCGCCCTCTAGGTCTTTTTCCATCCATCTTTAGTTCTTCCATAATTTTGGGGAGTCTCTGCCCATGCATCCTCTTAACATGCCCATACCATCTTAATTTTTTTTCAATTTCTTCTCTCATACTTTCTTGTTTAAGGTCCTTTCTAATGTCTACATTCCTTACTCTGTCTATTCTTGTTTTTGCCTTAACTGCTCTGAGAAATTACATTTCCCCTGCTTGCAGTTTGCTCCAATCCCTTTCTGTCATTGTCCATGTTTCTCCACCACAGGTGACACTAGGGAAGTAATAATTCTTGTACATAAGGAGTTTTGCTTTTTCTGAAACTTCCTTATTCCAAATCAGGTGTTTTATTGTTTGGTAGAAATTGCCTCCCTTCTGTAACCTCCTATTAATTTCGTTGCTTATTCTTCCATCCTTAGATATTTCACTTCCTAAATAAGTGAAGCTTTCTACCACTTTGAGGGGTTCTCCATTCAAGGTAATATTCCCGTTGATCCCTTTCTCTCTTCCAAATACCATTACTTCACTTTTATCTTTATTTATTTTTAATCCATACCTTTTCATTATTTCCTTCCACGCATCAAGTAGTAACTGTACATCTACCTCTTTATATATTACCATATCATCTGCAAAAATCATCTTCTTGTCTTTTTCTTTTACTATATCTTTAACTGCCCTATTCATTTCCTCCATCACAACACTAAAAAGTGCAGAAGGTAGAATACTTCCTTGCTTAAGTCCTTGTCTTACTTCGAAGTATTCAGAGTTCCCCAATGGTGTTCTAATTCTACAATTGTGTCCCCTGAACACTGTCTTTATTACATTAATGTATCCATCTTCTATATCTATCTTTTTGTTTCTTCCCAGAGTCTTTCCCTGTTAACTACGTCATATGCCTTTTCTATGTCTATAAAAATCATTATCACCCTTTTGTTATACTCCCAACTTTTTTCCAACACTTGACGGATAGAAAATATCAGGTCGATCGTGCTTCTTCCTTCCCTAAACCCATGCTGTTCTTCACTCATCTCCTTTTCTATCTTTTCACTCATTAGATTTAGCAAAATTCTTTGAAAAATCTTGGCTGTATGTCTCATAAGGGTTATTCCTCTGTAGTTTTTACAAAGTCTTTTATTGCCTTTTTTGAAGATGGGAACAATGTCTCCTCTTCTCTAATCGTCAGGTATTGTACTATTTCTCAGCACACTTGATAGTACTCTATACAGCAACTGCATTCCCACTGGACCTGCTGCTCTTATCATGTCCACTGATACTGCATCCGCCCCTGGAGCTTTCCCCCCATTCATCTTCTTCACAGCTATTTCCATTTCTTACAGTGTAATTTGTCTTAATTCTGCTTCCCAACTTCTCTCAATTTCTCCATAATTTGTTGTTTCCTCGTGTACCTACTCCTCAGCGTTTAACAGTTTCTTAAAATGTTCTTTCCAGAGATCTTTTATATTCCCTGGATCTTCAACCACGGTACCGTCCACCGTCCTTTGTCTCCATCTTTACTGGTATTTGAGAACCTTCCTTTTATTTTTCATCATTTTATAGAACATTTTCTTATTGCTCTTCACATCAAATAAAACGTAATCTAATAAAATGTAGCGCACAGTGATCTATACACCACATGCACCACTTATTGCAGGGTCCTCTGCAAAGCAAGAAGACGTGCATCATAGGGCTGCGGCGTATGGGAAGACGAGTAAGGAGAACCTCGTCCCGTCGACATGACTGGAAGGAGGTACGCCATGGCTGCCTTGTCGGTTTTGCTAGACAGAGCTTATTGTCTATCACTTCCGGCCACTCACCCAACCATCAACGCAAGATTCTGTATCTCAACAGCGAGACTATAGCTTGCAGCGGGATAACACAGCGAACTATCTAACGATCACGACGTGCCTCCCTAGCGGCTACATCTGCTCTTTCATTCCTCGCAAAACACATGTGCCCTGGGACCCGCAGAAAGACACCTCCCTCCCCAATCACTGCAGTTGGAGGCGGGCGTCCTGGACAGTCTGGACTACTTTATCTGCTGGGTACTAGCGATGTAGACAGTGAATGGCACTCAGAGAATCGGAACAGACAAGGAATTAAGTGCTTGAATCACATTTCATCTGCTCCAGTGCCCACAAGATAGCAAATAATTCTGTGTCGAAGATAGTGAAGTCTTGAGGTAGTCGGACCTTGAGGACACGATCAAGGAAAACAACAGAGCCTTCTACAGAGTCCCCCTGTTTCAACACGTCTGTAAAGACAGCTGTGGAGTGCTCATTTAAAATGTCATAAAATAATGTACTGAAAACATATATAGGAGTGCCCCTGCAGTAACCAGGGGGCAGATGGTCAAAATCTTGGATTTGGGGTTGTACTTGCTTCACGCTGGGTGACTGCAGCGCATGCTGCATGCAGATCCCAAATGGCATTGCTGCTCGTGGACAATTGGAGAAAAGGCGTTCCAGAGGCAGAGCTGTGAGGAACTTACATGTCTGACGCACCATGAGGAATTGCCGGCGGATTGTAAGTGAGAATTCACCAGCCTTAGAACAGAGACTAGTTTGGGGTTGGTCCTGTAAGCTCCCATGGTCAGTGTAATCCCCTCATGACAGATAGCGTCAATGATCTTCACATAAGACTGCCTCGTCGATCCACATACTTTGCACCCATAGCCTAGCCATTAACGCACAAAAGCCCTAAAAAATCGGAGCAGGCGCCCACTTTCTGCTCCCCAAGACCTGTAGCTCAGGCACTGCATAATATTCAATGCCTACAGGATTCTGGCTTTTTGGTTTCTCAGCTGTGGAAGCCATGATAGTTTGGAGACAAAAACGAAGCCCAGAAACCTCACTGTCTTCAAAATGTAGAATTGTATCCCTCACATGCAATTAGGTAAATTAAAAATGAGGGCTATTAACATACACATACTTATCTGCAGAAAACTGAAAACCTGTCTTTTCAGCCCACTCCTCTAACGTCCTCACTGTAAGATGCAACTGATAAGTTGTTGTTGCAACACAAGAGGAGGAACAGAAAACAGCAAACTCGCCCTCAAATAAGGAGCATTATACAAGGCCCCTTACTGTACATGTGATACTGTTTATGGCCATGGCAAAGAGGGTAACACTTAAAACACTGCCCTGAGGGACATCATTCTCTTGCTCAAAACGATCCGACAGCGTGTCACCAACGCGGGATCTAAAATACCGCTTAGACAGGAAAGCCCATGTGAAGATGGGGAGGTCGCCACGAAATCCCCATTGATGAAGTTGCGTCAGAATACGGTGTGTCTAAGTAGCATCGTGCAGCTTACTGATGTCAAAGAAGATACTTATCCAGTGATGTTTACAAAGACAAGCTTGCTCAATGACTGTCTCTAGCAGGGTCAGGTTGTCGACTATAGACCGGAATTTCTGGAATCCATGGCTAAGGAGTTGCCTGATCGCTAACAATCAGATCAGATGGCAGTTAACCATTCGCTCCAGTGTTTTCTGATACAGCTTGTTAAGGCGATACTCCAGTAACTACTGGGATATATGTGGTCCTTTTCTGGTTTGAAGGGAAGGATCAACATTGCCTCTCTTCAAGAGTTGAGAAAGTAACCTGTCTGCCATATCAAATTAAAAAAAATCGAGCAAGATTTCCTTTGACGCTGTAAGCAAATGCCGAAGCATGCAGTATTGGATTTGGTCGTGGTCAAGTGCAGTATCATGACTCTTAAAAAGTGCCGATTCCAGGTCCCACATAGAGAAAGGGTAGTTTTAAGACTTAGAATTATTGGATCTTAAGTCCAATTTGCTCCTCTCTATAGTCGCAAAGTGACAGTCAAACGCCAGATTCTGGCTGGCACTGGTGGTAGTCTTTGGAAAATACTTTGCCATGATCTGCAGAAAGAGAGGTTGATGGCTGAGAAAGTAGCAGCACAGAAATGGGTGGAAGTACTTGTGTTGAGGAGCACAGCTCGTGAGATGTTAGGAGGCTCTCCACAAACTCACCCTAAGGGCAAGTTGAGGTCGAGCCACAAAGAAATGATATGGATTGAATCTTCCCAGCAGAGGAAGTGGTCGGGCGAGTTGTTCCATAAGACCTGTGAGAGCCTCAGAGTCTGTTACATGCTGCTGAGATAAATACAGCGAGCAAACTGTGATCCTCTGACATACGAATTTCAGCTGCAAATGTTTGCAGGTCAGTAGCCAGGTGAAGAACAGAAGAGTAGAGTACATTATCGACAAACACAGCGACCCCTCCCTTGGTCCTTTCTCCAGTCAGGTCATCTTTGCTGTAGAGTGTATAGCCCCATAGTACAGGGGCATCAGACGCTTTATAATTGGTTTCCTGCAAACACAAGCAAATGGGGTGCTCCTGTACTAGGAGTTTCAATTCCACCACGTGTGCCCTGATCCATTAATGTTCTGTAGGATGGGAGCCATCTGTGACAGGGGTAGCGCTTCCAACTTGACTCTCTGCTGGAGTGGGGAACCTGCTGTGGGAGACTCAGTCTTGGGGCGAGCCCCAGAGGACTTCACACCTCAAAGATGATGAACAAGAGACTCCTTCATCGGTCGCCTTTCCACATTTGACACAAGGCCCTTCTCTGTGACACCCAAGAGTAGTATGACCAAAGTACTGGCCTTTCAAAGAGCGCATTGGCTTGAAGGTATAAGACTGCATGCTTAGGCGAAGGAAACCTGCTTTAACGTGCTCAGGAAGTTTTGTGCAACTGAACGACAGGATAAATAAGTCGGTTTTTACAAGATCCCCATTACCCTCTTCATGATGTTTTGCACAGCGATAATCGTACTGGAGCACACTCGTTCTTCAGTTCCTCATTGGGAATGTCCACCAGATCCCTGCACATCACAACACCTCTGCTGTAATTCAAGGTGGGGTGTAGTTGAGTTTCGACAGCATATTCTCCAAGGCACTAAGTTTTCTGGAGGTTCTTAATTTGTTGGGAACTAGATGTTGCTTCCAACAGTGAACGATTACACAATCACTTGACTGATTTCATAGTGCCATTAATGCCCTCGAAGCGTATTTGAATATAGAAAGGCGAAACTTTCTCGAAACTATCTTCCTTCCTTTTAGCTACTCAAAAATATTGACTACCAGTATGTTTTCTGTTACTACGGACAAAACTTTCGGAAGGAAGAACTGGCTTCACAAGTGCTCTTTTTTTATTGGGTGTTAGTGCCTACCAGCGGCCCACCCTTACTGCTGGGAGGGGAAGCAGATAATTTCGAGGGTTCCATCTCGGACCCACGAGCAGCTAGTTGAATAAAAGTCCACCTAGACAGAGCCCCGTGTGCCTCGGTAAGTCTTGCACAACTGAGGTGCGGTAGGATCCCCAGAGGCTATCTGATAATGAAGCCGTGTATCTCATCGGCACGCAGCACATTTTGGGACTGAGGCTTTTTTTATTCGTGTTCCGGGCAAATCTCCCTGTAACACACAACGATCCACCACTGCCCCGCACAGTGGTTGCTGAAGCATGCCCAGAGCTTACGGTGGCAGAGGACTGGTGGCACTTTCCAGTCCACAGCTCAGGAGCCCTGGGGTCGCCAATCCCGTACCAGCAAACGAATGCTGAGCCCACAAGGGCAAGAATGCTGTTGTGCAGCACTACCTATCAATTGGCTGCCAGTGGAGTGAAGTGCATTGGTTTAGCATTTGACTTAGACTTCGAAGTTGTTTTAGAAATAGATAATGTTTGGCGAGATACAAAAGGTGTAGTTCAGTGGTAGGAGTGGGATCAACTGTGCAATAAGCTGAAATACATAGAGGACTGCGTGATAACAGAACAGAATTCGCTCCATTGAGACATCAATATTTTCATCAGCAACAATGAATCCATCGTTAATATCTTTGAGAGTGACATGATGAGGTTAACATCTGAAGACCCAACACAGTTTTTTTTATTTAAGGGGAGTTGGAACGCCTATCTCGACAATGCTACATTTAGAGACCTGGCTTCCCTGTATTTCAGAAACCACTATAGCCGTTGACATGACACTTTTAGAGTACATTAAACTGTATGTTCTGAATCTACTGAACTTCAATAATTGCATTTCAGCCACTGCTTTCGGAAATACAGTTAAAATTTTGTGTATTTTTTGTACAGTATCCTAAATAATTTTATTTATACATTTTGTTGTTCTTTTACTTCAGTAGACTCAGGATATGTATGTTATTACTACCTGAAGATTTAAATACTCTATTCGAAGTGGTTTCTGAGGTTTAGGGAAACATGCAATAGAAAATGTAAATTTTCAGGAACTGCTTCTAAATTTTCAAAAGACTGTAACTCACTTAATATATGCTTAATTTTTTTATTTTTAGTCACTCAGAGGCACCCTGCACCATACCGTATATCATCCTCTTGATGTTTTCCCAAGTTTTTTGTTCTGGACTCCTTAGTGACCAACTTTCCTGCATACTCTTCTTTATCAATGTGAACCTTGTCCATCCGATCAAGTTCTCTGATATAGTTTGCTCCAGGGTAGTTCCCCTATGGTGTAGCACTTTCACCCTACCAATGTTTCCAACATTAAAAGCAATAACAGCATCACTGATCCCCCACTTCAGTGTCTTCATTTCAAGAGAAACATTTTTGGAAAGTGGGTCCATATAAGATTATTGAACCACCCATTGGGATTTTGAGTCTGACCATGCAGACACTTCTCCAGTAATTCAGGATTTGTCAGATCTCTCTAAATAGGTTTTATGATATTCATGACTGCTGCTGGGATTGGATGTCTATGACTGTATGAACTGTTTGAGTACTGGGCATTGCGGTAATTGCACCATGAATCAGATCCAGGAGGGCAAAGGCAGTGTACTGGTTTTTCATTAGTTCCAGTGTGTGGAACATTGTAGCCCAAACTGCCTGATTCATTTTCAACAAATCCTTAGTATTATGTCTAATGGCCATCCCATAATACTGCTGTAGCCCATCAATCATTTTGTCTGTCAGCCTGCCTCTTATTGTTTTAATCAAACTTTGTTTCAACTTCCTCAACCTGGTACCCATCCTCTTCTGGACATGGCCAATACATTCCAGTTTTATGATAATCTTTTCACCATAGGGTTGAGCGGCTACTATACTGTTATATGCTTTTGAGTCTCCATCACCTAAGAACTTAGTGTAACACTCCCCTTTCGTTCACAGATCGACTAAAAATTTCAGTAGCTGCAGAGGCCTACTTCATATCTTCTGTCATAGATATGCCTTTCTTCATTCCCTGATTTACACTTATAACAGTGTTTGGCTGAAATCTGGAAATCTATTACCTTTTCAGTATCCACAATGGGCCCGTTGCAACAGAATTCTTAGAACAGTAGCTGCGCTTTTGCCAAGTGCTATCAAAAGTTACTGGTATGTCAGTCATACCATCATTTATTTCCACAGCTTCGTTTGTGGTACCCTTCACTGTCTCAAATGCAACAGAGTCCACAGCAGCTCCAATAAATCCTGCATACTTTTCGGTTTTACAAGGTGGGCGTGGCATGTTCATCACGGCATACATTGTTTCTGCTGCAGTGTGTACTTTGCCAATAGCTCTCCACCCATAAAACCACCTAACATTTACTTCAAAATAATTATCTTTACACTTATCAGAATTCCAAAATGAATGAGTATATTTACAACTGGCACAGTTTATAATAAGTTCCCTAGCTAGTTCATTTGGCGCCTCACTGTCTTCATGTAAACTAACTGGCACTCCACATATTTTACAACACACACATAACACACTTGTTAGGATGTGTAAATCTATCAGAATATAACCTAACCTACAATTTACATCACTTTAGTTTTGAGAAAACTGTGTATCACAACGTTTAATTTTAATCTTCGAAGCACTAATTGGTGTTTATCTAGATACTGACGAATTTGCTTGTATTTCATTGTCTGTAACTTCACACGCCATATGTTGAACACAATGTTTCCCGTTATTCAATAATCTACTACCATGAAACCCACGTTTCTTAAAAACACTTCGTTTTGGCGTCATACTTTGCTTTTTGAGAGATTCGTCGCTTTTCCTCGGAAAAATGTTAGCATTTCGACATACTGCGCGTGTTTATACTATGAAACGATACGATACTGTTTTTGACAGTGCTACCAATACAAACACGTAACTTAACCTTTATTACCGAGCAATCCACAGCCTTCTATACAAAAATTTACCGATTTTATTAGATTCTGAAGTAATGCACGTAAAATTTTTAACATTTTCAGTCAATGTAGATTATATTTAAAAAAATAAAATAAACTACTTCCCATGTGAGTTTATAAGTGATAATTCGGAAAATTGCAAATTTCATAATGAGATAAAAATATGAAAAAATGTTTTTTCGGTTCTAACTCCCCTTAAAGCGCCCAAGTGTCATGCACATGCGTGGCTTGTATGCTGCAGTATGGATCGCTGTACAGAGACTAAGTCTACGGCGAACATACACTATGTGATCAAAAGTATCTGGACACCTAGCTGAAAATGACAAGTTCGTGGCGCCCAACATAGGCAATGCAAGAATTCAATATGATTTTGGCCCACTCTTAGCCTTGATGACAGCTTCTACTCTCGCAGGCATATGTTCAATGAGGTGCTGGAAGGTTTCTTGGGGAAAGGGAACCCATTCTTCACGGAGTGCCGCACAGAGGAGCGGTATCGATGTCGGTCGGTGAGGCCTGTCACGAAGTCGGTGTTCCAAAACATCCCAAAGGTGTTCTGTAGGATTCAGGTTAGGACTCGGTGCAGGCCAATCCATTACAGAGATGTTATTGTCGTGTAACCAATACGCCACAGGCCGTGCATGATGAACACGTACTCGATTGTGTTGAAAGAAGCAATCGCCATCCCCGAATTTCTCTTCAACAATGGGAAGCAAGAAGGTGCTGAAAATATCAATGTAGGCCTGTGCTGTGTTAGTGCCACGCAAAACAACAAGGGGTGCAAGCCCCCTCCATGAAAAACACGACCACGCCATAACACCACCACCTCCGAATTGTACTGTTGGCACTACACACGCTGGCAGATGACGTTCACCGGGCATACGCCTTACCCACACCCTGCCATCGGATCGCCACATTGTGTACCCGTGATACGTTGCTCCACATAACGTTATTCCAAAGTTCAGTCGTCCAATGTTTACACTCCTTACACTTGGCATTTGCTGGCGTGATGTGTGGTTTATGAGCACCCACTCGACCATGAAATCCAAGTTTTCTCACCTCCCGCCTAACTGTCATAGTACTTGCAGTGGATCCTGATGCAGTTTCGAATTCTTGTATGATGGTCTGGTTAAATGTCTGCCTATTACACATTACGACCATCTTCAACTGTCGGCGGTGTCTGTCAGTCGACAGGCGAGGTAGGCCTGTACTCTTTTGTGCTGTACGTGTCCCTTCACGTTTCCACTTCACTATCACATCGGAAACAGTGGACCTAGGGATGTTTAAGAGTGTGGAAAACTCGCGTACGGACATATGGCACAAGTGACACCCAATCACCTGAGGACGTGCGAAGTCCGTGAGTTCTGCGGAGCGCCCCATTCTGCTCTCTCACGATGTCTAATGACTATTGAGGTTGCTGATATGGAGTACCTGGCAGTAGGTGGCAGCACAATGCCCTCATATGAAAAACGTATGTTTTGGGGGTGTCCAAATATTTTTGATTACATAGTGTACGTTAAGCCTCTATGCTGTGATGTTGGCAAGTATGTCAGCTACAAACAGAAATGCCGTAACAGCTGAGTTTACAGATGGCATACCTGAATCTGTTAGGGCTCCAGTTGGTCTGCGTGCAACGCAAGTTGAATTCAAAGCGTATAAGAATAGTTATATGGAAAATATTGCCGAGTCATGGATAGGGCTGATGTAGTAAAAAGAGACTGACAAAATTTTAACAAAAGTTGTTTATTTTCCACAGTCCTCAAAGTACAGAATACTATATTAACAATGTATACAACTTTTATCAAAATATTTAAAATAATGAATCCTATATTTTACAGGTATTAACATGTTTTACTCCAGCAAACATATATCCGGTGAGACTAAAAAGCTCAGCAGTCAGAGAGGTTGCCTTAGTAATCCACACATTTTCAGTGTCAGAGAGACTTCACAATCCAGTTTTTGCTTTGTCGAAGAGACTTAGCACGTTTTTACAAGAGATGAAACTTAACAGTTCAGATGTTGCGTTCATTGATACTGAATTTATTAGGTGGAAAAATGCAGTCGCGATGAGAGAGGGGGCGGACTCTCTGCCTTCTATAAACGTCTTGCACGGTTCACCTTTTGTATGTAACACTGTTTTCGGTGTGTAATAGATAGTGCAGCAACTGGTAAAAATGGAGTTCAAAAACTCGAGAAAAATGCATTAGACAAAAAAATCCAGATATGTTCAGTAATTGCGATAAAAGGTTGAAAGAAGTTTGTCCTCTCACCTTTCACTAACGCAATGCCTATTTGCAAGAATTATTTCACAGTAAGTGCTCAAAAATGTCACTGCCCCACTTCTATGCACTCTTTTATCCACACATGGAATGATTTGTTACAAGAGAGAAGTATTTCAAATGTAATCTTCTAATACGCATTGAATCACGTTTTCATGCATTTTTGGCATGTCATGATTTCACTCTTCATGTAACCCCACAAAAAAAACAAAAGACGAAGAAAGATTGGCGATCTTGCCTGTCAAAACACTGGATTGCCTCTTCTGTTCCACCAACGATCGTACAAGATATCTAATACTTCCCATGCCGCTACAGAATAATGTGCTGGACAGCCATCATGTTGAAATCAGTTTGTGTCACAAGTCCTAGGTAAGGTCTGCAGGTATATTATCGACAATTAAGGTGGCATCGACAACTAATGGACCAATGAGTCTGTCACAAATTATTCCACACCAGTCATTCACATTCCACGGACCCTGATGTTCAATGTAGGTTTTCCACATTTTATTAATGTATGTTTTATCGTATAATCGTACTCTGTTTTGTGAAGGTTGATTTGTCGGAGAACAATACTCGAGCAAAGAAATGGAGCTCTCTATATTTGCTGAAGCGATCAATGGCAAAATGTGACCCAGTTCTGGAAATCATTGCCATGAACTTATTTTTGGAGAGAAGTAAGAAACGGATGATGTTTTCTACGGTTCAGAATTCAGCAAACGGTAGTCTGACTTATGCCCGATTCGCGACATAATTGCCGCGTCCTAATTATGAGTCACTGCGGCTAATATCGAAATTTCGTTATTTTCTCCAGAAACTGTTCTTCAACGGTTCCTTTTCCATGACTGTACATTTCCCTACATCTACATCTGCATCCATACTCCGCAAGCCACCTGACGGTGTGTGGCGGAGGGTACCTTGAGTACCTCTATCGGTTCTCCCTTCTACGAGTTCGAGTCTCGTATTGTTCGTAGAAAGAAGGATTGTCGGTATGCCTCTGTGTGATTTTATCCTCATGGTCTCTTCGCGAGATATATGTAGGAGGGAGCAATATACTGCTCGACTCCTCGCTGAAGGTATGTTCTCGAAACTTCAACAAAAGCCCGTACCGAGCTACTAAGCGTATCTCCTGCAGAGTCTTCCACTGGAGTTTATCCATCATCTCCGTGACGCTTTCGCGATTACTAAATGATCCTGTAACGAAGCGCGCTGCTCTCCGTTGGATCTTCTCTATCTCTTCTATCTGGTACGGATCCCACACTGGTGAGCAGTATTCAAGCAGTGGGCGAACAAGTTTACTATAACCTACTTCCTTTGTTTTCGGATTGCATTTCCTTAGGATTCTTCCAATGAATCTGTCTGGCATCTGCTTTACCGACGATCAATTTTATATGATCATTCCATTTTAAATCATTCCTAATGCGTATTCCCAGATAATTTATGGAATTAACTGCTTCCAGTTGCTGACCTGCTATATTGTAGCTAAATGATAAGGGATCTTTCTTTCTTTGTATTCGCAGCACATTACACTTGTCTACATTGAGATTCAACTGCCATTCCCTGCACCATGCGTCAATTCGCTGCAGATCCTCCTGCATTTCAGTACAATTTTCCATTGTTACAACCTCTCGATATTCCACAGCATCATCCGAAACAAGCCTCAGTGAACTTCCGATGTTATCCACAAGGTCATTTATGTATATTGTGAATAGCAACGGTCCTACGACACTCCCCTGCGGCACACCTGAAATCACTCTTACTTCGGAAGACCTCTCTCCATTGAGAACGACATGCTGTGTTCTGTTATCTAAGAACTCTTCAATCCTATCACACAATTGTTCTGATAGTCCATATGCTCTTACTTTGTTCATTAAACGACTCTGGGGAACAGTATCGAACGCCTTGCGGAAGTCAAGAAACATGGCATCTGCCTGGGAACCCGTGTCTATGGCCCTCTGAGTGTCGTGGACGAATAGCGCGAGCTGGGTTTCACACGATCGTCTTTTTCGAAATCCATGCTGATTTCTACAGAGTAGATTTCTAGTCTCCAGAAAAGTCATTATACTCGAATTGTGTTCCAAAATTCTACAACTGATCGACGTTAGAGATATAGGTCTATAGCTCTGCACACCCCCCCATGAACCATGGACCTTGCCGTTGGTGGGGAGGCTTGCGTGCCTCAGCGATACAGATGGCCGTACCGTAGGTGCAACCACAACGGAGGGGTATCTGTTGAGAGGCCAGACAAACATGTGGTTCCTGAAGAGGGGCAGCAGCCTTTTCAGTAGTTGCAGGGGCAACAGTCTGGATGATTGACTGATCTGGCCTTGTAACATTAACCAAAACGGCCTTGCTGTGCTGGTACTGCGAACGGCTGAAAGCAAGGGGAAACTACAGCCGTAATTTTTCCCGAGGACATGCAGCTCTACTGTATGATTAAATGATGATGGCGTCCTCTTGGGTAAAATATTCCGGAGGTAAAATAGTCCCCCATTCGGACCTCCGGGCGGGGACTACTCAAGAGGACGTCGTTATCAGGAGAAAGAAAACTGGCGTTCTACGGATCGGAGCGTGGAATGTCAGATCACTTAATCGGGTAGGTAGGTTAGAAAATTTGAAAAGGGAAATGGATAGGTTAAAGTTAGATATAGTGGGAATTAGTGAAGTTCGGTGGCAGGAGGAACAAGACTTTTGGTCAGGTGATTACAGGGTTATAAATACAAAATCAAATAGGGGTAATGCAGGAGTAGGTTTAATAATGAATAAAAAAATAGGAGTACGGGTTAGCTACTACAAACAGCATAGTGAACGCATTATTGTGGCCAAGATAGACACAGAGCCCATGCCTACTACAGTAGTACAAGTTTATATGCCAACTAGCTCTGCAGATGATGAAGAAATAGATGAAATGTATGACGAGATAAAAGAAATTATTCAGGTAGTGAAGGGAGACGAAAATTTAATAGTCATGGGTGACTGGAATTCGTCAGTAGGAAAAGGGAGAGAAGGAAACATAGTAGGTGAATATGGATTGGGGGGAAGGAATGAAAGAGGAAGCCGCCTTGTAGAATTTTGCACAGAGCATAACTTAATCATAGCTAACACTTGGTTCAAGAATCATGAAAGGAGGCTGTATACATGGAAGAAGCCTGGAGATACTGACAGGTTTCAGATAGATTATATAATGGTAAGACAGAGATTTAGGAACCAGGTTTTAAATTGTAAGACATTTCCTGGGGCAGATGTGGATTCTGACCACAATCTATTGGTTATGAACTGCAGATTGAAACTGAAGAAACTGCAAAAAGGTGGGAATTTAAGGAGATGGGACCTGGATAAACTGAAAGAACCAGAGGTTGTAGAGAGTTTCAGGGAGAGCATCAGGGAACAATTGACAGGAATGGGGGAAAGAAATACAGTAGAAGAAGAATGGGTAGCTCTGAGGGATGAAGTGGTGAAGGCAGCAGACGATCAAGTAGGTAAAAAGACGAGGGCTAATAGAAATCCTTGGGTAACAGAAGAAATATTGAATTTAATTGATGAAAGGAGAAAATATAAAAATGCAGTAAATGAAGCAGGCAAAAAGGAATACAAACGTCTCAAAAATGAAATCGACAGGAAGTGCCAAATGGCTAAGCAGGGATGGCTAGAGGACAAATGTAAGGATGTAGAGGCTTGTCTCACTAGGGGTAAGATAGATACTGCCTACAGGAAAATTAAAGAGACCTTTGGAGGGAAGAGAACTACTTGTATGAATATCAAGAGCTCAGATGGCAACCCAGTTCTAAGCAAAGAAGGGAAGGCAGAAAGGTGAAAGGAGTATATAGAGGGTTTATACAAGGGAGATGTACTTGAGGACAATATTATGGAAATGGAAGAGGATGTAGATGAAGATGAAATGGGAGATAAGATACTGCGTGAAGAGTTTGACAGAGCACTGAAAGACCTGAGTCGAAACAAGGCCCCGGGAGTAGACAACATTCCATTAGAACTACCGATGGCCTCGGGAGAGCCAGTCCTGACAAAACTCTACCATCTGGTGAGCAAGATGTATGAGACAGGTGAAATACCCTCAGACTTCAAGAAGAATATAATAATTCCAATCCCAAAGAAAGCAGGTGTTCACAGATGTGAAAATTACCGAACTATCAGTTTAATAAGTCACAGCTGCAAAATACTAATGCGAATTCTTTACAGACGAATGGAAAAACTGGTAGAAGCCGACCTCGGGGAAGATCAGTTTGGATTCCGTAGAAATGTTGGAACACGTGAGGCAATACTGACCTTACGACGTATCTTGGAAGAAAGATTAAGAAAAGGCAAACCTACGTTTCTAGCATTTGTAGACTTAGAGAAAGCTTTTGACAATGTTGACTGGAATACTCTCTTTCAAATTCTGAAGGTGGCAGGGGTAAAATACAGGGAGCGAAAGGCTATTTACAATTTGTACAGAAACCAGATGGCAGTTGTAAGAGTCGAGGGGCATGAAAGGGAAGCAGTGGTTGGGAAAGGAGTGAGACAGGGTTGTAGCCTCTCCCCGATGTTATTCAATCCGTATATTGAGCAAGCAGTAAAGGAAACAAAAGAAAAATTCGGATTAGGTATTAAAATTCATGGAGAAGAAGTAAAAACTTTGAGGTTCGCCGATGACATTGTAATTCTGTCAGAGACAGCAAAGGACTTGGAAGAGCAGTTGAACGGAATGGACAGTGTTTTGAAAGGAGGATATAAGATGAACATCAACAAAAGCAAAACGAGGATAATGGAATGTAGTCAAATTAAGTCGGGTGATGCTGAGGGAATTAGATTAGGAAATGAGACGCTTAAAGTAGTAAAGGAGTTTTGCTATTTAGGGAGTAAAATAACCGATGATGGTCGAAGTAGAGAGGATATAAAATGTAGACTGGCAATGGCAAGGAAAGCGTTTCTCAAGAAGAGAAATTTGTTAACATCGAGTATAGATTTAGGTGTCAGGAAGTCGTTTCTGAAAGTATTTGTATGGAGTGTAGCCATGTATGGAAGTGAGACATGGACGATAACTAGTTTGGACAAGAAGAGAATAGAAGCTTTCGAAATGTGGTGCTACAGAAGAATGCTGAAGATAAGGTGGGTAGATCACGTAACTAATGAGGAGGTATTGAACATGATTGGGGAGAAGAGAAGTTTGTGGCACAACTTGACTAGAAGAAGGGATCGGTTGGTAGGCCATGTTTTGAGGCATCAAGGGATCACAAATTTAGCATTGGAGGGCAGCGTGGAGGGTAAAAATCGTAGAGGGAGACCAAGAGATGAATACACTAAGCAGATTCAGAAGGATGTAGGTTGCAGTAGGTACTGGGAGATGAAGAAGCTTGCACAGGATAGAGTAGCATGGAGAGCTGCATCAAACCAGTCTCAGGACTGAAGACCACAACAACAAGCTCTGCACATCTGTTCGACGTCCCTTCTTGAAAGCGAGGATGGCCTATGCCCTTTCCTAATCCTTTGGAACGCTACGCTCTTCTAGAGACCTACGGTACACCGCTGCAAGAAGAGGGGCAAGTTCCTTCGCGTACTCTGTGTAAAATCGAACTGGGATCCCATCAGGTATAGCGGCCTTTCCTCTTTTGAGCGATTTTAATTGTTTCTCAATCCCTCTGTCGTCTATTTCGATATCTACCGTTTTGTCGTCTGTGCAACAATCTAGAGTAGGAACTACAGTGCAGTCTTCCTCTGTGAAACAGCTTTGGAAAAAGACATTTAGTATTTCGGCCTTTAATCTGTCATCCTTTGTTTCAGTACCATTTTGGTCACAGAGTGTCTGGACATTTTGTTTTGATCCACCTACCGTTTTGACATAAGACCAAAATTTCTTAGGATTTTCTGCCAAGTCAGTACATAGACCTTTACTTTCGAATTCACTGAACGCCTCTCGCATAGCCCTCCCCACACAACATTTCGCTTCGCGTAATTTTTGTTTGTCTGCAAGCCTTTGGCTATGTTTATGTTTGCTGTGAAGTTCCCTTTGCTTCCGCAGCAGTTTTCTAACTCGGTTGTTGTACCACGGTGGCTCTTTTCCATCTCTTACGATCTTGCTTGGCACATACTCATCTAACGCATATTGTACGATCATTTTGAACTTTATCCACTGATCCTCAACACTATCTGTACTTGAGACAAAACTTTTGTGTTGAGCCGTCAGGTACTCTGAAATCTGCTTTTTGTCACTTTTGCTAAACAGAAAAATCTTCCTACCTTTTTTAATATTTCTATTTACGGCTGAAATCATCGATGCAGTAACCGCTTTATGATCGCTGATTCCCTGTTCTGCGTTAACTGTTTCAAATAGTTTAACTGCTCAAGGTAGTTTTCAGATAAAGCACTTTAAAAAATTTCACTGGATTCTTTGTCCCTGCCACCCGTTATAAACGTTTGAGTCTCCCAGTCTATATCCAGCAAATTAAAATCTCCACCCAGAACTATAACATGGTCGGGAAATCTACTCGAAATATTTTCCAAATTTTCCTTCAGGTGCTCTGCCACAACAGCTGCTGAGCCAGGGGGCCTATAGAGACATCCAATTACCATGTTTGAGCCTGCTTTAACCGTGACCTTCACCCAAATTATTTCACATTCCGTATCTCCATCTATTTCCTTCGATACTATTTCACTTTTTATCGCTATAAACACGCCTCCCCCTTCACTGTCCAGCCTATCTCTGCGGTATACATTCCAATCTGAGTTTAGAATTTCATTACTGTTTACATCTGGTTTCAGCCAACTTTATGTCCCAATACTACTGTATGTGGGCATTGTGACCGTTTATTAATGAGAGCAGTTCTGGGACCTTTCTATAGACGCTCCTGAAGTTTACTATTACCACATTAATATTGTTATTGCCTGTTGCGTTTTGCCTACTACTACCTTGCCGCGTCTCAGGATGCGTCTTGTCGGGCCTAGGGAGGGAATTCTCTAACCTAAAAAAACCCACATGTGCACTCCACACTGACTTCGCTACCCTTGTAGCCGCTTTCTGCGTGTAGTGCACGCCTGACCTATTCAGGGGGACCCTACATTTCTCCACCCGATAACGGAGGTCGATAAATTTGTACCCAAGATCTCCGCAGAATCGTCTGAGCCTCTGGTTTAAGCCTTCCACTCGGCTCCTAACCAGAGGACCGCGATCAGTTCTGGGAACGAAACTACAAATAGTTAGCTCAGATTCCACCCCGCGAGCGAGGCTTTCCGCCTTCACCAACTCCGCCAACCGCCTGTACGAACTGAGGATGACCTCTGAACCCAGACGGCATGAGTCATTGGTGCCGACATGAGCAAGAATTTGCAGTCGGGTGCACCCAGTGCTCTCTATCACCGCTGGCAGGGCCTCCTCCACATCTCGGATGAGACCCTCCTTCAAGCAGACAGAGTGAACACTGGCCTTCTTCCCCGACCTTTCCGCTATTTCCCAAAGGGACTCCATCACCCGCCCCACGTTGGAGCTCCCAATCACTAATAAACCCCTCCCCCCGTGTGCCTGCTCGGACCTTGCCGAAGGAGCGGCCACATGTCCACTCACAGGCAGAGCGGGCGATGCCACACGGCCAGCCTCCACATTGACCCTCCCTTGGTGGAGAACTGTCGAATAACCCGACAAAAAGAAGTGCGTGTCGCACACTGTTTGGAGAATGTCGAGCATGAAGCGTTACAACACTATCGACATTCCTGCCACTTTCTCCATAAATGTAAACATTTTCAGTTTTCTCTTCTATCGTAATAGCCCGCACTTTAGCTAATAATGCACTCAGGTTATTAATAAAAGTATTGAAGAAATGAGGAACAACGTGCACATAATGATATCAAGTCAAACAATGAATGAATGAATGTTCCAAAACTGCGAAAACTGAGTCGTTTGCCACAGACGTCTGTGTTTATGTTTTTGTTAATTTTTCTCGAGATAATACCGTTTTGGAAATAAGTATGTTATTTGTCGATTACAGTGCTATACATTACGCAATGACAGAAGTTTTACACACAAAAGTGACGTACACTCATGTTCAGAAAAAAACAGAACACCTTGAACGACTAAAGATATGAAATTCATATTTACAGGACATGTGCACTAGTATGTTTTGTAGAAATTATGAGCTTTTGAACCTTGTCGGACGGCGGGTACAAGGTCAACAGTGTGTTTTAAGTAGATGTGCAGGATGCGTCGCAGACGTATGCGCGAACCGTACCGTCAAATCAGTGAGTTTGAAAGAGGGCGCATTATTGGCATGATAACGTGTAATGCATCTATCCGGAAAATTGCTGCTCACAGAAAAATTGCATGGGATTTTTCCTATTGTGCTGTTGGTACTGGTCTATGAGAACAGGCAGCCCTTGACCTTACTCTCTTCCGAAAACATATCAAAGACCAGAGCAGTGTTTTGACACACGTACTGTAGGAATGCCACATGTGGCGTAAATTTGATGAAAAAAGTATTTTGTAGGTAATGTATGTCGGAAGAAAGACGTATTAGTTACGGCAAGGCGTGCAGCTAATACTGAACTTTAGGAAGCTGCAACAGCTGTTGGTCCTAAAACACCAAGTGCACAGCCATTTGAAAAGCATGAAACTTTGAGAGTCTTCGACAACGCTCACAAGTGTAAAAATGTGCATCGTTGAAGAGCTGAAGCGTTATTTTTTCCATGCAGACACATTTTGACGTCAAAATCGTAAGTGAACAACAGAGACATAAAAAAGTATATCACACGATTATCACACCATACAACTGATACAAAACTATCTGCTCCCTGCGCAGCTTTGCCGTCAGTCACACCAATGAGGCACAGCAAACTGACGATTAACTCACTGTACATTTTCAGAATAGGTGTCTGCCTGCTACAATGCTACGTTGGTTTGAAGGTATGAATAGTTCACTGTAATGATAGTCTAATACATAGCGTCATGGCACTGCTAATATCTGCTAAGTTAACTGTGTCGTATTGGGTGTAGTATATTGCAGATATCTATAGATTAATTGCAGGCAATGCCCTACTGTGAAATGCTGTGTGAAACTTCTCAGGGAACGGTCTCCGTCACATCTGGTATACTTGCAGATAGTTTGGACGTAAGAATCGTTCAGTCTCATAGCTGAGGAATTCTGAGTCAATGATAGGAATTGGTGAAATTCTAGCACCACTATGCACAAATTTCTGTAACCATGTGCTTGACAGTTATAGTGAGAGAGAAATCAGAGTGGGATAGTTTTCTTTTCTGTTCACGATGTTAGTAAAATATCAGTAGCATACTGTTATGTTCAAGCTTCAAATGCTGGAGTCCTGCACATCTCTACCTCTATCAAGGAGTTCGCTTTCATTGCATTGCCCAGTGAGACGTATATTTATAACAGTCATTTTTTGTAAGTGCAAACGATCATCAGCTGTGACAAATAATAGGGTGACAGCTTACCATAGGCATTGCTTAAACCAAAAGCATGTTTGAAATACACTGTGTACAGGATCATTCTCGAGATTTCCAGAGAATTGAAAGGTATATCACCAGTTACAAAGATGAACGTAATGTACTTGAGAGATTCAGTATCACCAACATATGAAATTGCATAAAACATATCAAACCGATACGATTATGTTCCTGAAGATCTTCTGCTGTTGCAGTGGAATCATTGTTTGAGTTTGAAAAGTACAGGAGAGAGAGATGGAAGACTTAGATTTGTTGTAACAGTTCTTGGAAAATATCATGTACTGTAAAGGAAATGACATAGGAGACACTGCTAAGATGAATTAAAGAGATTTGTTTGGAGTACCTATGAAGTAAGCATGACAACGGATATGGAACAAAATCAGAAATGCACTGCTAGGATCTTAACAGCTATGCATCGCCCAGATGAAAATGCAACAGTGTCGATTCACCTATTTAGCCATAAATTTCAATGGTTTTGAAGCAATATTCGTTGAAATCAGCATAAAACTGGCGTGAAAATTAGATGATTTGTTGTATACATGTCAGCTGTTTCTCTTTACACATCGTAAGGAGACGACTGATGGTACGTGTGGAAAAAAAAAAGCGCAGTGAAGCAGGAACTTAGGGATGTAAAAGTTCTGTGATATGGTTGTTATGTGGCGTTCCTCGAGCGAGTAACCAGATTTGACTCTTCAGTATACATGTTCACTGGTAAGGGAGTAGATCTGAAGCAGGAATTCTCTGGTTTACTTCAAAAAATGATTGATGTCGGTCTATGTTCACTGATTTCAACACAAAATTCAGTGTTTTCGGTTCTGTTCCACTCATAAATGGGTCTTCACTGGCCTTACGCAAAATGCACGTTCACAGCGGTATATCGTTCTGCAGTCTCCCCTTAAGTGTACTTCTGTACACTCCTGCATGCCCCAACACACTAGAGAAAGACACTGCGACGGCACTGCACCGAGTGTGCCTGGTAGTGCCGGCGCGTGTCTCAGTTCTCTGTGTGGACACCCATCAAGCGAAATTCTAAATTTAGAGTTCTAAAATTAGAGTGCGGACTTACATAATTGGTTACGTCGAGGTATACAGCCATGATCGGAGAACACATCTAATCTTATCATAAACTGATGACACGGTACCAACTTTTTCAGATTTGTACCATGTAGGAGGAAGCGGCCGGTCTGGGACGTGAATCCGTCGCTGACGTGGGACTGCGTCAAGCCATTCAGTGTGGTGCAGCGTGCTCGAAGCATATTGGCACTGAGTTATATGAGGGCAGCCGACCTGGGCTGACACCTGTGGAGCATGCACAACATTATACCATCTTGTGGCGGCCACACGGCTGAGTGAAGAAGGATCCTTTATTGTATGATTATATGATAGCGGAACAAACACTGGTAGCAGTTACTTCTGTAAAATATCTGGGAGTATGCGTGCGGAACGATTTGAAGTGGAATGATCATATAAAATTAATTGTTGGTATGGCGGGTACCAGGTTGAGATTCATTGGGAGAGTGCTTAGAAAATGTAGTCCAGCAACAAAGGAGGTGGCTTACAAAACACTCGTTCGACCTATACTTGAGTATTGCTCATCAGTGTGGGATCCGTACCAGATCGGGTTGACGGAGGAGATAGAGAAGATCCAAAGAAGAGCGGCGCGTTTCGTCACAGGGTTATTTGGTAACCGTGATAGCGTTACGGAGATGTTTAATAAACTCAAGTGGCAGACTCTGCAAGAGAGGCGCTCTGCATCGCGGTGTAGCTTGCTCGCCAGGTTTCGAGAGGGTGCGTTTCTGGATGAGGTATCGAGTATATTGCTTCCCCCTACTTATACCTCCCGAGGAGATCACGAATGTAAAATTAGAGAGATTAGAGCGCGCACGGAGGCTTTCAGACAGTCGTTCTTCCCGCGAACCATACGCGACTGGAACAGGAAAGGGAGGTAATGACAGTGGCACGTAAAGTGCCCTCCGCCACACACCGTTGGGTGGCTTGCGGAGTATGAATGTAGATGTAGATGTAGATGAAGTGCTGCGGTCGAATCCCTATCCATCTGGCAGCTGGAGACACTATACTTGTTATTGATGCATCTAAAGACTGCAGAAGGGAGATGTTTGTTTGAATAAAGACGTAAGTGTTCGTATCATATTTATACTGCACATAATAGTGACAACCATACTCGTTGCATAGTTTTAAGGTTAGCACAAGTGCTCTAGTTCTGACAACCAGCAGAATTTCTCACCATTTTAAACTTGAGGCAAGTGGTTTGTTTTGATTTTTCCCATCATTTTAAACCCTTGTGTTTAAAATTTAAGGTAACTGGGATGGGTTAAACTGTTTAAATTGTGACCTTATAGGAGCAATTGTTCAAACTGTTGACAAGTGGGCTAGCAACATTTGCATTTAGGGCAGTGGGTTGACCTCATGGAGTATTTGTTCAAATAAAGACATAAACATGCCTATCCTTTCTCAGCAGTTGTTTAAGCACAGTACAAGTGGGCTTTGGACAAGTCAGATCGAAACTTTGCGTTACAATGGTTTAAACTTCAGCCTAAGAGGAGGTTTTTAAACATAGCACTAACGGACTGCAAATTGCAGCAAGTGATATGTGTGAGGTCAGGGGAAAACTCAGAGGCCATCTTGAATTCTGTACTTAGAACAAGTGAACTGAAAGGCGTAACTGCTGTAAATAGTTCTGCAGGTTCCTACGCTTCTGCGTAAATAATAGCTTTCTACCAAGTGGTCATAATGGAAGTGCGACTACCCACAGAAGTCCAGCGTGGGCAGTATTTATCGTACGACAGCGAAATTTGGAAGATATGCTGACGTTTTAATGCAGAACCGATTTACGCTGGAAAAAATTGCTTCCAGTTTTGGCCATCAGGTGCTAATCTGGCGCTATAGCTGCAAGAAAGACGTCTCGAAATGTTTGTGTATGTGATGAATTAGAACGAAATTTTTCTATATGTGCTGAATTAGGAACGAGACGTGGGTATAAAAGGTCAAACAAGTGAGAAAGTTACACAGTTTGTTCGGTATGAGCACCAGAGACGTCGACGATACGCTGCATCCATAAAACGACGTGATCAGCAGCATCCCGCAGCAGCTCCGGTGGAATCTGAGCTATGTGTTCCTGTATAGTGGTCTTCAGATCAGTTAGACGCTGAAAGAGTCCCTGGTAAATATCCCCCAGAGCCCTCAGATCAGGTGATCCCGCTGGCCATGCATCTGGAAAACATCTGGGGAAGGATGCATTAAGCATATGTTTCACTGGGCGAGTGACAGAGGGTGTTGCTTCATTTTGCTTCAACACAATGGTTTCCTCGCAGTTGCGCCCTTCCAACGTAGGAATCAAGGTGGCGCACCCGACAGGCCCTCTTGGGGTACTCTCTTCAAAGAAGAACTGACCGAGACTAAATATGCTTGTCACTTCACTCCACACAGTCACATACGACGAGTGGAATTGCTCTTTGTGCATAACACGTGGATTAACAGGACCCAAATTTCGGCAGTTCTGTGTATTTGCTGCACCTTGTAGTGTAAAATGTGCCTCGTCACTCCATAGAATACTGCCTGGTCACATGTCGTCAACATTGATCCGTGCCAGAAAACGAAGAGCAGATTGAGAATGTTACTATGGATCTTAAGGTTTCAGTTACTGTGCTGTGTGGATCTTGTGCAGGCCCCAGTAAATATAGACCGCGAAACTTACCGTACTGTTGACCGTGGTATGGGTAACTCTCGGGCACCTGCTGCACGGTCAGTTACAACAACAGAAGCATCGTCAATATCTTTACTAGATTTCCTACCAAGCTCACACGTTTTCAGATTGCATTATCATCTTCATTAAACCATTTGATGACATCGGGCCTTTCCTCAGACCTTTCAGAAGGTGATACTCTCTCAATGCAGCACTCTAATTGCTGCCGTTCACATAATACAGTTCCACTAACAGCACACAGTCTTTCTTCGTGATAGTCGTCAATCATGTTATGGCTTGCCAGATGACTGTGTGGATGTTGTACTCTCATACGAACAGTGTACAGTGCTAGATTTGATTCTGGTGGCCAAAACTGGAACTAACTTTTTTCCAGCAAAAATCGATAGATATGCATTAGCACATCTACCACGTTTCGCTGCCATACGATTATTACGTTTTACCATAAACTTAATAAACACAACAGATACACATAATGGAGACTTTAGTCGTCAATAATACATATTCCCTCACTGTTTACAACAGTCTGCCAATGATGAGATAACTTTCGATTCCGTGACGGTAGAAATCACGTGGTTTTGAGGCAAAGAACTCGTTGAGCCATATTCGGAGCGCATTTTACACCTCAGGGAAGCAACTCTTGGTACACCACACCTTCGCTGTTCCACCGGATGCATAAGATTATGTTTTGTGAATGCGTGCAGGTCATTGTACATGAGTTGCTGCTCAACCATTCCTTTCTTTTCCTTGTGTTAGCATAAAGACCCCATTTCTCGGCACCAGTAATGACACTTGGTAGGAATGGTCGGTTTTGTTCATGAGCCAATTGATGACGAACAAGGTAGCTTTTGCGATTTTTGCTTAGAGCATGCGATACACTTACACTCGAGCCTAGCGGTCTAAGGCGCTGCAGTCGTAGACTGCGCGGCTGGTCCCGGCGGAGGTTCGAGTCCTCCCTCGGGCATGGATGTGTGTGTTTGTCCTTAGGATAATTTAGGTTAAGTAGTGTGTAAGCTTAGGGACTGGTGACCTCAGCAGTGAAGTCCCATAAGATTACACACACATTTGAACATTTTTCAATTTTTACACTCGATTTTTTTAAGCTTCCCCATTGCATGCAATTGTCGCACTTTGGTGAAATGGTCTCATTTCATCGCATTTGCCAGTTCTCGAGTACACTGATGTGGATTGTTGTGGATTAATACGTTTAAACGATCTTCATCTAACCGCAAAGGTCTTCCTGAACGTGGATGGCCATTAATATCAAAACAATCGTCCTTAAAATGAGAAAACCGTTTGCTTTCTGTGTTCTGTCCAATGGAATTATCCCCATACATGACGCAAATGTTTCTGGCTGCCTCTGCTGCTGTTAACCTTCTACTGAACTCAAACAGAAGAACATGTCGGAAGCGTTCCGATTTCTCCTCTTGGGACTCAATTTTCTAGGGTCCATAGTGAACTACAAATAAAAAATAGCAATCGATTAATAATCGATTAATAATATGAACATGCAAAAAAAAAAGAAAAACGCTATGAACTTATGCACCAACCTAATATAATCACCTGGTACCTGCATAAGGAAACCATGTTAAGTGGTTTTTGATGTCGCTGAAAGTAGGTCAGTTGTAAATAGCAGCCAAGTTCAGAGTGGTTACTTCCCCTTTGTCCTAGCTTACAGAGACCACCATCTTGATTTCAAAAATGGTTCAAATGGCTCTGAGCACTATGGGACTCAACTGCTGAGGTCATTAGTCCAAATAAAATGGCTCTGAGCACTATGGGACTCAACTGCTGAGGTCATTAGTCCCCTAGAACTTAGAACTAGTTAAACCTAACTAACCTAAGGACATCACACACATCCATGCCCGAGGCAGGATTCGAACCTGCGACCGTAGCGGTCTCGCGGTTCCAGACTGCAGCGCCAGAACCGCGCGGCCACTTCGGCCGGCTACTTGATTTCTGATATCATAGAGCTGTGTCAGTATCCTTGGTCAGCCATCTCAAATTTTTTGTATTTCACACCAATAGGACATTACACCATCTTGTATATCCCGCTAATTTGTACTTAGGACAAGAATCGTACTTCAGTAGTTAAAACAGAGGAGTTGGGAGAAACCTCTAGCACCTTTGGCTGTTTTGAATCTCCCACCATGTTTTTTAAACAGGGGCAAATGGCCTATTAGGAGAAATCTGACAACAGCACATGATAGCATGAGAGGGTGGGGGGTGAAATGCAATGACGTCGTCAATGACGTCATAGGGGAGGGGTGATGCGATGACGTCGTCGGTGATTTCGTAGGGAAAGGGGGAGGATGTGCGACATCCTTTATTCGAGAACCGACTCAGGCTGCTTGGGACCAGATGTGTAACCAGTGCGTTGCCCTGATTTTAAGACTATTTTTGTGTACGTAATTACCCCCATTCCAATGGATGTGACTGCCCTTGTTAATGTTGCACATCATGACAAGAAACAGAATGTCGCTCGCAGGAAACTGAACACCGGGTATAAATTGATTTCATCACGCCTTTATAAAATGTGATATTTCCGTGAAACATTCGTCTGTCCTGCATAATTCAGAAGTAAAAGTGTTACCATTCGTTCCTCAAAGTTTTAAAACGAGGTCTTAAAGTCTTAAGCACTGACCGAGCGAGGTGGCGCAGTGGTTAGCAGACTGGACTCGCATTCGGAAGGACGACGGTTCAATCCCGCGTCCGACCATCCTGATTTAGGTTTTCCGTGATTTCCCTAAATCGCTCCAGGCAAATGCCGGGATGGTTCCTTTGAAAGGGCACGGCCGACTTCCTTCCCCATCCTTCCCTAACCCTATGAGACCGATAACCTCGCTGTTTGGTCTCTTCCCCCAAACAACCAAACAACCAACCATCTTAAGCACTGATGTTAAATGTGCGCATGATGAACTGAAAAAGAGACATTTCCATATTTTAAAATGATTTGTATTGTGTTACAACAGGCAGTAGGTTTCTGTAATAAACATACAGCAAAATTTTTATCCACTAACGTATTATTACTTGTCGATAACCCCGTTTTGGCATCTTGATCTATTTATCAAGTATTACATTGTACACACAGACACACATTACATACATGTAACAAAGCAATTCAGAGTGTGCATTCAGCAAACAAATGCTCTTGCGCTTGTTAATTCTTAATCTTTGGATCTCAAACAGCTTTGAATGTCCTACGACATTCTTCCTTCATTACCCAAAGGGTAAAGGACACAATTTCATCGTTTAGGTATCAAAGTGATCTCCCTTGAACATAATAAGTGGATAACTATCAACGACTGAGATGCAACAGTTGTTGTTTGCTGCATTAGAATCTTGTTTTTGGCTCATGCCACATTTTGAGGCTCACAAAATGAGTAACACCAAAAACTGCAATTTTAGAATCTTACCCGCTATTTGAAAAATTGGGGACACTGACGTCCCAGCGTGTAATGTATTTCGCACGCTTCTACAAGTAACATTAGACGATTAGCTTACTGTAATTTACCAGGACCTTGGCAGTAGGACTGGCAGACAGTGATGAGGAGTCTTACATAAGCGCTGCTTCAGAAGGACACGTTGTTCCAAGGACGTATACGGTTCGTTTGTAGCCGAGACAATTTGTCCAACGGCCGGACGACAGCTGCAGCCGCTGTTCGTGTTATGTCGGCAAGGCTCGGGAATTTCCGCCAGATAGACCACTTACCTTCCCGGCGCTATCGCCGCCGCTGCCAGACAGCTGCACCCAGACAACGTGCGCTCCACGCTGTTACATTGTTCGGAGTCATTCACGTGTCACGTAAGTCATTTGTACGCTTTTCAGTTTATGTGGAATATTCTTCTTCTTCTTTTCCCTTTACCCGTTTGCCTTTTGGGTCGGCATTGTTATATTATTATAGTACTTGGGGTACCGGGCTTCGCTCAGGGAGTTGATATGAGATTGTGGGGTAGTTGGAAAGAAGGATAAGCTTTAAAGTGTAAGAGGTAAAAAAAATTTATTGGAAACATTATAAGTATTTACAATACTTGTTTATAAACAACATTTTTCATTTTATTATCCTGGGGGTGTATGCACAAAATTTTCTGATTTCCTACTCGAGAGCAAGCTACGTACAGTTGACCGTGAGAGAAGCAAAAGTCTTTCAGGTTTATGCCGCAATATTTTAAAGTTTGTCGTTGCGCTTTGTTAGTTGTAAAACTGTAGGCTAATTTGATTGTAAATTGCAGTGTCTTAAATTGGAATGGCAGTTCAGTAGAGACTAGTGGTGTTCTCGGGGTAAGTAGTTTATGCCCCTTGTTCTTTCCACTCATAAGTTCGGCTTCGATTATGTTAATCGATAGCTGTTTGACGATCACCCTGTTCCATTACTTGTCCGCGTCTGCGCTTCTCGTGGGGTGATTTTTTCGTGGCTAGCTTGAGTTCGCAGTCTTTTATTATAAGATTGTGTCGCAGTTCTTGAGTCTTCAGTCCCTTCATTTCGTTATTCTTCGGTTTCCCTAATTCTCGCGGTGCTCATTCTCGTTCGCTGGGAAATTACATGTGCGCTGCGCTTTTTGTGTGTTTCGTTTTTTCGTTGTTCTTTTTGTTTTCGCCGTTTTGCTTCACACCTGGTAAGATCTCCTCTTTTACGTTTGGGCATTGTCATTCACTCACTGCACCACTTTGTCGGTTCATCCCTTCTTCACTGATAAGAAACTGATGTTCGAACCCACGACGGGTCTTGCTATATATATGCTTGCCACTGACCAATGGGTATGTTCCACAATGATGTAAGATGTTCCGGGATGTTTCCAAACATTCAGGAATCTTTCCAAATATTTCAGGCTATTCCCAAACATTCCAGAACAACCCGTGTCATTGTGGATCATTCCGGAACATTCTGGAATGTTCTACAAATATCTAGAGGGCGAAACTTCCCAGCCCTTATATCTTCAAAAGCACGCCATTCAGATAAAAATGGGAACCTTCTCCGTGGAGGGGGTACAGGGCTACCACACTATATAACTCCCTTGATCGTACCGGCTCTCTTTTCTGAGTTTTAGCGGCACGCACATTGTATACTTACTTTTATAGTGTATATTGATATTCCCTGGGACGAAATTTGTGTACTCCATCTTCTGTATCTAGAGTAATCTCATGTTGAAGTGTTACAATTGTTTGCGTAGCGCGTATCGAAAGCGGGACGTGGGGACTGGCCCACTGTTTCCCTAGACTGGTGTGGGAGACCGCTGAAAAAACACAAGAAAATGTCATCGCCAAAAACTGTGTTTATTCCTTCATGCCACATTTCTTATATTATCATTATAATATTCTTTCCTTTCTGTCACAACGTGTCAGTTTCAAAGGTGATATCAACAAATACGGGTTCAGACACTATTGTAAATTTCCGGGCACAACCACTCGTGTGAGTAAAGCCGCTTCGCAACTAAGGTTACATTACGTGCATAGTAGCACATCCAATTGTTGTCATCCCGTTTTCATTGCTTCTGAAAACTCGAAAATGTAGTAAGAAAAGCAATAACAACAACAACGACGACGACAGAAACAACAACAAAACGTATTTCATCACAATGTGTTTATTATCTCCCACGAAACCTGGGGAAAACGCCGAATGTTCGTAAGTTGCTGTCATGACATTTGCAATTCATTCTTCTATCTTCACGTATGAATTGGTTTACACCTGTGCTGTAAGCTGGTCAAAAACTCTGGAGCGAAATATTCTGGCAATAAATTTTGGACAAGCAGTGGGTTTCCCAAAATCTTATGGGTCGAACAATTCAACAGGAATATTTTGGGTGTAATAATCGTTTTACAGTGACAGAATATGTAATACTAGTATTTAGTGAAAAAGTTTACAGGCATCATCTGCACCAAGCACTTATATGCGCTATGAAGCAAATAGCCGTTGTATGCATAGCTTCAGTTTGGAGGAAACAAAAAATAGAAGGACAGTACGAGCTACAGAACGTGTTTCAAACGAGCAAACAGACTGGCGATAGACACAAAATTTGAACTGCTGTAATTATGATAAGATTCTTTATATATGAGGCTGATATCTGTCCAGATATCATTGGTGATCTTGCAGCTCTCGAAGAATGAAGTTATAATGAAATATAGACCTTTCGCTGCTTACAGGCGTTGATAAATATCAACGGGGACAGTTGAAAAATGTGCGCCCCTACCGGGACTCGAACCGGGACACATTTTTCAACTGTCCCCGTTGATATTTATCAACACGTGTAAGCAGCGAAAGGTCTAGATTTCATTATAACTTCATAGGCTGGTTATAGGTTGTGGTGACGTTGGAATGTGATAGCTTCTTTTTCTGCAAGCGGGTCGAGAGGTGCGATCAAGCTGACAGAAGATAAGCGCCTATTAATGCGTAGGCTTCCATGTCCGGTGTCAACGTCGTTAAAATTCTTGCCTCAGAGGACCGCTACAACTCGGGTGAAACATCGATTTATTTTAAAATTTTGTAACACGACGCAGCGGTACACCGAGAAGGATTTTAATGAGGAGTAGTTCTCTACGTCTACATCTAAGTGATTACTCTGCTTTTCACAATAAAGTGCCTGGCAGAGGGTTCAATGAACCACATTCAAGCTGTCTCTCTACCGTTCCACTCTCGAACGGCACGCGGGAAAAACGAGCACTTAAATTTTTCTGTGCGAGCCCCGATTTCTCTCATTTTAACGTGATGATCATTTCTCCCTATGTAGGTGGGTGCCAAAAGAATGTTTTCGCAATCGGAGGAGAAAATTGGTGATTGAAATTTCATGAGAAGATCCCGTCGCAACGAAAAACGCCTTCGTTTTAATGATTGCCACTCCAATTCACGTATCATGTCTGTGACACTATCTCCCCTATTTCGCGATAATACAAAACGAGCTGCCCTTCTTTGTACTTTTTCGATGATATCCGTCAGTCCCAACTGATGCGGATCTCACACCGCACAGCAATACTCCAGAATAGGGCGGACAAGTGTGGTGTAAGCAGTCTCTTTAGTAGACCTGTTGCACCTTCTAAGTGTTCTGCCAATGAATCGCAGTCTTTGGTTTGCTCTACCCACAATATTATCTAAGTGATCCTTCCAATTTAGGTAATCCCTAAGTATTTACTTGAATTTACAGCCTTCAGATTTGAGTGACGTATCGCGTAATCGAAATTTTGCTGATTTCTTTCAGTACTCATGTGAATAACTTCACACTTTTCCTTATTCGGGGTCAATTGTCATTTTTCGCACCATACAGATATCTTATCTAAATCATTTTGCAAGTCGTTTTGATCATCTGATGACTTTACAAGACGGTAAATGACAGCATCATCTGCAAACAATCTAAGACTGCTACTCAGATTGTATCCTGTGTCGTTAGTATAGATCAGGAACAACAGAGGGCCTATAGCACTTCCTTGGGAACGCCGGATATTACTTCTGTTTTACTCGATGACTTTCCGTCTATTACTACGATCTGTGACCTTTCTGACAGGAAATCACGAATCCAGTCGCACAACTGAGGCGATACTCCGTAGGCACGCAGTTTGATCAGAAGATGCTTGTGAGGAACGGTGTCGAAGGCCTTCTGGAAATCAAAAAATAAGGAATCAATTTGACATCCCCTGTCGATAGCACTTATTACTTCAGGAGTATAAAGAGCTAGTTGTGTTTCACAAGAACGATATTTTCTGAAACCGTGCTGACTATGTGACAATAAATTGTTTTCTTCGAGGTACTTCATAATGTTCGAATACAGTATATGTTCCAAAACCCTACTGGAAATCGACGTTAGTGATATAGGCCTGTAATTCAGCGGATTACTCCTACTTCCCTTTTTGGGTATTGGTATGACTTGAGCAATTTTTCAGTCTTCTGGTACGGATCTTTCTGTGAGCGAGTGGTTGTATATAATTGCTAAGTATGGAGCTATTTTATCAGTATACTCTGAGAAGAACCTTACTGGTATACAATCTGGACCAGAGGCCTTGCCTTTATTGAGTGATTTAAGCGGCTTCGTTACGCCGAGGATATATACTTCTATGTTTCTCATCTTGGCAGTTGGTCTTGATTGATCTGGTTTCGATGTTGTGGTTAGCAGCGGATAAACCAAACGTCTGAACAAGCTGAAAACCCCAATTGATAGAATTCTCATTTACGCGTGTTTGTCTATTTGTCCCAGCAGCTGTGTTCTTCACCGAAAATAAAATTTAATAGCATTCTGGGCTCTGTTATTTAAAATTTGTTTGCTTAAAAGTAAGCTTTACTTGCTAAGATCGATAAAAATTATCTCATCGTTATGTAGTGGCTCCTCTGCCGCTGTTCCTCTGGCATCTCAGCTTCCCCCGACCGCTTGTAGCGGTTGATACCATTACACACTGCTTGGATGAGCCCTCAAACTATTACCACGATTTAGTTTTTGTCATTTATTTAAAGTATCCAGCATGGCAAACACACTTATTCAGTTTGTATTATTATATGTATATTCAACTGAAGGATTATGATGATTAAACCTCTATCGCCCGACTTTCGATCATTCTACTTTAGCTTCTTCTAAAACCTTTCGTCTGGTGAACTTCTGTCTTAACTACTTCGAACTACATTGTTCACTGTAAGGAAGTATCTTGTTACAGATTTTTTTAAAAAACATGTGAACTAATTTTTTTGTAATGCGATTGTTAGGGACTTTTTCTCTGTTCTATGATGCTACAATACCGATCACAAGGCAGATGTGTGGCTACTACAAGGGCACTTGTGACTGATTTAGGAATGGTTCAAATGGCTCTGAGCACTATGGGACTCAACATCTATGGTCATAAGTCCCCTAGAACTTAGAACTACTTAAACCTAACTAACCTAAGGACATCACACACATCCATGCCCGAGGCAGGATTCGAACCTGCGACCGTAGCAGTCGCGCGGCTCCGGACTGAGCGCCTAGAACCGCTAGACTACCGCGGCCGGCATTTAGGAATGGGAAAAGTTTTATGTGAAGGGTGTATGCAACTGAAACGGCCCTCTCGTACAGTATCTTACCTATAGCTAGATAGTCCACCCAAGGATATGACTGAAAGAAACACTACGGTACAGGAGTTTTCATTAGCTGGAGAGCTTTTGCCCTAACTTCTCCCTACCTCAGCCAAATATAAATGAAATTGTATTTCGTGCCCTATCTAGTGCATTCAGCTTTCCTTAAATTCTTTCCTAGTGAAAGCTGTATTTACTCAAGTTGTTTTTAAGAACGAATTTGTAACTTGTGGCACAATGGCTGGATGAAATCAAAATGAGGATTAGAGAGCAAAGCGAGATGCATTCAGTGAATTTCAAAATTAAATTTCGCCAAATCATCTGATTAAAAATTCTAAAAAGTTTTAGCCTTAGATAAAGTTAGTAAGCAGATCGATATCACCTGCTGCAGGGGTGACCAAGAATTCAGCTCACGCGCTCAGCCTGCCTCCACGCTCCCCCCACCAGCAGATCATGATGTCTGAGCGATATTTAAATGGCAATACAGTCGCACTGCGTGCGACTTGGTTTCATTTTATTTGTCAACAACATAGAGCACAAACGAAACTAATTTTCAGTATCATTAATTTTTTGCGTAATGAAGACATCATTTTTATGTAATACAAAATGTCGGCATATGGACAGACGCAGACAGTTTAACAGATTTTCGCGCTCAGGTTGCCACGTATTTCTGATTTATTTAGTTTATTAATCATAAATGGTTTTTCACACAATTAGGTTTATCAAAATATTGTAGTACTTTTGCAACGTAATTATGGAGACGTGGAAACTCTACCTGAGGAGAACAATGTAGATGTCCGGGACAGTTTTAATGTAGATTACTCAGTTCCAGCGAGATGGACAGGAGCCTTTCAACTCAAATGGCAAACTGTCTCGAAAACAGTTCGAAAAAATGTAAGATCGGCAGTGTCTTCAAAATGTTTAAGAAAGAATGCCTGTAATTCTTTCAAGGCGACAATGAATTATTCAAACGTCGCATTTTCTTTAACGCCAGTGACCTTCGGGAACTGCTCTGTATTTTTTGTCAGAAATTGTCCCTTCAGTCTTCAATGCAATTTTCTTTTTAAATGCGTCCGTCATCAAATCAAAATATTTTTTTCACCTTGAAATGCCTTATTGTTAGCAGTGTGAAGTCAAGCCCCTTAAAATTCAAGGTCTGCAATCCATTCCAGATGTTCTAATTTTCGTCCCTGCTCTCCTGTTTCCTTCATAAATTCAGAAATATCGGATTTTAAATCGAATAATCGTACCAGGCATGCCCTTTAACTTTACCAACGTACTTCGCGATAACATATAAAGTCTCCATACTCTTCGTTGATTTCCATCGAAAACTCTTGATATTCCGGTGGACTATTGTAAGCGACTTCAAAAATTTTACTGCTCGTACCAGCAATTCCTTCACGTGCTCCATGTCTGAAAATGTAGCAGAAAGCGCTTCTTGATGTACTGGACAATAAATCCCGTGGGGTATCATATAAGTTTTTGCACTTTCGTTGTCAGCTAATTCATGAAATTCTTTGTGCATGGTGCTGTAATATCATTTCATAGCAAATCTGCGGTACCCGTTGTTTATACAACTGTATAAAATATAATGGGAATTCTCATCCGTCTTTCTGTCATTTCCATTCATTTTTTGTGACAATAGATCGCTAGACTGCCTCTTTTTATGCAAACAGCCATTGAACCTGTGAATGTCCTTCGTACGACGAACAAATAGCGAAGGGCAAATGGCGTTGACACCATGATTCTCCCAAACTGAAGAGAGTTGTGCCGATAAAAAGTCTCATACCACAATACTCAAGGAAATGTCGCACTGTTCCGGGTACTCCCCACAAGGACCAAGCAAAGCTGAGACAGGTCAGGTCTCGGCCGCACATGGTCTGCACAACGTGCGTGTGTAAAGTTTGCCATGCCGTGGCAGACCCTCCTCTATGGTCCCTGCCCTTCAGTGTGTGATGTTCACCCGGTCTGTATAGCTGTGGTTGTTCCTTCGCGTTTCCACTTTACTTTCATATCTCCATCAGCCTATTTGGGCTGCTTTAGAAAGGTGAAGTGTCCCTGATGAATTTGTTACCCAGGTGATATTCAACGACAAGTCCACATTCGAAGTCACTGAGCTTCCCTGTCTGAACCATTCTGCTGTTACTGCTTCCATAATGACAACCACAACACTCCCCGTCTTCTTTTACACAGAGGTGTCCACCTCACGACACATCTAAGAGGTCAATTACACATTACGTAGGGGTTTCCGGATACTTTTGATCAGACAGTATGTATCCAGTGCATCCATATCATGCGATCTTGAGTCAGATAACTGTAGTAGTGATCGTATGGAACATCTGGCTGTCCATGACTGTCATGCTGATGGCCACTACAATGTCTGGCTTCAGATGTTTCAGGAGGACTATACTTTAGGAGATGCTAGTGTAGAATAACTCGAATACAACATTCTATATAAGATGTGTCCTATTTTTATTGTTACAGACATACAGTTGGTTACTGAGATCTGTTTCCATTTCTGTTTTTTCTACAGTGGTGTGAAAAAAGTGTGCTGTCTAAAAGATAAAAAAAGCGTGTTTTACAGAGCAACTAAAAGTGAGACTACAACTGTCAGTGTCTAAACAAGAAAAACGTCAACGATGTGCTAACAGATGGTATTTCCTGATGTAGGAAAAAAATCAAGTGAAAATCACCATTACTGACGATGCTTTACCTCAATAAAGCGAAACGCATCTAGTGAAAAAAACACGTATTTTTTATAGTTGCAACGACAGAACGAAAATACCCTCAAGAAATCAAAAACTAAAACTGTGCACTTCACAAAACGAAAAAGCGTTGTATCCTATGACTATATCATCAGTGAGTCACAGTTGGAATCGGACAACTCATACAAATATCTGGGTGTAAGAGTTTGTACATATATGGAAAGCAATGATCACATAGCCTCAGTCGTGGGTTAGCAGGTGGTAGACTTCGGGTTATTGGTAGAATACTGGGAAAATGCAGTCAGTCTATAAAGGCGATTGTTAAAGAATCACTCGTGCGACCCATATCGCTCAAGTATGTGGGACCTGTGCCAAATAGGACTAGCTTGGGACACTGAACGTATACAGGAAGGGTAGCATAAATGCTCATACGTTTAATTTACGGATTAGGGTGGACTCGAAAGAGTATAATATCAAAATTGACGATTAGGTCACTGTTGCTTTAAAGAGCAGTTATTAACTGTGTAATTATTGTGACTGTTTCCATGGCACAGTGCAGGCTTACCAGCATTAACTTAGAGATAACTGTCGTGTTCGCCTGTGTCGCCGGGCTCCACTCGGAGGTAAGCTATTTAGATTCTTGGCGGTAGATGAAATTTTCACTGCCAGTATTTGTCCAGCAAAGGTAATGTAGGTGGTATCGTGAAGATCCCGATCACCAGTCTTTGCGCGTTGTACTGAGTTAAATTCCAAATCTCTCTGCACTGTCATGAAGTGAGGAAACGTGAAACTGTTGATTGTGGTTAGTCCGCGGGATGGGGACGCTTGTCTTGGCTGCTCCATTTGTGTTGTTCGAGAGGAATAGGTACATTCTAGCACTAGGTTTCATCATCTCCCATCTCCCAACACCATCATTGCGCAGTACAAACATAACACTACACTACACAGGGTGTCCCAGGAAGGTTGCGACAAATTTCGAAGAGTTGTAGAGGGTGTCTTGAGGAACAAATCGAGGATAGGAATCCGTGTCCAGAAACGTCATCCAACGAGTCCAGAAACGTCATCCAACGACGCTGCGGAGCGTCGAAGTTATTGGCAGCGGCGCGTGCCGGTAGGACATCCCTGCGGCAACAAACGTGACTTTGTACGCTGACGGACCACAAGCGGAACGTCTCGCAATGTTGTTTTTCAGTGATCGTGACTGACTGACACGATCGCCAATGGAGAAGATGGAGCCAGCTGCTGCATAGATTGGCCTCGTCTCCTGTGAATGAGATGCTCTGTTGCTTTGGTGGATGACGGTTTTGGATATGGGTTTCCATTTGCAGTTTATTTCTCTCCTGTACACCGAAAACCACTGGGGATTTTAGAGGGTTTCAGGAGAAAGATAAACTGCAGGTCGAAACCCATGTCCGAAACCGTCATCCGCAGAAGCAACAGAGTATCTCATTCACAGAAGACAAGGCCTTTGTACACAGCAGTTATGTGCATCTTCCCCACTGGCGATTGTAGCAATCAGTCACGATCACAAACAACGTTGCGAGACGTACCGCGTATGGTCCGTCAGTGTTAGAGGACCGCCGGTGCCTGTAACTTCGACACCCTGTGTCGTCGTTGGATGACGTGTCCAGTCACGGGTTCCTAACCTCGATTTGTTTCTCAAGACACGCTCACACGCTCAACAACTTCTCGAAGTTTGTTGCAACACTTCTAGCACTGGTTTTATACGGATCGATTACATTTATATACACTCCAGAAAATACGCATTTTTGGACATTTGTGGTAAGTTCCTATGGGACCAAACTGCTGAGGTCACAGGTCCCTAGGCTTACATACTACTTAATCTAACTTAAATAACTTACGCAAGGGACAACACACACACACCCATGCCCGAGAGAGAACTCGAACCTCCTACGGGGAGAGCCGTTCGAACCGTGGCAAGGCACCCCTGACGGCGCAGCTACCCCGTGCGGCAAAAATACGCACATGACAACTCTCACATATCTAGTTTTCGCAAAGAAAGGAGCCAATGTGGGGGAAGGAAGAACACCTTCCAGACTGCTGAACAGATCCGGGGGGGGGGGGGGGGGGGTAGGGGGGATATTCCAGTCAAATGCCATATAAGCCAGTACAATTAGCTCCAAAAATGTGGTTGCGTTTCAGAAATTACTGGAATACTTGAAACTGTTTTAATCACTCAGGTAGGCCTCTGCATGAGTAATCTAAGTTTGCCCCGATTTCCGATTGGAGCTTCAGCCATGATTCAAAGAAAACCACCAAAATTTAGGACATTTTTTTAAAATTCCTGCGAAACTAAGTGTTTAATCGGAAATTCCAAGGTTACCAAAAGTTAAACGCAATAAATTCTGCATCGACTGAGGTTAGTTACAAAAGCTTCGTGAGGAAACTGTTATTTTCAGTTTTCAAAAAAAAAACACTCGTTTGCTGCAGTAAAACGTGTGCATCTGAGAATTAGCCAATTTCACGCAAAATTTTATAGGATAAAAGTTGTGGACCATCAAATTAAATCAGAGAAACTGACAAAAATCTAACTCGTAAGTAAATATCACCATTATTCAATTATTTATGTAAATCTCATAGTTAACGACCAACACCAGTTTTTTTTTTTTTTTTTTTACTTTTAGTTCAGTGACTTCTTCCAGTGTCCACTGTTCTTCGTTTATTAATAAGATACTCATTCTCAACATTTTGTTGCTCCATTAGTGTCGCCAACATGTACTTTTGCCGGGACGCGTATTGTTGATGCTCCTTGCAGGCATCAATCGTTAGCTGACCGTTGTTTCGTACTTATTATGTAAACTGAAGGCGGAGGGGTGGAAAGGGAAGGGAAGGGAAAGAACTACTGATGTCAGCTGTATCGGGACTTTGTGCAGAATTAGCGGCGACGAGTGAAAATGTGTGTCTGACCAGGATTCACACCCAGGATCTCCTGCTTACTAGGCAGTCGCGTTAACCACTGCACCACCCGGACACAGTGTTTATCGCAGTTGCTCAGACTACCTTGGCGCACCTTTCGGCCGACCTACACTCCCGCCTACGCCACCTGTCCGCAGTCCCCGCCATGTCTTCCATGCTCGCAATTTGAAAATCCCGCAGTAGGTCGAACGTAATTGGGCAACAGCACGGTGTGTGGTGGATTCATTGCCCATCGAGGCCAATCAGTCGGACGTGTCCGAAAGAACAGACACCACGCGTTCATATAATTAGTTACGTTTGTTAATGGACGTCAGTGCAATGTCTGGATGAAGCGTTGTGGATGAGGTGGACGTCATCAGTGTGAAGGAGAAAGGAATAAAATATTGCATCAAATTTGCAAATTGAGATGCTACACGTTTTATAAAGACGAAACGACTGTTTTTTTGAAAAACGTGAAAAATTACCGTTTTCTTTCTGCCGTATTACGGGAGGGCATTATCATGGAATGCATCACTTCACGTAGTCCTCCTGGTCTTTGTTCTTGGACTGCGTCTGTAAGACGTCTCAGTTTTAACAGTAAACGTTATCAGTGATTGAAACTTCCTGGCAGATTACAACTGACTCGAACTCGGGACCTTTGCCTTTCGCGGGCAACTGCTCTACCGTCTGTAAAGTTTGGAAGGTAGGAAACGAGGTACTGGCATAAGTAAAGCTGTGAGGACGGGGCGTGAGTCGTGCTTGGGTAGCTCAGACGGTAGAGCACTTGCCCGCGAAAGGCAAATGTCCCGAGTTCGAGTCTCGGTCCGGCACACAGTTTTAATCTGCCAGGAAGTTTCATATCAGCGCACACTCCGCTGCAAAGTGAAAATTACACTCCGCTGCAGAGTGAAAATCTCATTCTGTTATCAGTGATTGTTACAGCTCAGGGAAGCAATTCGTAACACAACACACCGCCGCTGTTCCACCAGGTGCATAACTATCTTTTATGGATGCGCGCAGGTCCATTTTCCTGCCGTGCCATGTCCAATGGCATTATCTGCACACACGGCGCAAATGAATTGGGCTGCCTCCGCTGCTGTCACCCCTCTACTGAACTCAAACAGAAGAATATGTCGGAAATGTTCCGATTTCTCAAGTTGGCACTCCATTTTCTAGCGTCCACACTTCCACTCACTATCACCAAATAACAAATGATCATATGTAAACTCAGATAGCAACAGTGAACTACAAATAAAAAACGACAATCAAAAAATAAACCTATAGCAACCAGAATACCAGCATATAAAAAAAAAAAAACATAACGCGACGAAGTTACGCACCATCAACTTTTTTCTCCCGTTAGCTAAAGTAGTCGCCATTTTTAGCCGTTTGGCCAGAGAAAGTGAGATTTAAAGGCAGTATGGTGGCCGAATACTGAGCTAGCAGGTCGTCACTCACGTTTAATCTGGCTTGCGATGTAATCTCGAAGGCTTGCATTTGATCCGTCTTTTTCTTTTTTTTTCCTTAGCTTTCGTGTTCACCCGCCAACACACAGCCTCCGGTATTTGTCGTTTCACCTGCGGACGTAAGAGGTTTGAGTCTCAATGACAAGCGCAGTTTCTTGCGGCGATGGGAAGATCGGGGACTGAAAATGAGAAACCGGTAGCGTAAGTAAGAGTGCAAGACGAAAAATATAGAGAAGGTGTTCGTCAGGGGCATTTTAACCTTGTACTGGCACATGTTACGCAGTAATGTAGGTATCAAATTAATATATGAAGAAGTTTTGTTTATGGCGCTTTTAGAACAGCCGTGTGTGTGTGTGTGTGTGTGTGTGTGTGTGTGTGTGTTTGATGATGATGTTTGGTTTGTTGGGCGCTCAACTGCGCGGTCATCAGCGCCCGTATAAATTCCCAATTTTGCACAGTCCAATTTGTTCACAATCCAGTATAGCCACTGTCACGAAAGATGATGATGAAATGATGAGGACAACACAAACACTCAGTCCCCGGGCAGAGAAAAATCTCCAACCCGGCCTGGAATTTAATGTGTGGGTGTGTAATTGAAATTAACGAACAAGAGTATCTACTGGCATTATGTACTGTGTGTTGGACATTTACAACCAAAAATGGTGAGAGTTCATAAAGAGCCTGCTTCTTCATTTTCAACCCATCAGGAATCGGAAACCGAACCAAAACGTGTCGATATTTTTCTTTGAGATAACGTAAAGGGCAACCCAAAATTTAGTCACGCACAAAAATTTAGTGAAAATGCGAGGAACTGTCATGATACATTTATTATTATCTCGAAAAAATATTTTTTTGTTCTGAAGTTTCATATCTGCTGTCATGGTACACACTGGAATGGCCGCATCACAGTACCGTAGCACGCCGATAGAGGAACGAAAACAGATCGGCGCAGCATGAAGCATCGTGCTGTAATTCGTTTTGAGCAGCAGTGGAATTGTTGCAGCTGTGTCGAGCCAATCAAGACGGCAAACCTTACCAATTGGCCTACCATAGATGCAACATTATCGACGGTGCCAGAAACAAATTACCACATGATGCTCTGTCGAAATTTGACGAAATATAAACACGAAAACAGAGTCCTGAGCGACACTTGGATCTTTCTAGAACGTTGTTATGAGCATATTTGTTACTGAGGAAAAGCTGTGGTCACGCTAGAAACGGAATAGCAGTCAAAGTGCTTGTCAGAAGCAGGTGAGCATGTTTGTGGCAACAATTTACTTGCTCTCGCCTAGTAGTCCCATAATAACTGACGAATAGTACCCAAGTATTCTGTTTTAACTGGATGAAAAACTCCTTTGGGAGAGTTCTAGTCTGCAGAATATTAGAATCATCTTTCTTCTGGACAGTGCGCTGCGTAATAAAGCAAATTTGTTACGATGGGAAGAGAGGGACTGGAAGTACACATGATGGGGCAGCCGATCTCCACATCTGATTTAACGCCGTCTGACTTCCACCTGTTCTCATACATACTTGTAAAGAAATTGACAAGAGGAGTGTCGAAGTGCTTGAGATGTGGTGTTACAAAAATATGCTGAAAATTAAGTGAACCGATTAGAAGTGAAGTTCTCCGCGGAAACGGCGACGAAACAGGTGTGAAAAACACTTACTAGAAGATGGTATAGGAACCCTAACTAGAAGAAGGTATGGGATAACAGGACATTTTTAAGATGTTAGCAATAACTTCCTTGCCACAAGATGGAACCGTACAAGGCAAAAATTGTAGGGTAGACAAATTATAAGATATACACTAAATAGCCGAGGACACTGTGGACGCGCTGTTCTAATCCGACACGTCGAAAGACACCCTGAATTATTTATGCGGAAAGAACACAACAAATGAAATGCACTGTCAGAATTTTAGCAGCTAAGACGCACTGCAAGTACTTTTTAAAATTTGTTAAAGTTGCTCGTTTTTGCCGCATGCATCTAAACCATAAAAAAAGCCACAGGTAATTTTTTGAATAAGAGGCAGTTCATACTGACAGCTAAACTGTTGCAGACGTAATTCTCACGAAGATAAATTATGGCAGTGTTTGATGTTACGTTACAGACATCCATCAACTGGAAATTTAAAATATTTCTTAAATAAATATAATTTTATAATATTTCCTGTAGCGCAATTCGTATGATAATTTTTGAATAATGTAGAGTTTGCCTACAACGAAACAATTCCTTCTTTATTACCCGTAATCGTCACAAACAGTTTCCTTACACCAGGCACACCTGACGAAAGAAAGTCAATGCATTCAGGCACCTCAAATACTTGGTAATCTTATTTAGAAAGAATTGTGGCGGAGTAAGATATGGTTGTGGTCGTTGCTCTGCTTATTGTTTGCATTACAAGTATACTTAACGAAAATTGCAAAACGTACCGATGTAAACTAATAATGCACAAATAAGTGCAATTTAAGAATATTGTTACCTAATAAACCTCAAATGCCACGAACCTTTCCTAAATTATATTGTTTCACAATTTCGTTGAAAATAATGTTCAGTCGAAAGAAGAATTTTGCCACTAAACAGTCTTATCTTTGGTCCTAATTTGCCTTGGGGTTCTGAAGACGGATATAAAGCTGCAGAAACAGTAATCCACTCTTATGTGTCACTGGCATTGTTGTGTACGATGTGTCAGAGCATTAACCACTTGCATAAAAGACTGTGTTTTTTCGGCTCGAGATGATAAAGTGCGTTTCGCTCACAGTTCTTTCACGAAACCTTACGTTTGGTAGCCGGCCGCTGTGGCCGTGCGGTTCTAGGCACTTCAGTCCGGAACCGCGTGACTGCTACGGTCGCAGGTTCGAATCCTGCCTCGGGCATGGATGTGTGTGATGTCCTTAGGTTAGTTAGGTTTAAGTAGTTCTAAGTTCTAGGGGACTGATGACCTCAGATGTTGAGTCCCATTGTGCTCAGAGCCAGAGCTTACGTTCGGTGTAGACACAGCAGCTGTGGAGATAACAGGACACCTCATGTTCATATCAGCTACGAATTAATGGCATTTCCTTTCCACCTATCTTTAAGTAAAATTCGTAGTCTTGCGACCTCCCATGCTGTATGATTTCTTGAATCTGCTTAACTAGTCCGAATAAGCCTTGAAATCAGCAATATTCATTTCACTTGCGATTCGGAGGACCTGGTCTCGTAATTCTCCATCAGTAATGGTGCACTGCCTCTCACGAGCAGTTCCACAGTAAATCTTTCGAATATTATTGTTTTACTCTCACACTTTTGCGAATTTCATTTTGGTACATATTTATAAGTTCGTGTAATTTTTCTTCCATTTACACTGTTTTCAGTCAGATTCTACGAAGCAAAAATTGGCACACTGCTTAACATTAAGCATTGTCACAATGAATATTGATTAAATAATGTTTGTTCAACAGTCATACGTATTTTACCCTCATAGTATTAATGCACATTTAATTTGAATTACTGTCTGTGACTCGAACAGGTTGGCTCATGATTAATGAAACATGTTGTAATTGATGTAACCATATAATATTATGTACTTCTGAAGAAGATACTCAAAGTAAGATAAAGCTGAGACTCAATACGTCTCCAGGAAAATGTATTTACATCAGATGAATGTTAAACACGCACGCGGCACGCACGCGCTCTCCGCTGCTCGACTCGCTGCGGCTCGCACCGTTTACACCGTCGCTCGCTCGCCACTAGCCATCGCCATGTCCGGACGCGGAAAGGGAGGCGAACTTGCTGCTGTGGCAAAGCTTCTGCTCACGCTGGCAGGAGACGGCCGCGGCAGCAACAAGAAGAAGAAGCGCAGCTGACCGCAGCACAAGAGGCAGTGCTACCGCTGCCAGAAGATGGGACACGTCGCCAGGACGTGCAGGGACGTAGTCGCGTGCCTGAAATGTGCAAAGGCACATGATACACGCGACTGCGACAAGCCGCCACACGTCGCGCCATCGTGCGTTAACTGTGGCGGCGCGCACGCTGCAAATGCACGCAGCTGCGCATATCTGAAGCAGCGGACACCAAAAACCGCCAAGAAAGCGGTCCATGAAGAAGAGGCAGCCGTCCCGCCACCCCCGCACAAGGGGGAAAACGGGGCGGCCGCAGTCCCGCCCAGCGCCGCCACCGACGACGCCGTGGCCGCCCTCAAAGCCGCGATGGCGGCAGAGAGAGCGGCAATGCAGAAGGAGGTCGTCAGTCTCCATCGGCAGCTGCAAGAGTTGCGGGAAGAAATCCGGCTGATGCAAAAGAAGACACCCGCCCCCGTTGCCACCCCCACGCTGGTACGACAAGTTGGGGTGGACGTGTCCACGCAAACGGATTTGTCCACGCAGACGGATGTGTCCGTGCAAACGGGCGTCACCCCGGAACCTGTAGCAATACAGGAGACCGGGGAGACGCCCATGGACGTGGTACAGTCCGTCTCGCCGCCGCCGCCGCCGGAAGTGGTGAAGCAGCCGCTGCAGGACATACAAGAGGCGGGAGGGATGTACTCCACAACCATCCCCTTCCCGGACGCCACCAACCTCCCAACGGTCATGAAGAAGATCGCGACCATGGTGCGCGATGGGCGGTACGACGTCCGAAGAATGCCGTACCTTTTCGCGGAAGCGGAAGGGAAACGGAAGCCACCGCTTCCACACCGGCCGATTAAGATACGTGGAGGACATCGGGCAATTCTGCTCGAGTTCGTCACAAAGAAAGATCTCAACACCATCAATGCGAACCCGGTCTTCACGCCGAGCGACTGGGGATACATCTTCGACGACGCAGTCGTGCGGCTGAAGAACGAGGTTCGCGACGGCACGAGGAAGCTGTCTGCAGATCTACAGACAGCGCTGCAGAACATCTCTCGCGAGACGAAGAAGACATAAAACACCGAAGCCCACTAGTATGCCTGCATACTAGTAGCCAGGACAGGATAGACACCGGACAACGAGAGGACACACCACAGTGAGGCCACATCACCATCGCATCGCCAGGAACAGGAGGAATGACTGTAATAAGCCTACACTCCTACACCTCGGGCCAACGAGGCCCGTCTGTAAAGCGTAAGCGTAAGCGTAAGATGAATGTTAATTCAGTTTATCTTCATTGTTAACACTTCAGATACTACAAACACAGCTGGTAATTATTATAGATATTAAAGGATGCGCAAATTTGAGTGAACAGTGACTGTGGCCAATTGATTCAGAGGAACCATCACTGGAAACTGAAATTCACTTTACAAATAAGTCGCTCCGAGTCGTGTTACCTGCTTACCGATGCGCCATCAGTCAAGGATATGCGCCTGCCATATCGCGCAGGCGCTGTACGCTGCAACTCCAGTAGCGGGAGTACATTTCTCCAGCAGCTAAAATACTGACACTGTCTTTCCTTCAGTGTATTCTTCTCACATAAAAAATTTCAGAGCATTTTTCAACATGCCGGTTTGGACCATTTCCTTGTAAGACGAATAGATTGACACAAGATGGAAATACACTGAAGCTCCAAGGAAACTGGTATAGGCATGCGTATTCAAATACAGAGATATGTGAAATGCGGTTCGCAACGCCTACATAAGGCAAGTGTCTGGCGCAGTTGTGAGGTCGGGTACTGCTGCTACAATGGCAGGTTATCAAGTTTTAAGTAAGTTTTAAGTGAGTTTGAACGTGGTGTTATAGACGGCGCACAAGCGTTCGGATACAACATCTCCGAGGTAGCGATGAAGTGGGGATTTTCCCGTACGACCATTCCACGAATTTACCGTGTATATCAGGAATCCGGTAAAACATCAAATCTCCGACATCACTGCGGACGGAAACAGATCCTGCAAGAATCGGACGAACGACGACTGAACAGAATCGTTCAACGTGACAAAAGTGCAACCCATCCGCAAACTGCTGCAGATTTCAATGCTGGGCCATTCAACGAAACATCATCGGTAAGGCCCACTCGTGTACCCTTGATGGCTGCACGACACAAAGCATTACGCCTCGTCTGGGTCCGTCAACACCGATATTGAACTGTTGATGACTGGAAACATGTTGCCTGGCCGGACGACTCTCGTTGCAAATCGTATCGAGCGGATGGGCGTGTACGGGTATGGAGACGATCTCATGAATCCGTGAACCCTTCCTGTCAGCAGGGAACTGTTCAAGCTGGTGGAGGCTCTGTATTGGCGTGGGGCGTGTGCAGTTGGAGTGATGTCTACACACGACTCTGACAGATGACACGTACGTAAGCATCCTGTCTGTTCACCTACACCCATTCATGTCTGTTGTGCATTCCGAAGGACTCTGACAGTTCCAGCAGGACAGTGCGACACCCCACACCTCCAGGAACACTCTTCTGAGTTTAAACACTTCCTCCGGCCACCAAACTCCGAAGACATGGACATCATTGAGGATATCTGGGATGCCTTGCAACGTGCTCTTCAGAAGAGATCTCCACCACCTCGTACTCTTACGGATTTATGGACAGCCCTGTGTGATTCGTGGTGTCAGTTCCCTCCAGCACTACTTCAGACATTAGTGGAGTCCATGCCACGTCCTGTTGCGGCACATCTGCGTTCTCGCGGGGGCCGTACACAATATTAGGCAAGTGTACCAGTTTCTTTCGCTCATCAGTGTAAGATTCGGGTTGCATCAGATCAATCAAACTGCCGGAAAAACATCCTTGGTGTCTGGTAAATGATTGTTGTTCAACAGCCCAATGAATTTTATCCTCGTAGTGTTAAAGGACATTTAATTTGAATTACTGGAAGTGACTTGAGTTGGTTAGCTCGTGATTCATGTAACACGTTTTAATCAATGTAACCAGTAACACGTAATTCTGAAGAAGATACGCATAGTAACATCGAAGCCTAGGTCAAGTTTAAATGAACAAACTTCCGGTGGCTGTTTCCTTTACTAATCGATAACTACTGACAGTTGCCGTTAGCAGCCATGTTCAAGATTGTTTGATGTACCATATGGAGTATTTTGTACATTTTCTACAGACACTTTGCAGGAAACGATTACCAAAAGTGAAAACATTTGACTATGTGTATTGATCGAAGAAAAACGTGCATCTTTCTTATCTTAGAACAGTGGTTCGCTAAAGAGCTGAGAAATTAACTTTCCTCTCGTAGACAGTGACGTTGATAGTCTAGTCGCCAAAGATGCGTTAAATAAAAAGGCTTGCACCTGGTTGGAACCACCAACAATGTACTACAGAAATACTTCTAACATCGCCAAAACGCGGTTAGACTCCCAAAATCTGAGATGGCTAGAACAGGTGTGTTAGTTAAAATCAGCTTTAAAGCATCGAACACCACCTGTTACCTTTCAGATCAGCAAAAAATTTCACTTTTCCTATAGAACTGATTTATGGCGTAGCTAGTGTGTAGACCTGGGGATGAATTTGTGAAGAAATTAACCATTCTTCGCATCACGCTAATATCTTATCTAAATCGTTTTAGAATTGGTTCTGATCTTCTGATGACTTTATTAGACGACAGACGACGTCCCCATCTGCAAACAACCTAAGACGGCTGTTCAGATTGTCTCCTAAATCGTTTATATTGATAAGGAACAGCAGAGGGGCTATAACACTACCTTGGGGAAGACCAGAAATCACTTATGTTTTGCTCGATGACTTTCTGTCAGTTACTAAGAACTGTGACCTCTCTGACAGGTAATCACGAATTCAATCGCATAACTGAGACGATATTCCAAAAGCAAGCAGTGTGATTACAAGCCGCTTGTGAGGTACGGTGTCAAAGCCTTCCGTAAAGCTAGAAATACGGAATCAATTTGAAATCCCTTTGGGTAGCACTCAACACTTCGTGTGAGTAAAGAGCTACAGTAATGGTGTTTCACAAGAACGATGATTCCTAAATCTGTGTCGACTGTGTGTCAACAGACTTCCTCGAGGTAATTGATAATATTGAAACACAATATACGTAGGTTGGAACCCTACTGTGGAGACACTATGCACTGGGATCTACTATTGCCGCTTATAGCACACGTTGTTGACATACCTACCTAACCTCCGAGCAAATGGGCTCTCCCGTTCCATTTCATCGGCGTGCGCACAATCGAGGGAAACACAGTCACTTGTGAGCAAGCTGTCTAACGTAATGGTGTCACCATGTTTTCGAAACAGAAACAACGGAGTTGGATCAAGATTGATTGTGCCAGAGGTCGTACAGCACTACAGTGTCATCAATGTCTTCATGAGGCGTGCGGGGAATCAACATTGCCGTACAGAACAGTGGCACGTTGGGTAAAGATTCAACGAAGGTCGGCAAACTGTGGGAGGCATGAATCGGGCAGGTCGTCCTAGCATGTATGAAGAAGAAGTGCTTGCTGTTGCCGCATTAGTGGACAGTGATCGCCGCCATACGATTCGTGAGCTCGCCCACGAAACCAGATTAGCGCTACGACTGTGCTTCGCATCCTGAAGAATCGCCTGGGCATGCGAAAATTTGCATCACGATTGACGGAAGAAATGGATTGCGTTACGAAGCTACTCAGACGTACTTGGACCACTAAGAGCGCGAAGGAGAGGCTTTCTTAGGCCGTATCGTAACACTGGATGAGAGATGGGTCACATCGTTCGTGCCAAAACTGAAACGCCAATCCAACGAATGGCCTCATTATAGGTCGCCGCACAAGTCGAAAGTGCGTCAAAGCGCCAGTATGGTGAAAGTTATGGTGATTATCATGTACGACGGTGATGTTGTTATCCTAACACATTACGTTCCTCCACGGCAGACCGTCATTGCACAGTATTACTGTTCGTTTTTGGAGCATCACCTGCGACCTGCTTTGCGAAAGAAGCGGCGACACTTCCTGCGCACCCCTCCCATCATTTTGTACGGCAATGCGCGGGCACATACGGCGCAGGCTGTGGCTGCTCTGTTCGGTCGATGGGACTGGGAAGTACTGTACCATCCGCCATACTCCCGGAACTTAAATCCTTGTGACTTTGATTTGATTCCGAAGATGAAGGAACCAGTTCGAAGCATTCGCTTCAGAACTGTTCCAGAGATTCGACAGGTGTAGAACGTTCCATTCGCACCATCAACAGAAGAGGCTCTGCTAACGGTATACGACGCCTTCCACATCGCTGGCTACGCAACGCTATTGACTACTTTGGAAATTAGTAACAGGTGCAAACATGTAACTCTTTTGTATCGGTTGTGAATAAATAGTTGCCACTGTTTAAGTTCCAATCCTCGTATTATTCATAGTTTCCCTCGTGCACCAGCTTATTTTTTCACAAAATTATCTATTTTCCGTTTGATCATTGACGTGTCTGTTCTCCTAGTGTAGTCTTAGCAGTGGCAGTGGCAGTACATAAAGTCGTTATACACTGAAGCACCAAAGAAACTGGTAGAGGCATGCGTATTCACATACATAGATAATGTAAACAGGTAGAATACGGCGCTGCGGTCGGCAACGGGTATATAAGACAATTGTCTCGCGCAGTTAGATCAGTGACTTCTGCTACATTGGCAGGTTATCAAGATTTAAGTGAGTTTGAACGTGGTGTTATAGTCGGCGCAAGAGCGATGGGACACGGCATCTCCGAGGTAGCGATGAAGTGGAGATTTTCCCGTACGACCATTTCGCGAGTGTACCGTGAATATCAGGAATCCGGTAAAACATCAAATTTCCGACATCTCTGCCATGCGAAAAGGATCCTGCAAGAACGAGACCAACGACGCCTGAAGAGAATCGTTCAGTGTGACAAAAGTGCAAACCTTTCGCAAATTGCTACAGATTTCAATGTTGGGCCATCAAGTGTCAGCGTGCGAACCATTCAACGAAACATCACCGATATGGACTTTCGGAGCCGAAGGCTCACTCGTGTACCCTTGATGACTGCACGACATAAACCTTTACGCCCCGCCTGGGCCTCTCGATACCGACATTGGGCTGTTGATGACTGGAAATATGTTGCCTGGTTAGACGAGTCTCGTTTCAAATTGTATCGAGCGGATGGACGTATATGGCTATGGAGACAACCTCGTAAATCCATGGACCCTGTATGTCAACAGTGGACTGTCCAAGATGATGGACGGAGTGTAATGGTGTTGGGCGCGTAGAATTGGAGAGATGTGGAACCCCTGATTCGTCTAGATACGACTGTGACAGGTGACACGTACGTAAGCATCCTGTTTGATGACCTACATTCATTCACGTCAATTGTGCATTCCGACGGGCTTGGGCAATTCCAGCAGGACAATATGGCATCCCATTATGTCCAGAATTGCTACAGAGTGGCTCCAGGAACACTCTTCTGAGTTTAAACACCCGCTGATCACCAAACTCCCCAGACATGACATTATTGAGCATACCTGGGATTCCTTACAACGTGTTTTTCAGAAGAGATCTGAACCTCCTCGTACTCATACAGATTTATGGACAGCCCTGCAGGATTTACGGTGTCAATTCCCTCAGCACGACTTGAGACATTAGCTGAGTCCATGCCACGTCCTGCTGCGGCACTTCTGCGTGCTCGCTGGGACCGAACACAATGTTAGGCAGGTGTACCAGTTTCTCCTTACAAGTAGCTGTTGCAAACGGACACTACTCCACGAGACAAACAAATTTAAATACAGCAAACAGAGACGTCAATGACCGGACGAAAGTTCATAATTTTGTGAAAAAAATATGTGGCATGAGGGAGATCTGAACGCGGATCTCCCCCAGCGCGGTCCAACACCGTGAGCACATAAGAACGATACCGTGGCCATTGGAGTGCGCTCGATGATGTAGATCTTGAGCATGGACCATTCACCGTTTCGATTTTGCTTCTTTTTTCAGTTCAGTTCGCCTTCTTCCTGTTTTCCTGCTTGATCTGTGTCCAGTTTTTAACGGGCCATCCACTGGGTCATCTTGCCACTGTATCTGAGGGGGTGTGATGCGGTGTTTCCCTTTTAAGGAATACTGTACAGACACCTCCCATCGCCTCCTTATCTTATTATATTCTATTGTAGAAAAGTCGGAGAGGCTCCGTCCCCGCCGCAGCCGCAGTGGTCGACAACTCCACGACGCCTACCGCAGTCCATTTCACCTCTCCGCGCCCCACACTGAACTCAGGGTTATTGTGCGGTTCAGCCCCCGGTGGACCCCCCCCCCCCCGGGAATGTCTCACACCAGACGATTGTAACTCTTAAGTTTTCGTTGTAGAGTAATGGTGGTGTACTCGTACGTGGAGAAACTGTTTGCACAGCAATCGCCCACATAGTGTAGCTGAGGCACAATAAGGAAACCAGCCCGCATTCGCCGAGGCTGATGGAAAACCGCCTAAAAACCATCCACAGACTGGCTGGCTCACCGGACCTCAACACAAGTCCGCCGGGCGGATTCGTGATAGGGACCAGGCGCTCCTTTCCACTCCGGAAAAGCGTGCGTTAGACCACACGGCTAACCGGGCGGGCACCTCCTTATGGTAGTTATACTGCATTTTAAATATATTTGATTTTTGTAGACACTAAGACGTTATTTCATCTGCTTAATAGTTACCGGGATTGCAGTGATAAGAAGGAAACCTTCCTAGACGCGGAAACTTCTGTTTCAAAAACCGACGCAACACCCGCCCTAATTAAAAGAAAGAAAAGATGTTTGATGTGCAAAGAGATACCACTGAAAGCGATACTATACGTAAATTTCAATATTTTTGCATTATTTTTTTAGGAGATAGAGACTTTAAACTTCATTCTTGTTATGAGTTAAATACCGACACAGTTGCACGCTGTTTTCAGAAGCATAATATTACAGGGTGAGTCAAGAAGAAACTTTGGAATGATATAGAAAGTTATTGAAATAATTTACAGAATCGGTACTATGCGGACAGTATATCGTGGCATTCGGTCGCGGCAGAAATCAAACGCGAACTTAGCTGTCGTAGGGAAGCGGTGTGGGGGAATAAGCCCCGCTCCCTCTCGAAGGGCTGCCATCCTACGTCCGCATTCCGTGCTGCCGCGAAATCAAAACTGACACAAAGTCCATAGGGATTGCTCTGATTTCTTTTGTTGTCGTGAGAGTCGCATTCGAATCGCTTTATGCACTGGGATAACACTCCAAACTCACTTGAGTAAAAATGAAACAAAAAGGAATCCACAACACAGAGCAAATTGGAGTACACACAGCATTTGGAAGTGGCTACAGCGTAATTGTTTGCTGCGGTTGGCAATGGTGATTCAGACCCGACCTCTACCTGTATCTTAACCAAACATAGTTCAAAACACTCCACATTTAAAACTGCCACGTCCTCACAACAGACGTGCCATTTTGTAGCAAACAACCTCAAGTTTGATTCACGTAGCCCATCAGTGCCCCATTCCGCCACGAGTAGCGGCAGCGCAGTGCACCGTTAAAATGTCTGCTTTCACTGGTGACAAGAGCGCTCGCTGTATGCTTTCTTTGAGGTTTCATTAAAGACCGTGTTTTGTCCCCCCCCCCCCCCCCCCCCGCTCCCCCTATCCATCAGACAATTTAGCCAAAATGAAAAATCGAATGTACGCTGGTATTGCACAAGTTACCCCCATTTGCTACAACGAATGTGGGGGAGAAGCAGATAACCGGTGGAATTTCGCTGCATCACAGATGCTAGTCACATCGAATGACACTTGATACTTATGTGACAGCTGAGGCTGTTTACTACAAATTGACACATCCACCGATTCTGCAAGTTATCTCAATAAATTTCTGTATCATTCCAAAGCTATAAAGTCCTTTTTCACTCACCTTGTATATAGGAAAAGCAGTGCAGTTCGAAAATTGTACAAAATTCATTGCCAAGAGAGATATTTGAGTAATCAAGGAAAAAGAGTATTGCTGTGAGAGCATTAGTTTTTGAGATATGACGTGACACATTTGAAGCTGTTTACGAATGCGAAAATTGTACCTAATTAATGTAACTCTTTCTCTAACCGAAATTAATTTTTTACTTGATTTTTGTGGAAGGTAGAGCCTTTTACCATCGCCGCGGAAAGCGGTGCGCTGTGGCGCATGCCTGCAGCGTGTACTCGGCGAGACAACGCAGCAACTTCGGAGCTTAAACGTCAAGTGACAACTAGTTTAAATCAGACTATAAATATCACGTTAACCAGCTACAAGCCGTGTGCCGACGGCGCGGTGTCTTGTAATGTTGGGTACCTCGCTTGCCTATAGCTGTTGCGTCCCCTGTGTCGTCGCCTTGAAAATCATCACGTCTCCTCCCTTCCTGAAAGTGCATTATCTCGTTGCGTGTCACCCAAAAATCAAATTTGTTAATAGCTTATCCTTCATCAAATTACCCAGAAAACCTTTAGAAAATGCTAATGTAACTGCATCGTCCCTAAACGACACTAATAAAAGTTATCTAATGAGTAACAGAACGATATGCGATTATTTTTGTTTTACGCAGACATTGTTGAGAGTAATATAAATTTTCGAGTATACATCTGTGGATGAGACGGCGCCGAGAATGTACTGAAGCCTTCAATCTAGAAATTTGCAAAGTCGAAGCAAGACTGCTCACGTGAATTATTCTTTTCTCAACATAAAAAATGGCAGTTTCATATTTAATGTTTCAGAACAATACTAAAATTATGAAGGTAGGAAGGAAGTTTAGAGTCAGGGAGTAAGGATAATAATGGAGGATACGCCATTCAGAAGGAGGAGCACACCTTTCCACAGTAATTAATCTTTAAAATAATGGTGTTACTTCTTAGCCGCGCGGGATTAGCCGAGCTGTCTCGGCCGCTGCAGTCTTGGACTGTGCGGCTGATCCCGGCGGCGGTTCGAGTCCTCCCTCGGGCATGGGTGTGTGTGTGTGTGTGTGTGTGTGTGTGTTTGTCCACAGGATAATTTTAAGTTAAGTAGTGTGTAAGCTTAGGGACTGATGACCTTAGCAGTTAAGTGCCATAAGATTTCACACACATCTGAACATTTTTTTTGTTACTTCTTACATCTGTTTTCAGACGCAGCTTGAAAAGATGCCGATAGTTCTGTACCATTTTCCTCTCAGCCCGCCTTGCAGAACGGCTCTGTGCACCGCTAAGGCTCTTGGGCTTGACGTCACCATCAAAATCGTCAACCTCATGGAAAGGGAACACCTCAATGAGGACTACGTTAAGGTAATGTGGCGGCTAAAACATTCTGGATTGGGTGCACTGTCATGGTTAGTAACGCAGATGCGCACTTAAGCGTTTTTTTAAAGCACGTTTAATGCAGTTCTGTAATTGTACTATATGAGGCTACGAATAAGGTGTTAAATGTGGATCATATATACACCCTATATATATATATATATATATATATATATATATATATATATATGCTTTGTAATGTGGGTATGCCTGTTTCTTTTCCCATGAATAGAGAAGTATGTTTAATGCATGTGAGCTGTGAGATACACATTGATTAATGTATACATTATCAATATAAATGTTTAGTGTAATAAAATCGTTGGTAGTGCCTTCGCTATAGGTAGGGACAATTGTTATGTATGTTCTTCAGAGGAGTCGGAAAGTCGCAGGATGGTAAAAAACAGCATTTTCAGTTGTTAAACCTATAAAATAATTTGAAATTTTCTATTTAAAATACTGCAAAATTTTTTGTTAAGAAATTCTAGTTAGTAATATTTTTATTTCATTTTTCAAATTTGTATGTGTTCTCAGGAAAATTACCGAACTTACGGTGTGTTCGTATTCAGACCTTTGCATTTTCGAAAAAGTTATATACAGATGACTGTGGATTTCACTCTTCTGTTATAGAAACTCTGACCTTTCGGTCGATATCACTGTCATAGCAACCAGCTTTGTTTACAGTTCAGGTTTTGATCTGTGAGTTAGTGCTTTGAGTCTCGAGTTTTGTTTGTGCGTTATTCGGAGTTTATCCGTCTTGTTGCTACTTTTAGTGCTGAGTCTCATAAACACACCAAAAAAAGTTTTGCATCACCTCGGTTCCGAGAGTTCCGGAACCTGTACAGAAAATTGGAATAGTGATCAACACAAACATCATTTCCGCCCTTTTCATTGCCCATTACAACCACACACTGCATGTTGTAGTACCATACAGCGAGATCTTCAGATGTGGTGGTCCAGATTGCTGTACGCACCGGTACCTCTAATACCCAGTAGCACGTCTTCTTGCATTGATGCATGCCTGTATTCGTCGTGGCATACTATCCACAAGTTCATCAAGGCACTGTTGGACCAGATTGTCCCACTCCTCAACGACGATACGGCGTAAATCCCTCAGAGTGGTTGGTGGGTCATGTCGTCCATAAACAGCCCTTTCCAATCTACCCCAGGCATGTTCGATAGGGTTCATGTCTGGAGAACATGCTGGCCACTCTAGTCGATCGATGTCGTTATCCTGAAGGAACTCATTCACAAGATGTACACGATAGGGACGTGAATTGTCATCCTTGAAGACGAGTGCCTCGCCAATATGTTGCCGATATGGTTGCACTATCGGTCGGAGGATGGCATTCCATGACCATCAGTGGCGTACGTCGGCCCCACATTATGCCACCCCAAAACAGCAGGGAACCTCCACCTTGCTGCACTCTCTGGACAGTGTGTCTAAGGCGTTCAGCCTGACCGGGTTACCTCCAAACACGTCTCCACGATTTTCTGGTTGAAGACATATGCGACACTCATCGGTGAAGGGAACGTGATTAGATTAGATTAGATTTACTTTCATTCCAATTGATCCATAGTGAGGAGGTCCTCCAGGATTGATGTCAATCCTTAGCGGTCCGTTCCGCATTTTGTTGGGCCTATCTGTTCCGTGTCACCTGGTGTCGTGGTTGCAAAGACGGACCTCGCGATTAACGTCGGGAGTGAAGTTGCGCATCATGCAGCCTATTGCGCACAGTTTGAGTCGTTAACACGACGTCATGTTGCTGGAAAAAAAAATTATTCAACACGGTAGCGTTGCTGTCAGGATTCCTCCGAGCTATAATCCGTAGGTGGAGGTCATCCACTGCAGTAGTAGCCCTTGGGCGGCCTGAGCGAGGGACGTCATCGACAGTTCCTGTCCGAACAACATCGCTTTGGTTCACTCCGAGACGCCTGGAAACTTTCCATGTTGAGAGCCCTTCCTGGCACAAAGTGACATTGCGGACGCGATTGAAACGCGGTATTGAGCGTCTAGGCATGGTTAAACTACAGACAACATGTGCTGTTTACCTTCTTCCTGGTGGAACGACGAACTGATCGGCTGTCGGACCCCCTCCTTCTAATAGCCGTTGCTCACGCATGGGTGTTTACATATTTGAGCAGGTTTAGTGACATCTCTGAACAGTCAAAGTGACTGTGTCTGTGATACGATATCCACAGTCAAGGTCTATCTTCAGGAGTTCTGGGAACTGGGGTGATGAAAAACTTTTTTTGATGTGTGTAGTAACAAATCTAGCAGCCCGCTTCTGAATTGCTTCAAAGTCTTTCTTTAACCCGATCTGATACTGATCCCAAACACTCTAGCAGTACTCTAGAATAGGTCGCACTAGAGACCTATATCTGTCTACTTTACAGATGAATCACACTTCCCTAGAATTCTCGAGGAAACAGAAATCGACCACTCGCCTTTCCTACCACAACCCTCACATGCTCGTTCCATTTCATATCACTCTGCAACATCACGCCTCTGGAGGTTCAGCTACTTGGAGACCATTCGCAGTAATTCATGGATGCCGTGTTCCAAAACAACGATGTAATTTTTATGGACGACAATGCTCCATATCACCGGCCACAGATGCTCGCGATTGGTTTGAAGAACATTCTGGACAATTCGTGGGAATGATTTGGCCATCCAGATCACCCACCCGTCATGGGTCCCATCGGACGTTTATGGGAGACAATCGAGAGGCCGCTTCAAGCACAAAATGCTGCACCGGCAACAATTTCGCAATTATGGGCGGCTGTAGAGGCAGCACGGCTCAGTATTTCTGCAGAGACTTGTTGTGTCCATGACAATTCGTGTTCCTGCTCCATGCCGGGCAAAAGGAGGTCTGGCACGATATCAGGAGGTATCCTTGAGTTTTGTCACCTCAGTGCAAGTTTGTTTAATTAAGAGCTGTGTGACGAGCGAATGGTAAAATTATCGGTACTGTTTTGCGGGTGAGAAATTTTAATGTGTACGGGGATCTCCAAAGTTCGCCAAAAATTTTCGAAAAAGTGTACTCTCTTAATCTGAATAATTAACGAACTAATATGTTATCTTGGTGAAAGTATGCATTCTTGGAAACCAAAAATTTTTGTGCTACAAAACTATGACACTAGATTTTTGAAAGAATTTCACATTAAGACTGGAATATTCTGGAACATAAAAATTTTCAACATAAATAATTTCTGAAACGTAGAGTTTTGAAAAAAGTGTAACCTACGTTGCAAAGCGAAGAATAAAGGCTGAAATAAAATAACAAATCTAGCATAATTGAATTTTGACGTGCCCATGGTTCCTAGTTATCTTAAATTACGAATATTTGTTTAAATAAAATATTTCCAGATGAATTAAATATGTTATGCTCATCGCCAGTAGAAAATTTATACAGTGAAAAATGAATTGTCACTTGAATAGGAAATTAGTTTGCATGTGTACTGCTAATGGGAAAAAAGGTGTGAAAAGAAAATGATAATATTGGCTTCAAGAGTGGTATAAGAACAACGAGGATAATTCCACCTTGATCTGTTACAAGCAACAGTTGGATTCTGAATGTTAGAACAACTCTACAGAATACAGGAACTAGTAAACGAGACAAAAACAGTAAGCCGAGAAACGATTTGCCATAAATAGCGATTTAAGTTGGTTAGTCATTCGAAATTAAAAAACCCATAATGTGTCTTGTATTTACATTTGTCTTTATGTCTATTAAAATGTGAGCGTATTTATTCTGTCTCTGAGTAATTTTGCCATGCATTGCAGAGATTAATTACACGAACAAAACAAATACTGTATTCTAAACCATTGGCAACTCGCAGATCTGAGAATGATTAAATTTTGTAATATAACCAACATTGTTAAGTTCAGGAACTGACTAATCTAAAACTTTTTAGTGTAATCTGTATATTCTGCTGCACGGATGAAATGTCTAGTTTCGCATAATGGAAGAGTAATGTGACTGCGAGTTGTGACCAAATCCCTTCGTTTCAGATGAATCCAGAGCACACAATACCGTCTCTAGACGATAATGGTTTGTTCATATGGCACAGGTACGCATATTTTGTTCAGTTATAATTTCTGTAGTGAATAAGATTTATTATTTTCTGTTCCGTAATATAATGCCGAGTCGCATTATTATAACAGTCAGCTAGTGTCCAGGGTAAATGCTGTTAGCAACAGAGTGAAGAGATATGAAGCAGACGTGCTCAGTCTTTAGTAGTTAGGCCTCGACACTATCTGTAGCCATGCTGTCTGCTGTGTTCCACACACCTACTGAAATGCATATGAATAAAGACACAGTCTTCGACATTTGGTGTGGTGTATTATGCTAAACGGTTTCGGCCTTCGTTGCAGGTCTTCCTCAGGTCCGTACATCTATTCACTGCGAAGCTCAGCTAGTCGACGTGGCAAAGATACAGTTAAACTGAATAAAATATATCAAGTGACCCAGTCCGTGTCTTTCTTCATTAGCAATCCCGATATCCTGATTAAACTGTTTAATTCTTCACTGTTGTCGTCGTTGTCGTCATTGACGTCAGATGTTTATGGAAGCCGCCACGAATGATGCTCAAACGTATTTAAAAAACTCGCGGAACTGTCATAGCAGTGTCGCATTGCAAGCAAAGCGCATATTTGTGCGTAAGCTTCCCTGACTAAAGTGCTAGCCCTTCGTAAAAAATAGCTGAAATTACGCTGTAGTTATTTTCATTATCGCGGCTAACGAATTAAAACATTAACATTGTTTCCCTTAATGCCGCAATATCCCTTTATCCACCTGGGACCTACCTCCTCAAACAGTGTGGAATATCATCTGTTCCTGTCCGTAGTTCAGTGAGGTGATTATTTTCTCCGTTACATAAGTGCCTGTGGAATGTAAGTGGTAATATGCTATCTAATATTATGATTATCGGTTCTTGCACTTGTTGGTAGCGGAAATGGGGACTGCTCATTGCGTCTATGGCATTCAACAAGCCGTAGGTGTATTGTGGATGGCACAACTCCAGTAATAAATATAGACTTTGAACAGAAGTCTGTAGCTAAGGTAGAATTTTCAAAATTTTTAGGTGTGTCCATTGATGAGAGGTTAAACTGGAAGCAACACATTGATGGTCTGCTGAAACGTCTGAGCTCAGCTACGTATGCTATTAGGGTTATTGCAAATTTTGGTGATAAGAATCTCAGTAAATTAGCTTACTATGCCTACTTTCATTCACTGCTTTCGTATGGCATCATATTCTGGGGTAATTCATCGTGAGTAGAAAAGTATTCATTGCTCAAAAACGTGTAATCAGAATAATTGCTGGAGCCCACCCTCGGTCATCCTGCAGACACCTATTTAAGGATCTAGGGATCCTCACAGTAACCTCACAGTATATATATTCACTTATGAAATTTGTTGTTAATAATCCAACCCAGTACAAACGTAATAGCAGTGTCCATAGCTATAACACCAGGAGAAAGGATGATCTTCACTAAGCAGGGTTAAATCTGACTTTGGCACAGAAAGGGGTAAATTATGCTGCCACAGAAGTCTTTGGTCACCTACCAAACAGCATGAAAAGCCTGACAGATAGTCAACCAACATTTAAAAATAAATTAAAAGAATTTCTAGATGACAACTCCTTCTACTCATTGGCTGAATTTTTAGATATAAATTAAGGGAGGGAAAAAAAACCTAACTTAAACATTAGTGTCATGCAATATTTTGTGTAATGTAATATCTTGTACAGACATCTTTTATTAACCTGACACGTTCCACATCATTACGAAGTGTCGTATTCGTGATCTATGGAACAAGTATTAATCTAATCTAATCTTATTTAATCTCTACCAAATGATGAGCAAATTAGGAAGCTCGGTTTCGTTGCTGGGTACGGACTAGGACAATCTGGAGTTGTTGAGCAGCGGGTCGGTGAGCGCTGGCAGTCCTTTGTAACCGTACATTCTGGGCGGCCTTCAGTGAGCACGGGGACCTTGGCTTAACCGCCTGTATCACGATGATGATACAGATTTCTCGAAGAAACTCCTCAACCTCTGGGTGTGCTACGTGTCGATGTGATGGATGGCTACTGAGCCGAAAAAGTAGTTAGTGGGCATCCTGTAATTAACCTGCCGCACCTCAGTTATGTAAGGATTATACAACAAAACGGGGCTCTGTCTGGGTGGACACCTTTTCCCATAGCTACTAGTGTCACAGCAGAAGGTCGTACAGAACAATCAGTAACCACGAAAAATGTACACAATGACAGGATTCATTTATATAAAAATGAACTTACATTTATTGAAAAGGAAGAAGGGATATTCGAAACTGTGTGTCGATATATTCAGAAAGCGCTAGAATTTATAACTAAACCGCTAAAATCAGTGAAACGGCTTGTAAGTAGGCTGTTTAGGTTTTTTTATTGGTAACGCCACGTAGCGCTCTGTATGAAAATCACTGACTGTGCTGTGTGCAGTCTGAGGCTGGTCGGCATTGTTGCAATAGTCGCTATTGTAGTGTTGGGCAGTTGGCTGTTAACAGCGCGTAGCGTTGCGCAGTTGGAGGTGAGCCGCCAGCAGTGGTGGATGTGGGAGTGAGATGAAGGATTTTTGAAAGCGGATGATCTGGACGTGTGTCCATCAGAGACAGTAAATTTGTAATATTGGATATCATGGACTTAATGACTTTTCAACACTATAAAGGTAAATACATTGTTTGTTCTCTACCAAAATCTTTCTTTTGCTAACTATGCCTATCAGTAGTTAGTGCCTTCAGTAGTTTGAATCTTTTATTTAGCTGGCAGTAGTGGCTCTCGCTGTATTGCAGTAGTTCGAGTAACGAATATTTTTGTGAGGTAAGTGATTTGTGAAACGTATAGGTTAATTTAGTCAGGGCCATTCTCTTGTAGGGATTATTGAAAGTCAGATTGCATTGCGCTAAAAAATATTGTGTGTCAGTTTAAGCACAGTCATGTATAATTTTTCTAAGGGGACGTTTCAGGCTTACAATCCGACCAGCTGCTTAAGTGAAACACCTACATCTAAATCTACGTCTACATTCACATGACCGCAGTTCACATTTAACAGCTTGGCAGAGAGTTCATCGAATCAGTTTAATACTATTTATCTACTGTTCCACTCTCAAAACTGCACAGGGGAAAAACGTATTCTGAAACCGTTTCGTGAGAGCACTGATTTCTCTTATTTTATTACGATGCTCATTTATAACACTTGTTGGTGTACAGAGCCAATTGCCACTTTTCGCAAAATGCAGATATCTTGTCTACATCATTTTGCAGTTGGTTCCCATCTCCTGATGACTTTACTAGATCCTAAACGACAGAATCATCTGCAAAAAATTTGAGTGTTGCTGAGATTGTCTCGTAAATGGTTTATGTAGATCAGGAACAGCAAAGGCCTATAACACTTCATTGGAGAACGCCAGACATTGTTCTGTCTTCCTCGATGATTTTCCGTCACTTACGGTGGTTGCCTCTGTCCCTCAGCCAGATGGAGTCGCTTGTCCTGTTTGAGAGTAAACTTCTCAGAATGCAAGATCCGGGCAGTCACAGAGGGTGTGATTATTGTGGTTGGGAGCTTCAATTTTAGGTGCATTATGGGGCCCCTTAGGAACATGGCTGCCAAGCAGGGGAAGAGAGCCAATGTGCACTTCGTGTGAATGCCGGGTGGAGTCACTTAAGCCGTGGAACAAATCATTCTGGATGCCATGAAGAGCACAGGTGCAGCCAACTGTAGGTGGTTGCTCACTTCGGTACCAATGATGTGTGTCGCTTTGGATCGGAAGAAATACTCTCTGCCTTTGAGCGGCCATCCAGAAGTGATAAAAGCTGCCAGTCTTGCTTGCGAGATGGACAGGGCCGACTGCGGACCTCTGGTACAGAGCCGAGTGGTGGGTGTCAATCAGAGGCTCAGACGGTTCTGCGACCGCGTAGGCTGCAGATTCCTCGATTTGCGCCATAGGGTGGTGGTGTTTCGAGTACCGCTAAAGAGGTCAGGAGTCCATTGCACGCAGGAGGCGGCTAGCAGGGCTGTGTTGTGTGGACTGGGCGGTTTGTTAGGTTAGACGGTCTCGCGAAACTCAAAAAGGGCTTCAGTCTCAAACGGAGCAAGTAGAATTCAGGAAGAACGTAGATCTAGGAACCATCGGTATAACAGTTGTAAAGTGTCATAGTTGTGTTGGCAAAGTACCAGAGCTCCAAGCGCTGTTAGAAAGCACGGATGCTCAAATCGTTATAGACTCCGAAAGCTGGATAAAACTGAAGACAAGTTCAGCCGAAATTTTTTCGTTGGATCTAACGGTGTTCAGAAAGGATAGACTAAATTCAGTTGGCGGTGGGTTCCTTGCTGCTGGTAGAAGTAGTTTATCTTGTAGCGAAATTTAAGTGGATAATTCCTATGAATTAAAAGCCATTCTTGGCAACCGGAAGAAAAATGATAATTGGATCTCTTTACCGAAATCTCAACTCAGATGATTCAGTTGCTGAAATGTTTAAAGAAAACTTGAATCTTATTTCAAACACCTACCCGACTCAAACAATTGGTGGTGACGTCAATTTACCCTTGATATGTTGGCCAAAATACATGTTTAAATCCGGAGGTACGCATAAAACATCATCCAAAATTATACTAAACACATTCTCTGAAAATTATTTCGAACCCACTCGAATAGTGAACAGTTGTGAAAACACACTCTTAGCAACGAATAATCCTGAGCTAATAACGAACATTAAAACGGATACAGGAATTAGTGAACACAGAGTTGCCGTAGCGAGACTGACTCCCGTAACTCCCAAACCCTCCAAAAATAAACAAAAAATATATCTATTGAATAAAGCGGATAAAAATTCACTTGATGTCTTCGTGAGAGACAATCTCCACTTCTTCCAAAATAACGGTGTCAGTGTAGATCAGATGTGGCTTGAATTCAGAGAAATAGAGTCGACAGCATTTGATAGATTTATACCGAATAGATTAACAGATTACGGAGTTTATCCACCGTGCTACACAAAACAAATAAGAACATTGTTGCAGAAACAAAGAAGAAAGCATGCCAAATTTAAATTAACGCATAATCACCTAGACTGGTGATCTTTCACAGACGCTCAAAATTTATCGCGGACCTCAATGCGAGATGTTTACAATACCTTCCACAATGGAACTTCGTCTCGAAAGCTGGCAGAAAATTCGAAGAGCTTCTGGTCGTATGTAAAACATGCTAGTGGCAAGACACAATCAATGCCTTCTCTGCGCGATAGCAAAGGACATAGTGTCAATGACTGTGCTACTAAAACTATTGTGTTACTAAACACATCCTTCCAAAATTCCTTCACCAAAGAAGACGAAGTAGATGTTCGAGAATTCAAATCAAGAACAGCTGCCAACATGAGTAGCTTAGAAAGTGATATCCTCGGAGAAGTGAAGCAACTTAAACCACTTAATAAAAGCAAGTCTTCCGGTTCAGACTGTATACCAATTAGGTTCCTTTCAGAGTATGCTGATGAGATATCCCTGTATTTTGCAATCATATACAACCGCTCGCTCAACGAAGATCCGTACCAAAAGACTGGAAAGTTGCACAGGTCACACCAATATTCAAGAAAGGCAATAGCAGTAATCCACATAATTACCGGCCCTTATCATGAACGTCAGTATCCAGCACGATTCTGGAACATATGTTGTGTTCGAAAATTGTGAATTAATTGAAGAGAACGATGTATTGACACATTGCCAACACGGATTTAAAAAACACAAGATAACTAGCTCGTTACACCAAGTGTTGAGTGCTATCGACAAGGGATTTCAAGTTGTTTCCGTATTTCTAGATTTCCAGATGGCTTTTGACACCGTACCTCCCAAGCTGTTATGGAACAATGTTATGGAATACAGTCTCGGATGTGAGACTGGATTCCTGATTTCTTGTCAGAGAGATAACAGTTCGAAGTAATTGACGGAAAGTCATCGGGTAAAAAAGAAGTGATTTCGGTGTTTCCCAAGGTAGTATTATAGGCCTTCTGCTATTCCTTATCTGCATAAACGATTTAGGAGACTATCTGAGCAGCCGTCTTAGGTTGTTTGCAGATGATGCTGCCGTCTATCGTCTAGTAGAGTCATCAGGAGATCAAAAGCAATTGCAAAATGATTTAGATAAGATATCTGTATAGTGCGAAAACAGTCAATTGATCCTAAATAATGAAAAGTGTGTGGTCATACACATGAGTGCTAAAAGGAATCCGTTTAACATCGATTACACGATAAATCAGTCACATATAAAGGCCGTAAATTCAGCTAAATACCTAGGGGTAAAATCTGTAGAAAAAGACAGATTGCACTACATCCTGCAAATAACTGAGGACGTAGGTTGCGAGTGCTACTCTGAGATGAAAAGGTTGGCACAGGAAAGGAATTCGCGGCCGGCCGCATCAAGCCAGTCAGAAGGTGATGACTCAAAAAGAAAAGGAGGGAGTAGAGTAGAGACTGCACTCCTGCTTGTGTTTTTAATTCGGTTATTAATGACATTTTAACTGAAGTCCACAACCAAATACCTATATTGACTGTTCAACGATTTGCCCTTATCACGTCCTCGAGATTCGCTTCCCAAAACAATTTACCACTTTAACGCAGAGTTACATGCAATCTTAGCCGTACTGAATCAAGAGGAATGTGTTAATACACGCAAATTTTTAGTTTGCTCCGACTCCCAGAGTGCCCTTAAATGTATTTAACGAATGTAATCAGGAGACAAATAAGTCCGTAACACCCAGGTTTGTTCTTCGCCTGCGAAGAATGGGGCTGTCATTCTCACGAGTAGCAGGGCGCAAGCGGATTCATGACAATGAACTGGCGGGTATTGCATCCATGGACGCGTGTATTCTAAATCAAGTGGGTTAGCGTGTTGCCCCCTAGTGCTATGCCCTCGCATTGTAAGCACGGAGATGTGTCCACGCGAAGAATATTGACTGGAAGCGGTGGACGGTAATTTGCGACTGGTGAAACCAACTACTAGGCTGTGTTGTAATTCCTTTCGGCTACTAAGGGGACATGAAGAACTTCTCACGCCACTTCGAGTAGGGCTCTGATGACACATGGATTCCTGTTCCGGAGACATAATCCTCAAATAGGCGATGTTTGTGACGTACCGATTTCAGCACAACACATAGTAAATAAAAGTACCCTCTGACAAAAAAAAAAAAAAAAAAAAAAAAAAAAAAAAAAAAAAAAACCTACCTACCACGAAGGAATTATCCGAATGGGAAAGGAAACTGGTAGATGTGATGTACATGTGCAGATAAACAAATGATTACAATTTCTGAAAAGTTGGATGATTTATTCATGACAAAAGGACTTCCCAAAATCAGCAGGCCAGTAACACGTTGGTCCATTTCTGTCCGTTATGCAAGCAGTTACTCGGCCTGGCACTGATCGATAAAGTCGTTGGATGTTCACCTGAGGGATATCGTGCCAAATTCTGTCCTATTGGCGCTTTAGATCGTCAAAATGGCGAGCTGGTTGGAGGACCCTGCCCATAATTCTCCAAAGGTTCCCAATTGACGAGAGATCCGGCGACCTTGCGGGCCAAGATAGTGTTTGGCAAGCACGAAGACTAACAGCAGAAACTCTCGCCGTTTATGCACGTGCATTACCTTGCTGAAATGTAAGCCCAGGTTGGCTTGTCGTGAAGAACAACAAAACGGGACGTAGAACATCATCGAGGTATCACTGTGTTGTAACGGTGTCGCGGATGACAATAAAGGGTCCACTACCAATATCAATCATCGTCGCTAGAGCGTACGTAGAATGAGTATCTGTAGCTAGCGCAATCGCCTTATTAACTGCGTCTTCAGTTGACTTGCGTCTTGTAAACCCGTTCTGGTGAGGGTTCATTCCGTGTAACAGTGTGTCATCTTGTAACTTTTTCAAATACCTTGCCGAGAACGTTCAAAAGACAAATTGATCTATAGGATTTGGGTATCATTGGATCCTTATCTTGCCCTTTACTGATTAAGACCATTTCAGCGTTCTTCCACGGTGCAGGGGCTGCTCCTTGCAAGAGACACTCATTGCACAGTTCGCACAAGTAACTATCTAATTGGTCACATAAGGCTTGTATTATTTCGGCAGGCATCCTATCCAGTCCTGGAGATTTTTTTCTTTTTCATTCTTAAAATTATATGCCTAATTTCTTCTTGTGAGAAAGGATTGACAAGTTTATTGTTCTGTATTCTTCCCATAACATTTCCTGTAACCTACGCTGATTATCCGTCTCGCCTTCTTCTCCTTGGTCAGGAAGTAGTGCTTCCATTAGCATGGCGGCTGACTCTTCCTAATTTTCTGTCGCCGTCCCATCATTCCTTCCGAGCGTGGGTAAATGTTGGTGTTAGTATTTTCTCGCAGACTATTTTATGTGGTACACGCCAGGGATCGGTTTCTAAGTTAGCCTCCACGAATTGTTTCCATCGTCCCATTTCCGTTTTCCCCGACTCTTCCTTAAAACGTTGTTTAAAATACCTGTATCTATGCAAGCTTCGGGCTCTTTCTTCTTGAATGATGCTGCTCTGGCACAGCTCCCTGGCTCTTCTTGTTCTGCATCTTAATTTCTGCAGAGCCTCTGTCCAGACGCAAAGTACTTTTTTAGAATGACCTTCGCTGATAGGTACCGATGCATCCATTGCTCTATGTATATCCACTGTCAGTTCTTGCGCTTTAACGTCTACATTATCACCCAGCGATTGATTTCCTGTACACTGAAACACTTGTTAGTTCTTCCCACTTAGCGTCCTTGATCTCATAATTGGGCCTTATGCGCGCGTTTTCTGTGTCGCCTTGGATCTCCCAGCCAGTGATGGTGTAGTGTGCGATACTGTGGTCACTCGATGTCATTCCACTCGCAACCTTCCAGCCTTTCACACGGCGCGCCCCTGCCGTATCTGCTAAACTGATGTCAATATTTGACGTTGCTCCGACCCTCCCTTCGAAGGTTGGCAGATTGTAAGGTGCATTCAGTACCTACAGGTTCAGTTCCATAATGGCCTCTTCTAGTTGTCTTCCACGGCCACCAGTCAGGCAGCCATGTCACAATACTGACTTCGCATTTGCATCAGTGGAGTACACAAGAGGCTTAGTTCGTCCTAGGTGACTGATACCCTTTAGTCTTAGGAGATACTCGTCGCTCTCATCACTAAATTGAAAATACATGGAAACCAGGATGCAATCGTCCCTTCCGGTTAACGTTTACACACAGATTACGTGTTCTGAACAGTACTGCGATATTTTTGTCACTGTTATGGCCTTGTTAAGTACTTTTGTTACTGCCATAGGGCGTTTCCCTTGTGTGACTATCTGGTCAGTTATTGGCATACTGGAGATATTTCCTACCTTCGTATACTGTTCTTGGAGGCGCACTACATCTAACTGCAACTCTTCTGCCACTCTTCTAGCCCTATGCAATACGCTGACACTTCTCATGGCATTAAGCTATCCTATCTTTATCTCCATTGGGTGTGACGGGTATATATTCGCCAGTCTTGTCCTACCCGCCTGTAATCGCATACTGTACGACCATGCGTCATCACAAAATGCTTGTACAAAGTATCTAAGCAGAATGATTCATTTCTTCTGACAGAAACCTGCTTCAGTAACTTCTACAGCTTTTCCACTTCTATTGGCAGATTGTTCACTCTGAGATGGACTCTTTCTACGAAATCTGGTACATGAAAAGTAATATACTCCCCTTCTGGACGCATATACCGTACTAGATGTCTTAACGCTGTAATAAGCGTCATCGGCTCTTCCAGTCTAGTGAGTTGCGTAACGTTTTCTATGGTTTCATAAGTCTGTCGCGGACCTGTTCTGGTCAGTGCTTGTTGTTTACTCCTTTGTAGAAGATGTTTGTTTCCTGTACGAGCTGGCTCTGAGTCTCGTACTGTTTTTATTGCAGATTCACGTTTTGCATCGGAGAATCTTGTTTTACTTTTGTAGGTAGCGTAGTGTATTCCTCAGGATATGTGCTGTCGCATTCTACGTACAGCTGCCAGTTTGTGTCACCAAATCCTGTTCGCCTATATCATGTCACTCCTACATCCGTTCAAAAAATGGCTCTGAGCACTATGGGACTTAACAGCTGTGGTCATCAGTCACCTAGAACTTAGAACTACTTAAACCTAACTAACCTAAGGACATCACACACAGCAATGCCCGAGGCAGGATTCGAACCTGCGACCGCAGCAGTCGCGCGGTTCCGGACTGCGCGCCTAGAACCGCGAGACCACCGCGGCCGGCTCCTACATCCGTCTCCGATCTTGCTTCTCTTTTGTACCGCATAGATCTGAATTTTCGCTCAAAACTTATTTTCTGCTTATTTGTAGATGTACGATGCTCTACTTCAGTCTGTGTCGCATGCTATGTTCTATGGTACTTACCGCTTACTTTTTCCATAAATTCCTCGCTCTTTCGGTGTCTCTACTCCTCGATGGTAATTCATGTGTCTTACATAGACGGCACTTCATGGTGTCATTGTTTTCTTCTGTTATGAGACGCCTACTCATAATCCGTTCTTAAAATCTACCTTGCTAGGATGGTTTGATACGTGTGCCATTCGTTTCTGATCCCAGTGCATTTTTTCCCATCATATTTATATGGCACACACACTGTCTCTCGTTTGATTTTATTTCAGTCTTTTCTGATATGGTCTTGTTCCCCACATTGTCCAAATATTACTACTTGTTTATCGCAATGTCTTGCCGAATGACCAAGGTCTTGGCAGTGAACACACCACCTCACTACTACGTAGTCTTTCACTGTAACCGAACGAAGCCCAAATATACTTTTTGTCGCGTCATGAGAGCTGTTCTGAACTCAGGACTCACTTTAATAACTTGATGGACCACTTTTCTTCCCCCTTGGTCCTGTCCTGAATCGTACTGTAAAGCCGTTTTCGAAGCTTTCCTTAGTCAGTTGATCTTCAAGGTTCTACATGTATATTGTATCTTTTAGTGCCTTTGCATCTTTGACCTATGGGATGTAATACGATATAATTAAAGGTCTCTTTTTCTTAGGCTGTTCACGAATCAGAGTCTCTTGCACTTTTTTGTTGTTCACTATCTTTTCCGTGTCACTTTGTGCTCCCCTCCCCCCCCCCCCCCGGCGGACAGTGGTGGTTGGTTGATTGGGGGGAAGGGACCAAACAGCGAGATCATCGGTCCCATTGGATTAGGGAAGGAAGTCGGCCGTGCCCTTTCAAAGGAACCATCCCGGAATTGGGGAAATAACGGATAACCTAAATCAGGATGGCCGGGCGCGGCTTTGAATGGTTGTCCTCCCGAGTGCGAGTCCATTGTGCTAACTACTGCGCCATCTCACACGGTCGACAGCGGTGGGATAACGTGACTGTTGCCCAGCATACGGCCTCACAACCGCTACCCCTCGGGTTATCCGCGGCACCCTCACAGCATAGCGGTACGTTTACGATATTCTACGTCCTGTTTTGTTGCCCTTCATAGCAAGTCATCCTGAGGTTACATTACAGCAAGTTAATGCCTGCATATACACGGTGAGAGTTTCTACAGGTTGTCTTCGTGCTTGTCCAGTCCTGCCTTGGTCAGCAAGGTCGACGGATCTCTCCCCAGTTGAGAACGTTTGGAGCTTCATGGGCCAAGCACACCAAACAGCTCGGGATTTTGGAAAGCTAACGCGTCAGTTGGACGGAATTCTACACGGTATCCCACAGGAGGACATCCAATAACTTTGTCAATCAGTACCAAGCCGAATAATTGCTTGCATAACGGCAAAGAGTGGACCAACGTGTTATTGACTTGCTCAGTTAGGGAAGGTCTTTTCCTGCAATTTTAATCGTGTGTTTGTCTGTACATGTACATTACATCTACCAGTTTCCGTCCCTTTCGGATAATTCCTTCGTGGTGTGTCTTTTTCTTCGTCTTAGAATTTATTTTATATTCTGACAAGAGGGGAGAAATTAGTTTACCAGCTGATCTGTCCTCTGTTTTAGCAGACGATACGTGATACGACTTTTAAGATTCCCAGGAATGTCTGACCTATTCCCTGTAAAATTAGGGCGAGGGATTTAATGTGTTATCAGAGTGACTGGCTCATCTTTTTTTACAGGATGAACTAGCCACACTGCCTGAATGATTTCTAATTACATTCCTCCCGGACTAACTTGGGAAATGCGCCGCACACACACACACACACACACACACACACACACACACACACACAAACACAAACACATACACGCACACACACAAACGCAAACACGCACGCGCAAGCATATTGGAGATCCTGCAGTATGTGTTTCATTTTTACTCAAGTAATACGTGCAGTCCAAAACATCTCAATTTCTTGACTGGACGACATTTAATACTATAGATTTTAATTTTTCATCTTCTCCTTTCATAATGTTTTGGCTCGTAACTATGTATTGTACATTTATGTAGATATTTCTATTTATTGTAATTCATAATTTTTAATATTAACCCATAGTTTATCTTCCGCAATGAACATCACAATACAGTCCCGGTAGCTAATTTCCCATAAAAAGTAGTAAATTCAGAATACATGGCTAACCTTAAATGTGACACCTTTCTACACGTCTACACTTCAGGCTTTAGTGCAAGTGTGACATGCAAAGGCGCTTAACTGAAAGTTATTTACGGTAGGACATATATTTCAGTAAGTATCTAATGTGGTTATTGACGTCGCTGGCAGTTGGGACTTTTGCTTACAAAGTAACGCGTACCGGGAATATAGACCCCGGTACCCTGATAAGGAGAACTAACACATCCTCTCACCACAGTTCTTGTATAAGATGTGGAGTCGATGGCTTGACCGCCAATGTAGCTCCTTCATTTCCTTCAAGGCACATACAGTATAAAATGGGAATTTTATTGGTACTGACACGGGGAATCCATTAGATTTGACTCAAAATAATCGAAATTTGTTCTGCCTGTGCTGAAGGATCGAGACCCATACATATATTCGCGTAAAGACTGTATTCACTTAGCATCACTTAATTAATTAATTAATTAATTAATTTTTTTTTGCGGTAGGAGTGTAACGTTGCTGTCGATTGACACACTGCCACAGTCTGTCAGAAATGAATCACTGTAATGCTGTTTTGTGGATGTATGTTTAATAAATCAATAAAAATAAATATTTGTGCATAAATTGGCAAGACCCTTAAAAATTCTATTAATGATAGAATACGATGTGCTTAAGTCGTACCCTAATGAGATCAAATTTAAAAAAGTATCCTTCTGGGTCAGCTTAAGGACAGTTCCAAAATGTTCAAAACATTCGTTGTCCATACCAAACCGCAAAGCATTTCTACTTGCCAGCTTTAACCTCAAGTTGCTGATGACGCCTTTACTTGTGGCAGCCACGCAATCGCCACATACCTGGTGTCCAAGTACGGGAAAGACGACTCGCTGTACCCGAAGGATCCAGCCAAGAGGGTGGTCGTGGACCAACGACTCTACTTCGATGCCACCACGCTGTTCCCTCGTCTGAGAGCCACTACTGTGAGTATTCTTGCAATCACTTCCGATACACAATTACACTGCTATAAACGTTTCGAATTATGTCATTGTAATTATTTCACTTAAAACTTCCTGGCTGATAGGCGTTGGTCGACGTACCTGTGGACTGGTTTATTTTGGTACCACGGTTCAAAATGGTTCAAATGGCTCTGAGCACTATGGGACTTAACTGCTGAGGTCATCAGTCCCCTAGAACTTAGAGCTACTTAAACCTAACTAACCTAAGGACATCACACACATCCATGCCCGCGGCAGGATTCGAACCTGCGACCGTAGCGTTGGTACCACGAAAAGAAGTGTTAACATCCGTCTGGTTGAACACGGAAGGAATTGCCGCCTGGGACATACGGACAAATCAGCCATGTAGGAATATGTTTACCAAGCGGGTGATCATGAGATAAAATTCACTGAGACGAGCAACATATAGAAAACATCGCATTATCAGCGCGCATTTATAGAGGGGCTATGGAGATTTACAAAATCCGTAATAATTTTAACAGAAAAGAGGAAAGCGATAAATTAAGGAAACATAGAGAAGGAAACATAATAGGTGAATATGGATTGGGGGATAAGAAATGAAAGAGGAAGCCGTCTGGTAGAATTTTGTACAGAGCATAACTTAATCATAGCTAACACTTGGTTCAAGAATCATAAAAGAAGGCTGTATACATGGAAGAATCCTGGAGATACTAGAAGGCATCAGATAGATTATATAAAGATACGACAGAGGTTTAGGAACCAGGTTTTAAATTGTAAGACGTTTCCAGGGGCAGATGTGGACTCTGACCACAATCTATTGGTTATGAACTGTAGATTAAAACTGAAGAAACTGCAAAACGGTGGGAATTTAAGGAGATGGGACCTGGATAAACTGAAAGAACCAGAGGTTGTACAGAGTTTCAGGGAGAGCATAAGGGAACAACTGACAGGAATGGGGGAGAGAAATACAGTCGAAGAAGAATGGGTAGCTCTGAGGGATGAAGTAGTGAAGGCAGCAGAGGATCAAGTACGAGGGCGGTTCAGAAAGTAACCTCCGACTGGTCACAGTGCGGGTTGTGGGGGGAGTAGCGACGCCATCTGTGCGTTCACGCACTCAACAGGTCAGTCGGCATCAAGCCGTGGTCGAGTGAACGTCGTACCTGCGCTAGTTTAGTTTTTGTGGCAGTTTGAAATGTGTGCTGCAATAGAAAACCCCGCCAAATGTGAAGTGCGTGCTGTCATAAGGTTTTTTACAGCCAAAGGATATTCTGCAGCAGCTATTCATCGTGAGCTTTGTGCCGTGTACGGACCAAGAGTTATGAGTGAAGGAGTTGTCCGTGAATGGGTACGTTTATTTAAAAGTGGACGAGAAAACGTTCATGATGAAGAGAGGAGTGGTAGACCATCATTGGTGACTGACGAACTCGTTCAGACAGTTGATGCAAAAGTTCGTGAAAATCGACGTTTCTCAATGTCGGAGTTGTCTACTGGTTTTCCACAGATTTCTAAGACTCTCTTGTACGAGATAGTGACAGCAAGATTGGGTTACCGTAAGTTCTGTGCACGATGGGTGCCCAAAATTCTTACCGACCACCACAAAACTCAAAGAATGGCCTCTGCATTAGACTTTCTGTCACGTTATGAGGACGAAGGAGAACCATTGTTAAACAGAATCGTGACCGGTGACGAAACCTGGATTAAGTACGTGAACCCTGAGACAAAAGAACAATCAAAGATGTGGGCACATTCAAATTCGCCTACCAAACCAAGAAAAGCCTCGCAAGATTTTTCTGCCAGAAAACTGATGGCAACGGTGTTTTGGGATGCCAAAGGAGTGTTGTTGGTTGAATTCATGGAACGTGGTACGACCATTAATCAAGACGTGTACTGTGAAACAATAAAAAAGTTACGACGGGCTATACAGAACAAACGCCGTGGTATGCTGACTTCCGGTATCGTTTTTTTGCACGATAACACCCGTCCTCACTCTGCTCGCAGAACAACGGCCCTTCTTGAGTCCTTCAAGTGGGACGTTATCAACCATCCACCTTACAGCCCAGACCTGGCGCCAAGTGATTATCACCTCTTCATGCATTTGAAGAAATGGCTCGGGTCACAGCGGTTTGATGACGACGAAGAGCTCAAAGATGCGGTCACAGGCTGGCTCCAGGCACAAGCGGGTGATTTTTATGCAGAAGGAATTTCAAAGCTTGTGAAGAGATACGATAAGTGCCTCAATCGCTATGGAGACTATGTAGAAAAATAGTGCAAAGATGTAGTTGTAAGATGTATATATTAAAATATTTTTATTTAACTTGGTGTATTTTTTTAAATCAACCGGAGGTTACTTTCTGAACGGCCCTCGTAGGTAAAAAGACAAGGGCTAGTAGAAATCCTTGGGTAACAGAAGAAATATTGAATTTAATCGATGAAAGGAGAAAATATAAAAATGCAATAAATGAAGCAGGCAAAAAGGAATACAAACGTCTCAAAAATGATATCGACAGGTGAGCAAAATGGCTAAGCAGGGATGGCTAGAAGACAAATGTAAGGATGTAGAGGCTTATCTCGCTGGGGGTAAGATAGATACTGCCTACAGGAAAAATAAAGAGACCTTTGGAGATAAGAGAGTCACTTGTATGAATATCAAGAGCTCAGATGGAAACCCAGTTCTAAACAAAGAAGGGAAAGCAGAAAGGTGGGAGTGTATAGAGGGTCTATATAAGGGCAATGTACTTGAAGACAATATTATGGAAATGGAAGAGGATGTAGATGAAGATGAAATACTGCGTGAAGAATTTGACAGAGCACTGAAAGACCTGAGTCGAAACAAGGCCCTCGGAGTAGACAACATTCCATTAGAACTACTGACGGCCTTGGGAGAGCCAGTCCTGACAAGACTCTACCATCTGGTGAGCAAGATTTATGAGACAGGTGAAATACCCTCAGCCTTCAAGAAGACTATAATAATTCGAATCCCAAAGAAAGCAGGTGTTGACAGATGTGAAAATTAACGAACTATCAGTTTAATAAGCCACAGCTGCAAAATACTAACACGAATTCTTTACAGACGAATGGAAAAAGTAGAAGCCGACCTCGGGGAAGATCAGTTTGGATTCCGTAGAAATGTTGGAACACGTGAGGCAATACTGACCTTACGACTTATCTTAGAAGAAAGATTAAGGAAAGGCGAACCTACGTTTCTAGCATATGTAGACTTAGAGGACGCTTTTGACAGTGTTGACTGGAATACTCTCTTTCAAATTCTGAAGGTGGCAGGGGTAAAATACAGGGAGCGAAGGGCTATTTACAATTTTTACAGAAACCAGACGGCAGTTATAAGAGTCGAGGGACATGAAAGGGAAGCAGTGGTTGGGAAGGGAGTGAGACAGGGTTGTAGCCTGTCCCCGATGTTATTCAATCTGTATATTGAGCAAGCAGTGAAGAAAACAAAAGAAAACTTCGGAGTAGGTATTAAAATCCATGGAGAAGAAATAAAAACTTTGAGGTTCGCCGATGACATTATAATTCTGTCGGAGACAGCAAAGGACTTGGAAGAGCAGTTGAACGGAATGGACAGTGTCATGAAAGGAGGGTATAAGATGAACATCAACAAAAGCAAAACGAGGATAATGGAATGTAGTCGAAATAAGTCGGGTGATGCTGAGGGAAATAGATTAGGAAATGAGACACTTAAAGTAGTAAAGGAGTTTTGCTATTTGGGGAGCAAAATAACTGATGATGGTCGAAGTAGAGAGGATATAAAATGTAGACTGGCAATGGCAAGGAAAGCGTTTCTGAAGAAGAGAAATTTGTTAACATCGAGTATAGATTTAAGTGTCAGGAAGTCATTTCTGAAAGTATTTGTGTGGAGTGTAGCCATGTATGGAAGTGAAACATGGACGATAAATAGTTTGGACAAGAAGAGAACAGAAGCTTTCGAAATGTGGTGCTACAGAAGAATGCTGAAGATTAGATGGGTAGATTACCTAACTAATGAGGAGGTATTGAATGGGGAGAAGAGGAGTTTGTGGCACAACTTGACAAGAAGAAGGGACCGGTTAGCCGGCCGAAGTGGCCGTGCGGTTCAAGGCGCTGCAGTCTGGAACCGCAAGACCGCTACGGTCGCAGGTTCGAATCCGGCCTCGGGCATGGATGTTTGTGATGTCCTTAGGTTAGTTAGGTTTAACTAGTTCTAAGTTCTAGGGGACTAATGACCTCAGCAGTTGAGTCCCATAGTGCTCAGAGCCATTTGAACCATTTTTTAGGGACCGGTTGGTAGGACATGTTCTGAGGCATCAAGGGATCACAAATTTATCATTGGAGGGCAACGTGGAGGGTAAAAATCGTAGAGGGAGACCAAGAGATGAATACACTAAGCAGATTCAGAAGGATGTAGGTTGCAGTAAGTACTGGGAGATGAAGAAGCTGGCACAGGATAAATCATTACGTGACATTGTATTATCGCAGTAATTGTAACAAATCGTTCCAAGAATTACGTGTTTTTGTAAATCTCTGATACGTGCGCATGAGATCTTGAGAGAGGCGGGTATCGAATGCTAAGAAAAGTAGATAGCCGTTCGTTTTCTGTGTGACATCAAAATGACGTCACGTTTGCGTTAATTGTCACGAATCAAGTGTTACCCCTCAGAAACTTTAATGTTGCTCATCATTCGTTACCTAGAATCGTGAGCGGCTGAAATATGGCGGTAAAAACAGAAGGGAGTTGTCGATGTCACGAACTTTAAGCCGATGTCCGCCGTCTTTACCAGCCCAAAACATAAGGTTCACTGCGCTAATACTTCCCCGTGACGTCACTCAGACGCGCCCGTGCCCAATTTCGACAGTGTTGGGTGCGTTGATTCTGTGGAGACGTAGTTGTTTCATCAAAAATGCCAGCTTGTATTGTTTACAGGTGCACTAATCGATCCGATCGTAATCTAAAGCCTTAAGGAATCACATTTCATTCATAACTGGAGCAATTCAAGCAATATTTTCTTTTGCATACATGAATTATTGTTGAAATGTTTACTTTTACTGTAGTGGTTTTATTTCTACCATCTGACTTGAGATTTGCCTTACTTTATTTTGTGTCCGTTCTTTTCTTTTCTGTTTTTTTATTGCCTTGCAACTCGGAAATGCTCCGACATCCAAGCCACGCTGTCTCAACGGTCTCGATCCGCACAACACACGGCTACGTAACCACGCTGATTGTTGGGGCAGCATCTGATGCCCAAAATTCCTCTCGCCTATTATTATTCACATTATTATACCTGTTCACATTTTCTTTCCCTTCAAAAAGAGAGTGGCAGCTGTCATGTATGTGTGAGCTTTTGTGAATGTGTATGTGTGCTGTGCTTCCTTTCTGAAGAAGGCTTTGGCTGATTTATGTGAACACACTTCTCGTCGTGCCTGCGTTGTGCTAGGCGTATGAATAGCAATCTATCCGTTTTATAGTGTATTTATTCACTCGTAAAGTTTGTTGTAAAGAATCTACTGCACTTCGAGAGGAACGATGATGTACATAATTATAATACTAAAAGAAAAAACGATATTCATTGCGCCACATTAAGTTAGTCTGTAGCACGAGCAGGGGTTTACAATGCTGCAACCAAAAGTTTTGATTACTGACGCATTGATATAACATGCCTGACACACAGCCACGCAAAATTTAAAACTAACCTGAAAACGTTTCTATTTGACAACATATATTACGCGGAAGATTATCTGTTACTGTAATGTGTAAGTGGTGATGGGTAGGAATTACTGACTGACATCTGCCTATCTTTAACTGAAGAACGTAAAAACTAATAAATAATCAGCATGGAGGCATACTTACAAAAAAATTGATGGCAATATAATTATAATGACTTATTCCATATCATTATGATTTATCATGAAAATGTTACATGGAACATGAAACTAAGTAATTGACAATTGGTGTATCACTTATATAGTTTGAAAACCTCAAAATGAAATTCAAAAGTACAATCGAGCAGATGATTAAAGTAGATGTACATTCAAATTGTGCTATGTTTGGTTTTTCCTGAAAAACTGACAATTACTGATGAGAAATATTCTGGGAAAAGAACCAAATAAACTACTGTTGGAAAGAAAGGCCTACATCGTATATGGGTTAGGCTACCATTACTGAAAAGTTACTCACATACATGTTAAAGCAAAATATCCATCTTAAGGGGTCTTAAGCGTTTAGTGTCTTTATATGACCAATGTGTCACAAAATGGAAACCACTGAAAATCAAAAATGTTTTATCTGTAACAGTTATCTACAACTTCGAGCTACTTATCTTCATAAACGCCACTCTGACTTAGACATCTGTCGGTGCGTTGTACGAACTTTCCAATACCCTCACCATAGAATTCAGCCCCCAGTGCTGTCTGCCAATTCTCTACGCTGGTCTGCAGCTCATTGACTGTGTCAAAATTTTGTCTTCATAGCTTAAATGAAAATCAGAGGGACCCAATTACGGGTTGTATTGTGGCGATGAGACACTTCTCATCGGAAACGCTGCAGGAGCATCTTCATTGCCCCTACAGAATTCGGCTGAAAATTACCTTGAAGAAGGAAATGCATCATAGTTATGGTATGCGGGCAGCATAGCTTCAGGCGAAAATTCTCACTGGGCCCTCGTACTTGGCGGGAGACACTGTAGTTGTAGGCATCTTTACGCGCTCACTGTGCACTCGGAACTGGGAAAAAAAAAAGAAACCCTTAACGTCCTTAACGTGCAGCACGCAAAAGGCGTTTTTCTTCTTTTGGACTGCTGTAATTTGCTTTACTGTGTTTCCTAAAAAATGCACCGTAGTGGTACCCCGGGACTTATTTTCATCTTCTAAACATCCAATGTGTTACAAGAACTGCTTCGAAGAACACGTTATGAGAGATTCACAGAAAACAGGTTGGAGGAAATCCGACGCGCCAACGCATTAAAGGAATCCAGGAAAGGGTTAAATTGGACAGGCTTGAGTGTGATGACCAATTATACAATACGTCACCTATACCGTTTTGTAATGACTCGTGGCCAAAGTGAGAAACTTTTAAGGAGGTTTTTCACCACGAGGGAATCTTGTAGGGTTCTAATTATCAGTGAGAGGTTTCACTTGTATATGCGACACCATAATAAACTTGTGAGTTCTCTTCCTCCCCGAAATGAAGCCATTATCAAGGCTAGAGGTGGCGGTACAAGGTATTAGCATCATGATTATGAGGACGTCCGGCTTGCACGAACGTAAAGATCACTTAAATGTTGCATCGCAATCTAAACTGAAAGAGTCTTATTAATAAAGATCCTAACTGCAACAACTACGTTCTTGTGACAAGAAACAGAAGCAGTACGGAGTGAACTACAAAACAGTAACAAAGCAGACAAAAACGGCTACTTCCCACAATACTGCAAGGTAATCAACAAACGACTTCAGCCAATTCACGCTTAGACAGCCCGTCAACTAACATATACTGAACACAGTGTAGTGGTCCATGCATTAGCTGAACGTGTTGGTCTTGCGAACAAATGCTCAGGAAGAGCGCGTGTTGTTAATGTTGTGCTCGACTGCCGCGCCGACTGCCAGAGGACGGTCTGGCAACATTCCAGCCACGTCCCACGCCCAGCTGCTCCAGTCTCTCTCCCTCCCTCTCTCTCACCATTCATCTACCAATCTATCCACCTCCGCCAGCTAATCGAAAGTTGTTGGTTCGCATCCCGTTGCATGCATTTTTTTCGTATTAGGTTTCTTAACATACTCTGCTTCTTTCTTTTGAATCTAATACATGTATGTTTTGCAATATTGGATACTATTTACACTCAGCCTCATCTGAGAACGGATGAAGTAAATATTTAGCGATTAGGCAGGAACCTAAGAGGACAGATTAAATTGCTGCGACTGAATCGAGCAACTATGAAATTCATATTCTTCCTTCCACAAATATTTGGCTGTATATTTCCGAATATGTGCCGCCTCTAGAGTGTGTGGATAGGCAGGAACCTAAGAGGACAGTTTAAACTGCTGCGAGTGAAACGAGGAACATTAACATTCATAGTCTTCCTCCTCCTCCTCCACCTCCTCCTCCTCCTCCTCATCATCATCATTTAAGACTGATTATGCCTTTCAGCGTTCAGTCTGGAGCATAGTCCCCCTTATAAAATTCCTCCATGATCCCCTATTCAGTGCTAACATTGGTGCCTCTTCTGATGTTAAGCCTATTACTTCAAAATCGTTCTTAACCGAATATATGTACCTTCTCCTTGGTCTGCCCCGACTCCTCCTACCCTCTACTGCTGAACCCATGAGTCTCTTGGGTAACCTTGCTTCTCCCATGCGTGTAACACGACCCCACCATCTAAGCCTGTTCACCCTGACTGCTACGTCTATAGACTTCATTCCCAGGTTTTCTTTGATTTCCTCATTGTGGACACCCTGCTGCCATTGTTCCCATCTACTAGTACCTGCAATCATCCTAGCTACTTTCATATCCGTAACCTCAACCTTATTGATAAGGTAACCTGAATCCACCCAGCTTTCGCTCCCATACAACAAAGTTGGTCGAAAGATTGAACGGTGCACAGACAACTTAGTCTTGGTACTGACTTCCTTCTTGCAGAAGAGAGTAGATCGTTGCTGAGCGCTCACTGCATTGGCTTTGCTACACCTCGCTTCCAGTTCTTTCACTATGTTGCCATCCTGTGAGAATATGCATACTAAGAACTTGAAACCGTTCACCTGTTCTAACTTTGTTCCTCCTATGTGGCACTCAATCCGTTATATCTCTTTCCCACTGGCATTACTTTCGTTTTGGAGATGCTAATCTTCATACCACAGTCCTTACATTTCTGATCTAGCTCTGAAATATTACTTTGCAAACTTTCAATCGAATCTGCCATCACATATGCGAGACTGCATATTTTGTGTTCCCATATCTCAATCTCACCCAGCCAGTCTATTGTTTTCAACATATGACCCATAAATAATATGAACAACATTGGAGACAAGTTGCAGCCTTGTCTTACCCCTGAAACTACTCTGAACCATGAACTCAATTTACCGTCTAACTGCTGCCTGACTATCTATGTAAAGACCTTTAATTGCTTGCAAAAGTTTGCCTCCTATTCCATAATCTTGTAGAACAGACAATAACTTCCTCCTAGGAACCCGGTCATATGCCTTTTCTAGATCTATAAAGCATAGATACAATTCCCTGTTCCACTCCTAACACTTCTCCATTATTTGCCGTAAGCTAAAGATCTGGTCCTGACAACCTCTAAAAGGCCTAAACCCACACTGATTTTCATCCAATTTGTCCTCAACTAATACTTGCACTTTCCTTTCAACAATACCTGAGAAGATTTTACCCACAACACTGATTAAAGAGATACCTCTGTAGTTGATACAATCTTTTCTATTTCCATGTTTAAAGATTGGTGTGATTACTGCTTTCGTCCAGTCTGATGGAACCTGTCCCGACTCCCACGCCATTTCAGTTATCCTGTGTACCCATTTAAGACCTGACATTCCACTGCATTTTATGAGTTCCGACTTAATTTCATCCACCCCAGCCGCTTTATTGCACTGTAATCTACAGACCATTTTCTCCACTTCCTCAAATGTGATCCTATTTCCATCATCATTCCTATCCCATTGTACATCGAAATCTGACACATTACTGTTCGTATTTTCACCTACATTGAGCAACTCTTCAAAATATTCCCTCCATCTGCCCAAGGCATCAACAGGATTCACCAGCAGTTTTCCTGACCTGTCCAAAATACTTGTCATTTCCTTCTTGCCTCCCTTTCGAAGACTGCTAATTACATTTAAGACTGGTTTTCCAGCAGCTTGACCCAAAGTCTCCAACCTGTTTCCAAAGTATTCCCAAGATTTCTCCGTGGATGCTGCAATTATCTGTTTGGCTTTGTTTCTTTCTTCAAGATAACTTTCTCTGTCTACCTGAGTTCTAGTATGTGGCCATTTTTGATACGCCTTCTTTTTCCTTTTACAGGCTGCCTTGACTGTGTCATTCCACCAAGCTGTTTGCTTCATCCTACCTTTACACACTACTGTTCCAAGACATTCTTTAGCCACTTCTAGTACTGTGTCCCTGTACCTTGTCCATTCCTTTTCCAACGACTGTAATTGACTACATTCAACTAACTGGTATCTTTCTGAGATCGCTGTTATGTACTTGTGCCTGATTTCCTTATCCTGAAGTTTCTCCACTCTTATCCTCCTACATATGGACCTGACCTCCTGCACTTTCGGCCTCACAATCCCAATTTCACTGCAGATTAAATAATGATAAGTGTCATCAAAGAATCCCCTGAATACACGTGTGTCCCTCACAGCCTTCCTGAATTCCTGATCTGTTATTATATAGTCAATGACAGATCTGGTTCCCCTGCCTTCCCAAGTATACCGGTGAATGTTCTTATGTTTAAAAAAGGAGTTTGTGATTACTAAGCCCATACTGGCACAGAAATCCAAGAGTTGTTTCCCATCCCTATTGGCCTCCATATCCTCTCCAAATTTATCCATAACCTTTTCATACCCTTCTGTTCGATTTCCAATCCTGGCATTAAAATCACCCATGAGCAGAACACTGTCCTTGTCCTTTACTCTAACAACTACATCACTGAGTGCCTCATAAAAACTATCAATCTTATCTTGATCTGTCCCTTCACAATGCGAATATACTGACACAATCCTAATTTTCTTGCTAGACACTGTCAAATCTATCCACATCAGTCGTTCGTTTACATACCTTATTGCAACTACGCTCGGTTCCATTTCTTTCCTGATGTAAAGCCCTACACCTCATTGTGCTATTCCTGCTTTGACTCAAGACAGGTAGACCTTGTGTTCTCCCACTTCCTCTTCTTTCTCACCCGTTACCCGAATGTCACTAACAGCTAAAACGTCCAACCCCATCTTACTTGCAGCCTCTGCCAGCTCTACCTTCTTCCCAGAGTAGCCCCCATTGATATTAATAGCTCCCCATCTCGTTACCATTCATTTGCCGAGTCGTATCTTAGGAGTCCCTGGTTTGTCAATTAGAGGTGGGACTCCGTCATCTCCAAAGGTCCGAGGCATTTTGCTCTCATTGTTGCCAGCATCATATTTAAAGTACCAGGGAAGCAGTTTGCTAGCCTTACTTGCCCCGGGTCCCATTGAGTTTTACCCCTAACGGTTCAGGGACTAAGCGGTGGATTTGGTAGTCTTTGCCGTCAGAGCACAAAGTCTTCCTTATCACAAATATTTCGCTGTTTATTTACGGATGTGTGGCGTTTTCCGAGGGTGTGATTCGGCAGGGAATAAAGAGTACAGCATTAAATGCTGCGGCTAAAACGAGCTGCAATAAAATTTGTATTTTTTCTTCTCACAAATATCTGTCTCTTTATTTACGAATATGTAGCGACTTGCGAGTGTGCGGTTAGGGAGGAACCTAAGAGGATAGCTTAAATTGCTGCGAATGAGTGGAGGAGCAATAATATTCATATTCTTCCTTGTCACAATGTCGATAGCCGATCATGGGGTCGTCAATATTGCACGTGAAATAAAAATGAAGTAAAGTTTGCGGGTATTGTTGTGTAAAGAGCATTACCCGAATCCGAACGGTATCAGGGATAATGTAAAGCATGAAGAGATGTATATGACTCACTCACAAAGAAATTGCTCCAGAAAATTCACAACCGTAGCCTCTAAGTATTGGAGAGAGCGACGTTCAGTGCAAGAGAAAACATATTGTATCACTCTACCCTTACAATAAATAACTGCCAAGGAGAAATTCCTCATCGTTTATGTCAAATAACTTTGGTTCAATATATGTGTATGTTTTTGTGTAGCTTGGTGTTAGTTTCAACGCAAACTTTATATGTTTATGAATATTCTTTCTCCATAACTTGACGATAATTTAACCAGCCTAGGTGTTCTTGCAGTTTAAACTATTTAAAATTTCTCTAAAAAAAAAATTCCACACTTCCGAGATGATAGGCAGACATGATAAGAAAGTATTTCAGTTGTCTCGGTATAGACTCTTTCGAATGACTTTGGCAGTTAACTCTGGGCATGGCAGCTTACAAATACAAACATTTCATACAAAACATTGGCATTAACATTTTTAGGTTTGTGCAGACTAATAAATCATTTGCAGAGATTTACAAGATAATAACATTACGACATGCGTCAAAACAGGAACATGAATTAAAATACATCTCACCTGCACGGTAGGCTGAGATAAAAAAATTATCGTAAAATAATTATGTTCTTAAGGAAGTAAGTTTACGCAAGATGTGAATTAATGTGCCCATAAAAATTAACACAGTTTTTTTTTTTGCAACTAAATATATACTCTAGTGCCAAAAATTTCCCCAGTTTTTGGAGGAAAATTCTGAAGCTGTAACTTTTGAGAACACGAGTGCGTTGTACTACAACGTAGAAATTACGGCAACACGAAAAGAAGAAAGTAATAAAGTATGAAATAAACCGGGTTAAATACACTCCTGGAAATTGAAATAAGAACACCGTGAATTCATTGTCCCAGGAAGGGGAAACTTTATTGACACATTCCTGGGGTCAGATACATCACATGATCACACTGACAGAACCACAGGCACATAGACACAGGCAACAGAGCATGCACAATGTCGGCACTAGTACAGTGTATATCCACCTTTCGCAGCAATGCAGGCTGCTATTCTCCCATGGAGACGATCGTAGAGATGCTGGATGTAGTCCTGTGGAACGGCTTGCCATGCCATTTCCACCTGGCGCCTCAGTTGGACCAGCGTTCGTGCTGGACGTGCAGACCGCGTGAGACGACGCTTCATCCAGTCCCAAACATGCTCAATGGGGGACAGATCCGGAGATCTTGCTGGCCAGGGTAGTTGACTTACACCTTCTAGAGCACGTTGGGTGGCACGGGATACATGCGGACGTGCATTGTCCTGTTGGAACAGCAAGTTCCCTTGCCGGTCTAGGAATGGTAGACCGATGAGTTCGATGACGGTTTGGATGTACCGTGCACTATTCAATGTCCCCTCGACGATCACCAGTGGTGTACGGCCAGTGTAGGAGATCGCTCCCCACACCATGATGCCGGGTGTTGGCCCTGTGTGCCTCGGTCGTATGCAGTCCTGATTGTGGCGCTCACCTGCACGGCGCCAAACACGCATACGACCATCATTGGCACCAAGGCAGAAGCGACTCTCATCGCTGAAGACGACACGTCTCCATTCGTCCCTCCATTCACGCCTGTCGCGACACCACTGGAGGCGGGCTGCACGATGTTGGGGCGTGAGCGGAAGACGGCCTAACGGTGTGCGGGACCGTAGCCCAGCTTCATGGAGACGGTTGCGAATGGTCCTCGCCGATACCCCAGGAGCAACAGTGTCCCTAATTTGCTGGGAAGTGGCGGTGCGGTCCCCTACGGCACTGCGTAGGATCCTACGGTCTTGGCGTGCATCCGTGCGTCGCTGCGGTCCGGTCCCAGGTCGACGGGCACGTGCACCTTCCGCCGACCACTGGCGACAACATCGATGTACTGTGGAGACCTCACGCCCCACGTGTTGAGCAATTCGGCGGTACGTCCACCCGGCCTCCCGCATGCCCACTATACGCCCTCGCTCAAAGTCCGTCAACTGCACATACGGTTCACGTCCACGCTGTCGCGGCATGCTACCGGTGTTAAAGACTGCGATGGAGCTCCGTATGCCACGGCAAACTGGCTGACACTGACGGCGGCGGTGCACAAATGCTGCGCAGCTAGCGCCATTCGACGGCCAACACCGCGGTTCCTGGTGTGTCCGCTGTGCCGTGCGTGTGATCATTGCTTGTACAGCCCTCTCGCAGTGTCCGGAGCAAGTATGGTGGGTCTGACACACCGGTGTCAATGTGTTCTTTTTTCCATTTCCAGGAGTGTATATTGTTGGGAACCTTCGGCGTAGAGAAATACACAGAAAAGTTACACGCGTAGAGGAATTGCAAAGGGCGTAAAAGCAGACTGTTATGCTGTAAGCATAAGGGGACCGCTCAGTTTCAGTAACACGTTTACACATAAAACTGTTATATAACGAAGAAAACTTCAAGTGGGATGACATAACTAGTCGTTTAATGCACGAAAGTTTTAAGACACGTTACTGCAAAATGATTTACCTAGCAAAAGTGGCACTAGACATCGTAGTTATCAAGTCTATAGTTCAGTTGTCAGAAATGCATTCACATTAACCTGTTTGTAGATTTTTGAAGTTGTTGTTGTTGTTGTTGTTGTGGTCTTCAGTCCTGGGACTGGTTTGATGCAGCTCACCATGCTACTCTATCCTGTGCAAGCTTCTTCATCTCCCAGTACCTACTGCAACCTACATCCTTCTGAATCTGCTTAGTGTATTCATCTCTTGGTCTCCCTCTACGATTTTTACCCTCCACGCGGTCCTTCAATACTAAATTTGGTGATCCCTTGATGCCTCAGAACATGTCATACCAACCGATCCCTTCTTCTGGTCAAGTTGTGCCACAAACTCCTCATTTCCCCAATCCTATTCAGTACCTCCTCATTAGTTATGTGATCTACCCATCTAATCGTCAGCATTCTTCTGTAGCACCACATTTCGAAAGCTTCTATTCTCTTCTTGTCCAAACTATTTACCGTCCATGTTTCACTTCCATACATGGCTACACTCCATACAAATACTTTCAGAAACGACTTCCTGACACTTAAATCTATACTCGATGTTAACAAATTTCTCTTCTTCAGAAACGCTTTCCTTGCCATTGCCAGTCTACATTTTATATCCTCTCTACTTCGACCATCATCAGTTATTTTGCTCCCCGAATAGCAAAACTCCTTTACTACTTTAAGTGTCTCATTTCCTAGTCTAATACCCTCAGCATCACCCGACTTAATTCGACTACATTCCATTATCCTCGTTTTGCTTTTGTTGATGTTCATCTTATATCCTCCCTTCAAGACACCATCCATTCCGTTCAACTGCTCTTCCAAGTCCTTTGCTGTCTCTGACAGAATTACAATGTCATCGGCGAACCTCAAAGTTTTTATTTCTTTTCCATGGATTTTAATACCTACTCCGAATTTTTCTTTTGTTTCCTTTACTGCTTGCTCAATATACAGATTGAATAACATCGGGGAGAGGCTACAACCCTGTCTTACTCCCTTCCCAACAACTGCTTCCCTTTCATGTCCCTCGACTCTTATAACTGCCATCTGGTTCCTGTACAAATGCCGGCCGCGGTGGTCTAGCGGTTCTAGGCGCGCAGTCCGGAACCGTGAGACTGCTACGGTCGCAGGTTCGAATCCTGCCTCGGGCATGGATGTGTGTGATGTCCTTAGGTTAGTTAGGTTTAAGTAGTTCTAAGTTCTAGGGGACTGATGACCACAAATGTTAAGTCCCATAGTGCTTAGAGCCATTTGAACCATCCTGTACAAATTGTAAATAGCCTTTCGCTCCCTGTATTTTACCCCTGCCACCTTTAGAATTTGAAAGAGAGTATTCCAGTCAACATTGTCAAAAGCTTTCTCTAAGTCTACAAATGCTAGAAACGTAGGTTTGCCTTTCCTTAATCTTTCTTCTAAGATAAGTTGTAAGGTCAGTATTGCCTCACGTGTTCCAGTATTTCTACGGAATCCAAACAGATCTTCCCCGAGGTCGGCTTCTACTAGTTTTTCCATTCGTCTGTAAAGAATTCGTGTTAGTATTTTGCAGCTGTGGCTTATTAAACTGATTGTTCGGTAATTCTCACATCTGTCAACACCTGCTTTCTTTGGGATTGGAATTATTATATTCTTCTTGAAGTCTGAGGGTATTTCGCCTGTTTCATACATCTTGCTCACCAGATGGTAGAGTTTTGTCAGGACTGGCTCACCCAAGGCCGTCAGTAGTTCCAATGGAATGTTGTCTACTCCGGAGGCCTTGTTTCGACTCAGGTCTTTCAGTGCTCTGTCAAACTCTTCACGCAGTATCGTATCTCCCATTTCATCTTCATCTACATCCTCTTCCATTTCCATAATATTGTCCTCAAGTAGAACTACTTAAACCTAACTAACCTAAGGACAGTACACAACACCCAGTCATCACGAGGCATAGAAAATCCCTGACCCCGCCGGGAATCGAACCCGGAAACCCGGGCGTGTTTCTGCTTTCCCTTCTTTGTTTAGAACTGGGTTTCCATCTGAGCTCTTGATATTCATACAAGTGGTTCTCTTTTCTCCAAAGGTCTCTTTAATTTTCCTGTAGGCAGTGTCTATCTTACCCCTAGTGAGATGAGCCTCTACATCCTTATATTTGTCCTCTAGCCATCCCTGCTTAGCCATTTTGCACTTCCTGTCGATCTCATTTTTGAGACGTTTGTATTCCTTTTTGCCTGCTTCATTTACTGCATTTTTATATTTTCTTCTTTCATCAATTAAATTCAATATTTCTTTTGTTACCCAAGGATTTCTACTAGCCCTCGTCTTTTTACCTACTTGATCCTCTGCTGCCTTCACTACTTCATCCCTCAAAGCTACCCATTCTTCTTCAACTGTATTTCTTTCCCCCATTCCCGTCAATTGTTCCCTTATGCTCTCCCTGAAACTCTCTACAACCTCTGGTTCTTTCAGTTTATCCAGGTCCCATCTCCTTAAATTCCCAGCGTTTTGCAGTTTCTTCAGTTTTAATCTACAGTTCATAACCAATAGATTGTGGTCAGAGTCCACATCTGCTCCTGGAAATGTCTTACAATTTATAACCTGGTTCCTAAATCTCTGTCTTACCATTATATAATCTATCTGATACCTTTTAGTATCTCCAGGGTTCTTCCATGTATACAACCTTCTATCATGATTCTTAAACCAAGTGTTAGTTATGATTAAGTTGTGCTCTGTGCAAAATTCTACCAGGCGGCTTCCTCTTTCATTTCTTAGCCCCAATCCATATTCTCCTACTACGTTTCCTTCTCTCCCTTTTCCTACACTCGAATTCCAGTCACCCATGACTATTAAATTTTCGTCTCCCTTCACTATCTGAATAATTTCTTTTATTTCATCATACATTTCTTCAATTTCTTCGTCATCTGCAGAGCTAGTTGGCATATAAACTTGTACTACTGTAGTAGGTGTGGGCTTCGTATCTATCTTGGCCTTAATAATGCGTTCACTAAGCTGTTTGTAGTAGCTTACCCGCGTTCCTATTTTCCTATTCATTTTTAAACCTACTCCTGCATTACCCCTATTTGACTTTGTGTTTATAACCCTGTAGTCACCTGACCAGAAGTCTTGTTCCTCCTGCCACCGAACTTCACTAATTCCCACTATATCTAACTTTAACCTACCCATTTCCCTTTTCAAATTTTCTAACTTACCTGCCCGATTAAGGGACCTGACATTCCACGCTCCGATCCGTAGAACGCCAGTTTTCTTTCTCCTGATAACGACATCCTCTTGAGTAGTCCCCGCCCGGAGATCCGAATGGGGGACTATTTTACCTCCGGAATATTTTACCCAAGAGGACGCCATCATCATTTGATCATACAGTAAAGCTGCATGCCCTCGGGAGAAATTACGGCCGTAGTTTCCCCTTGCTTTCAGCCGTTCGCAGTACCAGCACAGCAAGGCCGTTTTGGTTATTGTTACAAGGCCAGATCAGTCAATCATCCAGGCTGTTGCCCTTGCAACTACTGAAAAGGCTGCTGCCTCTCTTGAGGAACCACACGTTTGTCTGGCCTCTCAACAGATACCCCTCCGTTGTGGTTGTACCTACGGTACGGCTATCTGTATCGCTGAGGCACGCAAGCCTCCCCACCAACGGCAAGGTCCATGGTTCATGGGGGGGGGGGGGGGGAATTTTTGATGTTACGGCAAAGAAAAGAGTAACTTCTCCCCTGTTTTTCCGGGCGCAATATTCTGTATTTCTTAATGCGTCTAGCAGTTAACGAGATTAATTCAAATGTCATCATGTCGTGTTTTGCAGTTCCCTTTGATGTTCCTGGGAAAATCTGACGTGGAACCGGACAAGAAAGCTGCCATATACGATGCACTGGGGATTCTAGAGAAGTTCCTGGAGCCAACTGGATGGGTGGCTGGAGACCACGCCACGGTGGCAGACATCGCCTGCGCCGTGACTACGGCCACTCTGCAGGTCAGCTGCTTCTGGTTTCCTAGTGCCTTGACCTATGGTGACAAAACCCCGGCCATGCACCCGGAAAGCCGACACATTAGCGAATGATTTGGACGAAGTGTCCTTTTGCAAGAGAGCAATTTTGTTTGTTTCAACCCAAAGATGTTTCACCACTGTGGTAGCGTTATCAGTGAGCCTATGTTTATGTCTTTTGAAAGTATAAATATGAAGTGTGTGAGAGAAGTAATAAGATAGACAACACCGCGAGCGAGCTGGCAACACTGTATTGTTCTAGTTGTGTACACCCCCGTGTTCATCCCACCAGTTGCTCAGGCCAATTTTCAGCTCTGTACAGCCATCACATGATTCTCGATAGCGCCGTCAGTGAAGTTGTGTTTTACGAAAATGGAACGGGGGAATTTAGAGAAACGTTATTCTATCAAGTTTTATGCTAAACTTGGGAATCCGCGAGTGTGACCTTTGAAAAGTTGAAACTGGCCTATGGGGAACATTTCTTACCAAGAGCACAAGTTTTTCGCTGGCACAAATTAATCTGGAAGGCCGAGAACACACCATAGATCTCATGGAGACCTTCAACCTCAAAAAGCGACGAAAACGTAGAACGCGTGTTTGCTCTTGTGGGATCAGACCGACGTTTAAGAATAAGGATGATGGGTGATCTGTTAGACACTTTCACTGTACATCAAATTTTGATGTCAGTTCTGCACATACGAAAGAATTATGCGAAAACGGTACAGAAAAACCTCACTGAGCAGATGGACAATGGAAGAAACGTGTACGTTGATCTTCTTGTGAGGATTGTCATTGACCATGAATGGTTCAGTCGTGTGATCACAGCTAATGAATCCTCGATTTTTGAATATGGTGCTGAGACAAAGTGGCTAGGTGAGGACTGGGATACTGCGGCATCTCTTTCACTGAAAAAAGATTGAATGAGCAAATCAATGACCAAAACAATTATTTGCATGATTTTTTGATATTAGGGGTATTGTGCATACAGAATTTGTTTCTCCAGGGCAAACTGTCAACCAAATGTTTTACAAAAATGTCTTCGATAGGCTCAGGAATTTAAGGAGATGGGACCTGGATAAACTGAAAGAACCAGAGGTTGTACAGAGTTTCAGGGGGAGCATAAGGGAACAATTGATAGGAATGGGGGAAAGAAATACAGTTGAAGAAGAATGGGTAGCTTTGAGGGATGAGGTGGTGAATGCAGCAGAGGATCAAGTAAGTAAAAAAACGAGGACTAGTAGAAATCCTTGGGTAACAGAAGAAATATTGAATTTAATTGATGAAAGGAGAAAATATAAAAATGCAGTAAATGAAGCAGGCAAAAAGGAATGCAAATGTCTCAAAAATGAGATCGACAGGAAGTGCAAAATGGCTAAGCAGGGATGGCTAGAGGACAAATGTAAGGATGTAGAGGCTTATCTCACTAGGGGTAAGATAGACACTGCCTACAGGAAAATTAAAGAGACCTTTGGAGAAAAGAGAACCACTTGTATGAATATCAAGAGCTCAGATGGAAACCCAGTTCTAAACAAAGAAGGGAAAACAGAAACACGCCCGGGTTTCCGGGTTCGATTCCCGGCGGGGTCAGGGATTTTCTCTGCCTCGTGATGACTGGGTGTTGTGTACTGTCCTTAGGTTAGTTAGGTTTAAGTAGTTCTAAGTTCTAGGGGACTGATGACCATAGATGTTAAGTCCCATAGTGCTCAGAGCCATTTGAACCATTTTGATTTGAAAGCAGAAAGGTGGAAGGAGTATATAGAGGGTCTATAGAAGGGCGATGTACTTGAGGACAATATTATGGAAATGGAAGAGGATGTAGATGAAGATGAAATGGGAGATATGATACTGCGTGAAGAATTTGACAGAGCACTGAAAGACCTGAGACGAAACAAAGCTCCAGGAATAGCCAACATTTCATTAGAAAAACTGACAGCCTTGGGAGAGCCAGTACTGACAAAACTCTCTGGTGAGTAAGATGTGCAAGACATGCGAAATACCCTCAGACTTCAAGAAGAATATAATAATTTCAATCCTAAAGAAAGCAGGTGTTGACAGATGAGAAAATTACCGAACCATCAGTTTAATAGGTCACGGTTGCAAAATACTAACTACACTCCTGGAAATTGAAATAAGAACACCGTGAATTCATTGTCCCAGGAAGGGGAAACTTTATTGACACATTTCTGGGGTCAGATACATCACATGATCACACTGACAGAACACAGGCACATAGACACAGGCAACAGAGCATGCACAATGTCGGCACTAGTACAGTGTATGTCCACCTTTCGCAGCAATGCAGGCTGCTATTCTCCCATGGAGACGATCGTAGAGATGCTGGATGTAGTCCTGTGGAACGGCTTGCCATGCCATTTCCACCTGGCGCCTCAGTTGGACCAGCGTTCGTGCTGGACGTGCAGACCGCGTGAGACGACGCTTCATCCAGTCCCAAACATGCTCAATGGGGGACAGATCCGGAGATCTTGCTGGCCAGGGTAGTTGACTTACACCTTCTAGAGCACGTTGGGTGGCACGGGATACATGCGGACGTGCATTGTCCTGTTGGAACAGCAAGTTCCCTTGCCGGTCTAGGAATGGTAGACCGATGAGTTCGATGACGGTTTGGATGTACCGTGCACTATTCAATGTCCCCTCGACGATCACCAGTGGTGTACGGCCAGTGTAGGAGATCGCTCCCCACACCATGATGCCGGGTGTTGGCCCTGTGTGCCTCGGTCGTATGCAGTCCTGATTGTGGCGCTCACCTGCACGGCGCCAAACACGCATACGACCATCATTGGCACCAAGGCAGAAGCGACTCTCATCGCTGAAGACGACACGTCTCCATTCGTCCCTCCATTCACGCCTGTCGCGACACCACTGGAGGCGGGCTGCACGATGTTGGGGCGTGAGCGGAAGACGGCCTAACGGTGTGCGGGACCGTAGCCCAGCTTCATGGAGACGGTTGCGAATGGTCCTCGCCGATACCCCAGGAGCAACAGTGTCCCTAATTTGCTGGGAAGTGGCGGTGCGGTCCCCTACGGCACTGCGTAGGATCCTACGGTCTTGGCGTGCATCCGTGCGTCGCTGCGGTCCGGTCCCAGGTCGACGGGCACGTGCACCTTCCGCCGACCACTGGCGACAACATCGATGTACTGTGGAGACCTCACGCCCCACGTGTTGAGCAATTCGGCGGTACGTCCACCCGGCCTCCCGCATGCCCACTATACGCCCTCGCTCAAAGTCCGTCAACTGCACATACGGTTCACGTCCACGCTGTCGCGGCATGCTACCAGTGTTAAAGACTGCGATGGAGCTCCGTATGCCACGGCAAACTGGCTGACACTGACGGCGGCGGTGCACAAATGCTGCGCAGCTAGCGCCATTCGACGGCCAACACCGCGGTTCCTGGTGTGTCCGCTGTGCCGTGCGTGTGATCATTGCTTGTACAGCCCTCTCGCAGTGTCCGGAGAAAGTATGGTGGGTCTGACACACCGGTGTCAATGTGTTCTGTTTTCCATTTCCAGGAGTGTAAATACAGACGAATGGAAAAACTAGCAGAAGCCGACCTCGGGGAAGATCAGTTTGGATTCCGTAGAAATATTGGAACACGTGAGGCAATACTGACCCTACGACGTATCTTAGAAGCTAGATTAAGGAAAAGCAAACCTACGTTCCTAGCATTTGTAGACTTAGAGAAAGCTTTTGACAATGTTGACTGGAATACTCTCTTTCAAATTCTGAAGGTGGCAGGGGTAAAATACAGGGAGCGAAGGGCTATTTACAATTTTTACAGAAACCAGATGGCAGTTATAAGAGTCGAGGGACATGAAAGGGAAGCAGTGGTTGGGAAGGGAGTGAGACAGGGTTGTAGCCTGTCCCCGATATTATTCAATCTGTATATTGAGCAAGCAGTGAAGGAAACAAAAGAAAAATTCGGAGTAGGTATTAAAATCCATGGAAAAGAAATAAAAACTTTGAGGTTCGCCGATGACATTGTAAGTATGTCAGAGACAGCAAAGGACGTGGAAGAGCAGTTGAACTGAATGGATAGTGTCTTGAAAGGAGGATATAAGATGAACGTCAACAAAAGCAAAACAAGGATAATGGAGTGTAGGCGAATTAAGTCGGGTGATGCTGAGGGAATTAGATTAGGAAATGAGACACTTAAAGTAGTAAAGGAGTTTTGCTATTTGGGGAGCAAAATAACTGATGATGGTCGAGGTAGAGAGGATATAAAATGTAGACTGGGAATGGCAAGGAAAGCATTTCTGAAGAAGAGAAATCTGTTAACATCGAGTATTGGTTTAAGTGTCAGGAAGTCGTTTCTGAAAGTATTTGTATGGAGTGTAGCCATGTATGGAAGTGAAACATGGACGATAAATAGTTTGGACAAGAAGAGAATAGAAGCTTTCGAAATGTGGTGCTACAGAAGAATGCTGAAGATAAGGTGGGTAGATCACATAACTAATGAGGAAGTATTGAATAGGATTGGGGAGAAGAGGAGTTTGTGGCACAACTTGACTAGAAGAAGGGATCGGTTGGTAGGACATGTTCTGAGGCATCATGGGGTCACCAGTTTAGTATTGGAGGGCAACGTGGAGGGTAAAAATCGTAGTGGGAGACCAAGAGATGAATACACTAAGCAGATGCAGAAGGATGTGAGTTGCAGTAGGTACTGGGAGATGAAGAAGCTTGTACAGGATAGAGTAGCATGGAGAGCTGCATCAAACCAGTCTCAGGACTGAAGACCACAACAACAGGCTCAGGAAAAGGGTGAATTGAGGACATTGCAGGCAAGCGTATACTGCATCATGAGAACACCCACTGTCGCATTTTGGCATCAAAAGGCACTGCTGTTGTTCCACTGCCCCCCTATTCGCCCGATCTCAGTCCTTGTGACGATTTTCTTTCCCCGAAATTGAAAAATTTTAAAAGGACGTCATTTTGCAACTCTGTAGAGCATCCAAAAGATATGACCAAGACGGGGAACAACTACTTTCCTGGTGTATAGTTGCAGAAGGGAACTACTTTCAAGGGGACAATATTGTTGATTGAAAAAAATTAAAACTTTGGTAGTTAAAAAATCAGTCTAATAATTGTGACTCTAGAATTCGTAGGCACTAAATTTATAGCTATTGTTATCGTTATACTCTAGTTTGCAGTAACTTACTTGTAGCTTACACTGTTGTTTCTTTGCAACTCTCCAATTACTACGAGGTCTTGCTGAAAAGTAATGCCTCTGATTTTTTATGTAAAATCTCAGAATGTTTTTTAAATAACACAAACTTCGTTAACGTTCTACATCCTCATTCTTCATGTCTACGTATTTATTTCTCAACATAGTCATCCTGGAGGCAAAGACTTTTCTCCGAACGAGAAACTAGTTCGTTGATTCCGTCACAGTAGAATGTTTGACTTTGTCGACGAAACCACACCCTCGCCTCTGCTTGTACTGCTTCATCACTGTCAAGGTGAAGTCCTCGAAGGTGTTCTGTAAATTTTGAAAGCACGTGAAAATGGGATGGGACCAAGTCGTGATTGCTTCGAGAACGATCGATGACAGTGAATCCAACGCATCGGATTGTTGTAGATGAGCTGATCAGCAAAAAAAAAAAAAAAAAAAAAAAAAAAAAATTAAAAAAAAGGATAATTAAACATATCGCCAGCTCACTGGTGCAATGAATATCGAAAGCACTGAGTTTGTAGTTATTTATTCTGAAATACTGAATTTTGAAAGTAAAGTTAAATGATGTTGCTGAATAAATTAATGACTGGCCGTAACTGAAACTTCGTTACGTAAAGAATGACTTCCAGTAACCTCAGCGGAACGTAATGCAACATTTGTAAAAAGACAAGCAATTTACTTTTAATTATTGAATGTACTTTAAGCAAATGAGCAACTGATTTTACTTTTAACATAAGAACAATAGAGTACGTATGAAGCCAGCAGAAGGCACTCGATAAGCTAAATACGGAATAAATGAAATTTCGCAATCTTAATTTGTGCTGTGTCTTTAGTTATTAGTTTTGCCAGTGAAATTTTACGTTACTGTAAGTGATTGAATTGCAAACTCGTTAAGCCTCTGTTATGCAATACAAGAATGAACAGTTACTGAGCCGGCCGGAGTGGTCGTGCGGTTCTAGGCGCTACAGTCTGGAGCCGAGCGACCGCTACGGTCGCAGGTTCGAATCCTGCCTCGGGCATGGATGTGTGTGATGTCCTTAGGTTAATTAGGTATAATTAGTTCTAAGTTCTAGGCGACTGATGACCTCAGAAGTAAAGTCGCATAGAGCTCAGAGCCATTTGAACAGTTACTGAGGCAGGTGAAGTTAGACTGAAACTGGTAAAAAAAACTGGCAGTAAATAGTTAATCAGTTTTCATATTTTTACGACACTCGGTGATTGCATGGAAAGGAAAGGGACCCTGCTTCATAATAATGCCTGAGGACAATGACAACACAGGTGCCCTACAAGTTTTAACTATTGTACGTTATTATTCGTGAAAGTTAGTCAATCTTTGTGAAAGAAATGTCACTGGGTAATGGCCGTACAATATTATTTACACTCTCAGCTAACAGTCTTACAATGTTGTAGCTGTGCGAGCGATGAAGAATGTAGCCGACGACAATACTGAGCTGCTGCTGTTGCTGGTTGAGAACCACGAGTCGTGTCCAGAGCCACGGATAATCGAGGGACAGGCAACTGTGAGAACTGCAGCTTCCTCCGTCTGTTCACGCCTACCGGGCTCTCAGTAATCGCGGGTCAACGAAGTAGTTGCGCCCACACCGGCGCGTTCATAGCCGCACACCGCATCTGCGGGAGCGCACAACTCTTTCATCACTCAAGCTGCTCTGCTTCCTCTCTGCTCGCAGCGCGACTGATACTCTCCATACCCAAAGATAAACAACGGCGCATCTACTGCCATTTCGTCGTTCCTATCGATACATTAAAAGTAAGTTCCCTTGGCTATCATCCAGCAATTTATGATATTTGCATTATAATTACAATCAATTATATACATTCACAAATAAATCCACTATTATATCCATTACATATTAAGTACAGTTGGTGTAAAACAGCTTAGAGATTCAAAATTAAAAATGTGGTACAATTTATGAGCGGATATTAAATGTCAAAAGATTTTGGATGGTGCAGAAGGTATTTTATTTACATTTTTGGTGTTACAACTCCACTACTGGTTTCAGGCTTTATTTTAAGCCATTATCAAGTGGTTATAAAAACTGACAGAAATATGGTAAATATATAAATATTGTATGTAATAGAATATGAAAAAAACAATACTTATATATGTACAATATAAGTACAGAAGGAGTTTAAAATTCACAGAGTGCTGTAGAGAAGCAATGTCAAGTGATAAAGTACATGTCAGCTAGATTTAAAAATTTACGTGACCAATGAAATCGTGAGAAAAAAGAACACGTCAAACTAATAAAAATTGTACAATTCAATACGTTCATATCTTAAGACAATGTTATCTTGTTATTCGTCTTAATCACAGACAACTTTCTCTCTAAAACCAGCTGTGCTGACATAGCCATGGCGGTCGTACTAATGTTATGTTTTACAGCTTAGAGTGGGCATCTTACTCCCAAGGAATAAAATGGGACAATGCGCCTACTGGTACATGCCATATCAAATCACCATACTTGCCATTAAAAATCTTTACACTCAGTTATTTCTAATAGATATGAAAAAGATTCGAATGGAGACATGACTTTATAAAACTGCAAGTTTTATTGTCTCTAGTACATGGCACGGAATACGTTCCTAATGTTTCTAAGCACACACACACTAATGTTCAGTCTTATTTCAGCTTATTATTACTATCCTGAGATAACCATTGCTTCTACCGAACCTTGCTAACAGCTTGCTTCTAATTTTGATGGGTTCTCAATCCCGTCCACGAACATTGTAATATTCAGCTGCCTTCCGCATCATGCGGTCGCCGCCATACAGAGCTTCTGGATCACTGGGGGTTCCGCTGGCGGTAGTGCTGATGTGATAGACCACTTCGTGTCAGGTACAGATATCGATACTCAGTAACTATATGTGTAACCTTACACTGTTCACTCATGTCATTATAACGGGTCACCAAAGGTTACTGCATTTTTGTCAATTTATTTTTTCTCTTCTCAACAGTTCATTAACTCAGTTCGTCATGTTTTATCTAGTTGTAAGAGAAATAGTTTTACTTCACGTTTTTATCGAAATAATTCTTCCCAGTTTAATATTATACTGCCGCACGGGATTAGCCGAGCGGTCTCACGCGCTGCAGTCATGGACTGTGCAGCTGGTCCCGGCGGAGGTTCGAATCCTCCCTCGGGCATGGATGTGTGTGTTTGTTCTTAGGATAATTTAGGTTAAGTAGTGTGTAAGCTTAGGGACTGATGACCTTAGCAGTTAAGTCCCATAAGATTTCACACACATTTGAACTTTTTTTTAAAAATATTATACTGAACTTTAACCATTGCCATCTTTGACAGGCAGCTGAGAGACTCTTTGGCTGCATCTTGTTTAAAACCTTTGATCTCACAAAAATTGACACACACAAACATACTTATTCTTGGAAGTATGGTTCGTCTAATGCAACACAACGAAAGATTCTGAGTATTGAGCCATAAACATTTCACTTCTTTCTATTTGTGAAGAATGTTCAGTGGCTTTAAAAGGGAATGAGCAACAATATAAGGCATAAAAAATGACATATATTAACCTTTGTAACTGTTGATGACTAGTAGCCCATATCCAATTAGTTAAGTAATGTATAATGTAGAACGTTGAACAAATACCGTGTGTTTTTTATTCATAAGTTATAAAATATTATACCAAGAATCAACAAAACAACCAGTTAACACAAGGAATATTATTGTCCTTTCATTGTAGTCTGCACTGGTAAGATATTAACTTACTTGGTATAAAATCTTTCGAGCACTTTATTAAATACTTGTGTGTAGGGTAACACCCATATATTTAACTGTGGAACAGAAATGAATAATTTATCGATAAATTAGAGCAATTATGGTTTGTTTTAATAACATTTCTCTAATCGGTGAACCTTTTCCTTTAATAATGTTATTGATTGTAATAGCTGCATTCGAATGTCTGTCTGTCTGCGATTTCCATCACTTATGTAAAGTATTTATAAAGAATAAATGTAATTAACATACATTATATCCTTAAGCTGCACAGCGTAACAAATCGGTCACTGTGTATAAGGCTTCCCGAAAATATGTATCATGATCCCACCAACGTCTTTCGGCTTCCACGAGACACATCTCGAAAGCAAATGAACAAATTAACTACTTCGAAGTAAATGATGTAACATCCTACACTACTGGCCATTAAAATTGCTACACCACGAAGATGACGTGCTACAGATGCGAAATTTAGCCGACAGGAAGAAGATGCTGTGATATGCAAATGATTAGCTTTTCAGAGCATTCACACAAGATTGGCGCCGGTGGCGGCACCTACAACGTGCTGACATGAGGAAAGTTTCCATCGATTTCTCATACACAAACAGCAGTTGACCGGCGTTGCCTGGTGAAAAGTTGTTGTGATGCCTTGTGTAAGGAGGAGAAATGCGTACCATCACGTTTCCGACTTTGATAAAGGTCGGATTGCAGCCTATCGCGATTGCGGTTTATCGTATCGCGACATTGCTGCTCGCGTTGGTCGAGATCCAATTACTGTTAGCAGGATATGGAATCGGTGGGTTCAGGAGGGTAATACGGAACGCCGTGCTGGATCCCAACGGCCTCGTATCACTAGCAGTTGAGATGATAGGCATCTTATCCGCATGGCTGTAATGGATCGTGCAGCCACGTCTCGATCCCTGAGTCAACAGATGGGGACGTTTGCAAGGCAACAACCATCTGCACGAACAGGTCGACTACGTTTGCAGCAGCATGGACTATCAGCTCGGAGACCATGGCTGCGGTTACCCTTGACGCTGCATCACATACAGGAGCGCTTGCGATGGTGTACTCAACGACGAACCTGGGTGCACGAATGACAAAACGTCATTTTTTCCGATGAATCCACGTTCTGTTTACAGCATCATGATGGTCTCATCCGTGTTTTGCGACATCGCGGTGAACGCACATTGGAAGCGTGTATTCGTCATCGCCATACTGGCGTATCACCCTGCGTGATGGTATGGGGTGCCATTGGTTACACGTCTCGGTCACCTCTTGTTCGCATTGACGGCACTTTGAACAGTGGACGTTACATTTCAGATGCGTTACGACCCTTGGCCCCACCCTTCATTCGACCCCTGCGAAACCCTACATTTCAGCAGGATAATGCACGACCGCATGTTGCAGGTCCTGTACGGGTCTTTCTCGATACAGAAAATGTTCGATTGCTGCCCTGGCCAGCGCATTCTCCAGATCTCTCACCAACTGAAAACATCTGGTCAATGGTGGCCCAGCAACTGGCTCGTCACAATACGCCAGTCACTACTCTTGATGAACTGTGGTATCGTGTTGAAGCTGCATGTGCAGCTGTACCTGTACGCGCCATCCAAGCTCTGTTTGACTCAATGCCCTGGCGTATCGAGGCCATTATTAGGGCCAGAGGAGATGGTTCTGGGTACTGATTGCTCAGGGTCTATCCACCCAAATTGCGTGAAAATATAATCACATGTCAGTTCTACTATAATATATCTGTCCAATGAATACCAGTTTATCATCTGCATTTCTTCTTGGTGTAGCAATTTTAATGGCCAGTAGTGTGGGTATAAAAATGTGAGAGCAAGACCTGGTACAGGCGAAGTCTCACAAGCTAGACGTCATGGATGTATCTATGAAACTACTCATTTGGGATACAGAATCAATTGGAGAATGTGGGTTTCGGTAAGCTCTGCAAAGGATTCAGAAGAATTTCAAATGTGATGTTACGAAACGTGACCATGAAACGAAAAGATAGTAGAGAAGTACAGTATATTCAAACCTTATTTAGTAGGAGAGTCACAATGGTTATGAAGAAGTTAGCCATCTAGAATTAGGTACTGGAGAAACGACTCAAACAGTTAATAGGAGGGGAATTATTTTGGACAGCAAAAATTATTGTTTATAGCATAGATTTCCGACGTCATTGCGTGCAGCGTGCAGAAACAAACTTTTACAGGTTAGAAACAGGAGAAAAGGAAATAAACCAGTTGAAAGACTATGGAAGAAATTCGGTCTTGTAAGACTTTATTTCCTGAAAGAGGTATTTGTAATTAGTTTTTCAAATATAATACATCCACTTGTCCTATAAGTTATTAAACACACATTACAAAGTCATGTGACTATTGATCTTAACGTACGTGCAGATAATTTTTTTTTTCCAAAAGGCGGATAAATGTACTTTAATAAAAGAAGTTACATCTGTACGTTTCCAACAATTTCATACCGAATTACAATGCTGAGTTACGTGACAGTTTAATACAGCGAAATCTGCATCTGCTGGTAATTGTATGATCACATCTCTTTCGTCTCACAGCACATCTATTCAAATACATTGAAAGCATGTAAATTTCATTATGTTTCAAAAACCACATGGTGGAACTTGTTGCCATCAATGTATTAGCCCCACTGTTTGTTAAGCTACTTTATGTCGTGATGGATGCATTATAACCACCCACTACACTTTTGGCTAATTAGGACTGAAATGGACCGTGTACCCCAAGTTTCCTTTTGCACATGGCAGGCATCTATCCGAAGAATAAATGAAATCCGTGAAATGTTGGTGCAGTTATAATCGAATCACCGTTACTCTGTATTTGGAGCAATGACGACAAGCAGTAAAAACTATGTTAACGTTAAATGAATATAAAATTTGGCTGCATGGAATTACAGTAATTAGCTAAATTTGAAAAGTGATATAAGTTTAATTGATGAATTAAAGAAAATTAATGGTTTATAATCACTGTCCGCTAATGGTGAAAAACTTGGTAACAATGTTTGGTTTTGTCGTAAGGCGAAAACAGTAAAAAATTGGTAAATATTACTCCAGCGTGATTTCAAATGGATATGTCTCAGAGAAAAAAACTTTCAGTTACATACCAGCTCATGGAAATCTATTAATGGTAATCAAAGAACAAAAAAATTCATTACTAATAAAAAATTAGGAAATGCAAAAATTCGTGAAGTCATTCACTGTAACGCTTACTGTCTTTCATTTTACTCAAAAGTTATTTGTGTTTTGTTCATTATTGAATGCTGCCATTTAGCTTATAATTTATCGTAGTGATAGCGTCATTCAACAATCACTTTCCTGTGAGTTACAGTTACGTAATTTGCGAAGTTAAAAGTTTGATTGTGAAAGAATGGCAAAGTTCGTGGTATGATTTTACTGACTCATTGGTTTCTAGTAACGTCAGTACTGCTAATTACTTTGTGCAATTACTACTATTATTTGCTCAAGACTTTAGCACACATTTCTTACTGATTGCACTTGCGTAAAAATAAAAACATCCTTATTCATGAAAAAGTACAATAAGAAACTGTCTTTTACTGAATTTTACTTTGTTAAGCAATGTCTTTCAAATTACGTTTTACTGGAGTGAAGCACTTAAGTAATTAATAAATGTTCTGCATATTATTGAATTTTTAATTTCTGTTATTTCTTTAAAAAACTGTATAATAGTTCCTCAATCATCAGAAACTCTCAGATCATCAGTAATGGATAGAACGGATCCTCCGTAGGTATTTTGTCTTAAGTAAAAGTGAAGATCATCACTGTGGTGTAATTCGGTATTACTGAAACACAAAATGAACTGTGACGCTGGCTAAGTCTGACCAAGTAAGTGGTTGGATCTTAATTCAGGATGAGATGTCGTTAGTGCAATGTAAGGTATTGTTGGTTGACAATGTGCAGCACAGGCTGATCTTCCTGTAACTCCGTAACAAATGATATTGGGCCAATAGTACTCTTCATGTTAATTTGCATCCTCTTGCAGTAATTGTACTGTTCCCAGTTACTGCCATATACTCGGCCAGCCCTCACCAAATGTATGCTGTGCCATTGCATACTTTAGCACCACAGCTTTCGACCATTGTCCAACAACAACAAAAAATGGAAGGAGAATCACAGCTTCACTCAACTCGACTCTCTCTCTCAACATTCCCTCCCCCCCCCCCCCCCCGCCTTCTCCTCTGCACGGTAATGAACTGCTGGCGCACAGCGATAATGCATCTGCCAGTTCACTAGAATCTCTGACAATATCGCATCGCCCTGTCTAAACCCAGCGTATCTACTTACAACTAGTACTTATTTATCTTAACTATGAGGAAACACTCAATTTCATCGGACACGTCCGAAAGAATAGACACCGCACACTCATATAACTGATTCGTCTAGAAGGGCAAAGGACCACTACCTTCAGTGCGGATGCACAAGTACGTCCGGCGTCCTGGGACTCGCAGAGTAGCGAGCACGGAGGAAATGGACAGGGACTGCAGATGGGTGGTGCTTGGTGGGAATGTGGGTCTGCTATGAGACGTGCTGAGTTAGTCCGTGCAGTTAGTGGTTAACGCACCTCCCTAGTAGGCAGGAGATGCTGGGTTCGAAACCCCATCTAGTAGACATTTTCATTTGTTGCCTCTGGTTCCGCATAATGTCCCAATGCAGCTGACATCAGTAATACCATTCCTTTCTTTCCCAATCTCCCACCTTGACCTTCAATTTACATATTAGTTCACTTATTTACAAACTTTGATTCATAGAAAAAATACATCGAAAAGTAAAACTACAAGGAAAAAATTCGATAGTCCACAGAGTTTTTCTGTTACATTACAACACGCTTAATTAACGATTGAAATGCACTACAATGTGTCACTTTAATCAGTAAAAAATAAAAGTATTAGACGTAATTAAAGTGCATTATAATTATTTGTTATTTCCATGAAACTGGTCTATTTTGGGCCACAGTTAAATAGATTGAGGTTACCCTTGACAAGATTTAATCTCAAACATTTAATGCCTTTTTATCAGACACTAAGATTAAAGAAAACGTTAATATACCCATCACACGAATGACGAACTCCAGTGATCCGCCTGTTAATGGTGTTGGGTATTACACCAAGAAGAAGAAGAAGAAGAAGAAGAAGAAGACGACTGCAGTTTGCTGTTTTTGTGTTAAGAGGATAGAATAAAACTGGATCAGGCATATAATGGCAAAGACTCTGACTGATAACCACTGGGTCCACTCAGAAATAGTCTTGAGCGACTTTCCAGTAGAAACAGAAAAGAAATAGAAATGTCTCCCGTAACAGCCGGAAAAAGGGCTACATGTCTGTCTCCTCACTGTCCCGGCATTCTGCAGACTTTGTTGTAGGCGTTTCCTAAAGTTTTATTCGAGAGCTCTGATTATTTGCCATTTGTCATTTGAATTGCATTTTAGCAGCTTTCAGAAATCTTAGGTAATGTCCTCTTTTTCCATAGGAAACAGACACGTACCAAAAAATATTTGTTCTAAAAGCAGTCTGTTTAAATTGACGAATTCTCACTGGATCTGCAACGTCTGTTACCTTGCCATTCTCAGCCTGTTCCATTGATTATTGTTGATGCATTGGTCAACAGGAAGCCATGCCGCCGAACCCAAGCCTCCAATAGCACTCTTGAGGAAGAACCTATAGCGTCATTTCCTGGCGAGCTTCTTTCCTCTGTCTCTCTGACGCACCCCTACTACAGTGTGTGTGCGAAAAATGATTTGATTCTGGTTCCATTCTAGAATGGAGCGCCTAAGCCGACCTGTTTTTATCGTCACTGAGGATAACTCTTACTTTTGAACACTACTACCAGATGTTCTCCCACGGTGTATGTACGTCGGAGTAGCACACTTTATGAACTTACCCTGCCACCAGAAAATAAATAAACAGATAAATATAAATAAAATTTCAAATAGATTCACTTAAATGTAACCATGCCTTCAGAATACCACTGATTTTCATTTGTCACAACACACTCACATTTTGCAGGCTAAGCATTTCTGAATCCATTTCATCGCTGTTGTCTCATGTACTCACAATTGACTGATGTAATCCAAATTTATTCCACTGATTTCATTTTACTAACCTAGTTCAGTTGAGAAGGAAACGAAATTTTAGTTTCTTCTCTAAATGACTTATTGGTCAGTGCATCAGAAATAATAAACCATTGAAGGACCTCGGGAATATATTGTAAAGATTTTCTGTAACATAAAGCACTTTACCATTATTGTTTTAGATTTACTAATATCATAACAATATGCTGGTTCTCAAGGCATAGTGACACAGCTAATTTTTGTTTTACAGGCAATGGGAGTAGTCCTTGATGCATACCCAAAGATAAGGGAGTGGCTGCAACGATGTAACAGCACCATCCCCCACTTTGAAGAGGAAAATAAGGAAGGACTGAAGGATGTCACAGAAGCCATTAAAAGCAGAGTGACTTATAATGTATATGCGCCGTAACCATGAGGCTTCAAATATCTGTATTTGAAAGTCAGTCACTTATCAGTATGACTGGAGTATTCTTTTGATTATAAATTGCTTACTACCTTTTTTACTATATATTTACTGCTGTCTTTGCTTCCAAGTTTTGGTTTCATTGTTTCAACTTCTTATGCTTATTAAAAGAAAACAAATCATTGGGACCTAAATAATTAGCAATGACATATTTTAATGAAATTCTATAGCACTAAAATCTGTGTATGTAAAAAGTAGATTTATCATTCTTACCATTACCGTACAAAAATAAAACAAGTTTGAAGTGACACCCAAAACTGACAAAGTCAAATTTGTGATATTCATTCGTATCATTGGACGTGTAAATTTATTTAACGAAGTATGTTCTGAGAATAATTCTTTCCCAGTTGTTGAATAATTCCTCTTAAGTTACACCTTTCTTTGATTTCGCATTCAGTGGTTTTCCAATCTCTGCAGACACCTGGACAAATTTTCGGTAATAATTACCCAACCCAATAAATGACTGCAATTGTATAGCTGTGTGTGGTGTTGCAAAGTCATGTACAGCAGAAGTGAGGTGAGGATTGGTCCTCATTCTATCCTAGCAGATAATTAGCTCTGTGCAATTCACCTGTGCGTGAGCAAAATGACGGCTGTTAATGGTAAGTGTGAGATGTGCAGATTTTAACCTGTCAAACGCTTTTTCTAGTCGTTCTGCATCTTTGAACAAATCTTTAGAAAACGCTATATCTTGGAAATAGACTATGTACTTTTGGGTTTTTGACTCTGGAGAACTCCATTGAATAATCACTGGAAAGTAACAGACACAATCTTCAATTCAAAAGACATTCTACAACACTCGTAGTAGTAGAATATGGGCAGGCTGAGCCTTTTCCATGAACAAGCTTTTGACGAATTCACTACTTTTATACAGCATTTTTTTCTGGTTACACTTAACGCAGTCAAATTAAAAAGTGCAAAACGTTTTCTATCTAACACCTTCCACTCGTTTCCAAGTTTCAGGCTTCTGACCCTGTGTACACGATGCTTAACGAAGACTAAATTCAGAATTAACTGAATCGCTCCATGTTTTTTAGGTTGTTGGTTGGTTGTTTGAGTTGGAGGAGGGGACCAAACAGCAAAGTCACCTGTCCTTCTCTGGTTATTAAGTACGCAGGCGAGGAAATAAAATCATTTGTCAGATTGCTAGCCAACCCCGCATTTGACACACTTAAGACTTCGTCAGCTCTATGGCCACATTCCTTCAGTCGACACACTCATGCAGAGCTTGACAGAGAGTAAACGTCGACAGTTTTTGTATATAGTTCGTATTCCAGAGACAAAGTTGATTCTAATTTATTCTTTTTCATCTGTTTATTTTGGATAAGAAATAAATTATTTTCTTTCAAATTATCACTTTTTTTGAAGAAACAAATTCTAAACAACATGTAAATGTCAATGACAGTACTGAAATTAGTGTTAAAAAAGATTAATTTACGTTTGAAATGAAGTATGTTCCTGTATTAATGTAAATGGAACTTACATCAGAGCCATCTGTTCTTCAGTACACAAACGACACACGAGTAAGATGGAAAGAGGGATAATAGGCACAGCCTGCAGGAAGATGTGATTTTATAGCAAGGAGTGCGACCTTTAGACTAAGACAAAATTCAGTGCCCACAGCTGGCGCCTTTAGTCAGCCTGAAGGCTTCATACAGACAAAAATTATACAATAGCCCTCGTCTGTGGGCATCCAGAAGCAGATTTTAGTTTATTTTTCAACCGATTTTAAAAATTCAAAATGTTATCATAATCCATTAAAAATTCTCAGTTAAAATTAAATTGTGTGCTGTGTGTCGTGTCAAATTCTTTTTACCGTACATTACAATATATGCAAGTGTGTCATTAGGAATTTTATCATTAAAAGTGGCACACAGTTTCATTGTTGTTTTCTGAGCTGTTAACACATTCATTCCTCTAGACATACTCACGACATATATAAAAAAGTTCCAATAAAATTGAAGGATGTTACATTAACATCAATATTCAGTTGTCTGACTCTTTTCAAATCTAGGAAAGCATCATATGCGTTTAGACAATTATTTGGCGGATCTAGATTCCACATTTTTTGAGGAAAAACTTTGTTTTGCTAATTTTTAAAGTATATATTCTGTAGCGGTCGAATAAAGAAGAATCAATCAACTGATTATTTTTTTCTCTTAGTTTGGAAAACAACGAAAATAAAGTAAGGTGTATCAAATTCAACAGTATTGTAGTAACTGGTGATATCTAACTCAAAATTTCTCTTTCCACTTCATCCAGCAACCTCTAAGATTTGTGGTTCAGAGAAAGAAATGGGATTTTTCGGTTTTTCAGTCTTTCTTGTTCTAGCTGGAGTGAATATTCCAATTAATTTTTAATGACTGGAACACGAATTTCCATCGATTCCACAAAAAGTTTTCCTTACTGCTGCACTAGTACTAGTCTAGTCGTAGGAAAGGGGAATTTTGTTAAAATTCAGTAAAGGCGCGGTTGGGTGATGAAGTCTGGCGCCACTGACAGTGTGTGGTAATAGTCGGCAGCCATTAGGCCAGACAGGGTAAACATGGCGCGGAGCTGCAGCGGCGTATTGCAGGTACGATTTGTTTGTAGTGGAGCAACAGCCAAGCAGGGAACGGGAGCACTGCTTTAAATTATTCCGATGTATGAGGCGAGGCAGCAGGCCAGAGCCGAGAGTGGCCATGTGTAAGGGGCTGACGTATGGGAATTTACCCCTGCCATAGTTTCTGTCTCTCTCTGACACTACGTCAGAAGCAAGGGGAAAAGCAGTATAAATAGTGAGGCACTTTTAGCTTGACGGGTGTACTCAGTCGAGAGTCGGATCAGACCTGTGCTGGTCTATGCTTATAGGGGCCAGACTGGCAGCGATGTTGTAAATATTCTGTGTAAACCTGTACTTTGTTTGTGTGTACTTGTTCGGGCTCTATTCTGCCTCCGGGGACACGACACTGGGGTGGGACAGAATGGCAGCTGGGTACTTGGGGACTGCGTGGTCTGCCTAAAGGAGGGCAGTGACAGCAGTCTGCAGCGGGTCCAGGATGGGCTATGTTCGCTTCCCACCTGGCGTACCGGGGTCCAGGCAAGGCGTACGCTGCGAGAGGCGCAGCAGAACTGATAGTGTATTAGGGACGGCAGCAGGTGTTGCCATCCGACAAGCACCACTAGCAGCAAGTTGCGGCACGGCGTCCAGGAGGGCGCGGGTTCGAGTCCGGCCCTGTCCTGAGAGCAGCAGCGGCCGAGGCCACAGGTGACCAGTACAACCACCTTCGTCCCATGGTCGGACAGAGCAGACCAAATGGAGCGGAGGGTGGTGGGGACCAGGGACTGTAACAGTCTCTGGACTCACGGACAGTAGAGCGGCGCCAGTCTCTATGCTTCGGCGGGTGGCGACCTGGTGAAGGCGGCTGGCTTCCATTGTTGGGTGGCCGTGATGACAGCAGCAGCGGTGTCGGCAGTCCAGGAGTGCTGAGACGGCCGGACTCGCGGAACAGCGCGCAGGCGGTGCACCGACATTATGCTTCTGTAAACTAGCTGAATAAAGGAATACTTTTGAATACTGCTGTATCACTCTGCACTGTCCCTTGACACTATTGAACTTGGTCGGCCTCCTGACGAAATATGGCGTGGTGGGTCCCGACTTCAGCTCTGCCAACTGGAGTCCCGGGTTCGACCATCGACAGGCCGCAACAGTGGTGTCAGAAGTGGTGCCGGTTACAACGCTGGTACTGGATTTCCACTCCCACATCTTATCTCGAGCAAGTAGTGTTGAAGTGTGCCTGTCTGGAGGGGTAGTTGAGGTGTTTGGTTGCATTCATGACGGATGGTCGTACATTTCTTGTTATGTCTTGTCGTTCGGGAAGCGTTTGTTCATACCAGTATAGGGAGGAAAGCAGGACTGTCACCTGTGCACGAGCGCGATGGGGATGGGTGAGTGACGTTTGATTTATTGTTTATGTGTCATTCTTTTGTGTTTTAAGGGGTTAAGTGTCAATTAGTATGGACTTTTTGAAGGTGCCTTTTGTAAGGCCAGAGGAGCAAGTCGATTTTTCTGAATTCAGGGGAAATGGGGGACATGACGACGTAGCGCCTAACCGATGTAATTTTTTTAACCTGTCAGGTCACGGATTACTGTGTACAAAGTGGGGGCCAAAGAGTTGTTTTATTTGTAACAGATTTGGACATTGTGTGCTTAATTGTTCAGAATGTAGATGGGCGATGATTCGCCGCAAGAACTAAGTTTTAGGAGTAGCAGACTGGAATTAATAATAACAGAAGAGCTATAAGCAAGAATGGAGGAAACACGGCAAGCAGCGGAGGCTGTGGCAGTGACTACAGCAGAAGCTGTAGCCACTCTAACTGAGCAAATTGGGGTATTGTCAGAGGCAAGGATAAGGGACAAAGAAAACAATGAAGAATTAGCAGGGAGATTTGAGGCATTGCAAGTAGGGGAAGGGACGTTGGGTGAAAGTAAACTGCAGGTCGGGGAGTGTCATACACCGTTTGACCTGGCAATCATGGCATTGATTAACACCAGGTAAAACAACGGAGGATGTGTTGGAATTCCTTAATGACATTATCACAATGGCTGAGGCCAGTGGGTGGTCGGATGTTGTAATGTTGAGAGTGGCGAAGTCACGCTTGATAGGGGATGCCAAGTCGTATGTACTGTACCATGAAATGTTGAACAATGTGGGGACGTTTGCAGAGCTTGAGGCTGGGCTACGCCAGAGGTATCAAAAACAAAATAGTACCAGGTTTTTTCGGGAAAAATTAAGTGCATTAGTTATGAGAAGTAGGTTTTCTCAGGCAGGATTCGAAAGCTGAATGCACAAACGTTCAAACTGTCACCGAATGGGGAGACGAATAGAGTGCTGTTACAGGAGGCCGAGAACTGGGCGTTAGATGTGTTTTTGCGGGAAGTACCGCCGGATATGTCACGTCGGGTGCGAACGGAGAATCCCAGTGTTCTTGCTGTGGCTCTAAGGATTGTCACATACTTGTAGGAGGTATATTATGCGACGAAGCAAAGGGTGGAGCATAAAGTTCTGGCAGTGGAAATTAAGTGTTTTGGTTGTGGCCAGGTAGCGCATATTAGGAGGCATTGTCAGCGTCAGTTGCGGTGTTGCTCATGTGAGAAAATTGATCACTGGGCAGTGAACTGCAGGAGTAAAAGTAGGAGGCAACCTCGGCGACAGCAGCCGTTAAACGAGAATGGGACTGCTTCAACCGTCGGAGGGCGGTCCCAATGAAATTTGGTAATGCGCTTGTAGGTTCACAGACGGAATGATGCGTATTAGGCTTGGTGAACGGAAGGGAACAGAGGTTTCTGGTTGACAAGGGGGCACACGTGTCTGTAGTCCTGGTTAGCAGGAGAAGGCTTGAGCCACCACGTCATAGGTTACTTGTGGTGGGGCATAATAAAGTGGAGTCATTGGGTACGACGGTACTTCAATTTGTGATCGCAGGAACTAAGTTTAGTGAGCAGACAGAGTTGTTACCACGTGTGGGTGAGGGGTATTCGGTGATTCTCGGTCTGGACTTCCTTGACAAACACCGTGCTAATATATATCTTTGGCAACAAACAGTGGAACGATGTTTTGCATGGGAGAAACGGTTGCAAATGGACGAATGTCGCAAGGCGCACTTAACGCGATGGTGACGCCGGCTAAACTGCGAACGGATTCATTATAGGTCGATCGGCAGGATAACATACCGACAGGTACAGGGAAGTTAGTCTGGGTTTCGATAAATACGGACTTACCAAAGGATACGTTGTACAAGGTGGAGCCACTTTCGAGTAATGAGGAGTTGAATAATTCGCACTGTTTTGTGCGGAGGAGTTTAGCTCACACAAGTTATGTGGGAGGAGATTATAGGGTTCCTGTTAAGTATAGATAACTTCGGCAGAGCGGATTTTAGCATGTCGAAAGGGTTGTTACTGGCGACATTGGGGTTTTTTGATGAAGATGACCTCGATAGGGAGGATTTAGAGGCGAGTCATAAGCAAAACGTCGATGCAGCGCAGATGAGCGAAAAATTACAGCATTTGCTTGGAGACGACAGGGTCGCGTTGGAGGAATTGTTATAGACATTTAGCGATTTATTCGGAGCGGAGGGTAGGTTACTGGCAACACCGATTACGAAGCATCACATACCAACGGAGGATAATACATTAGTGTTTATGAAACCACATAGGGTAGCACGTCACATGCAACCGCTGCTAGAGGAGTTTATAGAACAACAACTACGGGATTGAATCATAGAGCATAGCGATAGTCCTTATTCAAGCGATGTAGTTTTCGTACCTAAGAAGTCAGTGGATGGTACAAGGAAATATAGGTTTTGTTGTGATTATAGGTTTCTGAATGCGGAAACCATTTCGGACGCATATCCGATTCCGAATATCACGGACACATTGGATAATCTGGGACAATGTAAGTATTTTACGACGATGAAGTTACGAAGTGGACACCACCAGTTGGAAGTAGCGCCAGAGGCTAGGGCAAAGACAGCTTTTACTGTTCCTGAGGGACACTATCAGTATATACGTATGCCGTTCGGGTTGAAGAATGCACCGGTCACTTTTTTTCGATTGTTAGATGGGATTTTAAGGGGATTGAAACCAAAGACATGTATGGTTTACCTAAATGACATTATAGTATTTTCGAAGGATATACCAGAACATGTATCGCGTTTAAGAGAAGTCCTTAGGAGATTGCGGTTGGCACGGTTAACATTAAGATTAGAAAAATGTAACTTTGCGCAGACGCAGGTCAAATATTTAGATCATGCAGTCATTGAAAAATGGGTTCAAACCGATCCTCGGTTAACAGAGGCAGTTCAAAATTACAATCGTATATTGGGTTATGTTCATATCGTAAATTTGTAAAAGATTTTTCTAAAATAGTCGAGCTGTTAACAAAGCTTTTAAAGAAAGGGGTTAAATTGCAATGTATGCAGGAATGCCAGCAAGCATTTGATAGGATTAAAAATCAGATTAGTTTCTGATCCGGTGTTGGTGTTTCCGAATTTTGAAGAAGACTTCATCTTATCATGTGACGCTTCAAATGACGCAGTAGGATGTGTTCTGGGGCAAATGGCAAAGGGACAGGAGCATCTGGTGGCGTATGCTTCCAGACAGTTAAATAGGCAGAGCGGAGTTATTCCACAACGGAAAAGGAGATGTTGGCTGTAATATACGGAGTAACGTAGTTTCGTTGTTACCTTTATGGCAGGAAGTTTAAGGTCGTGACAGATCATGCGGTTTGAGATGGCTTCTGCGACTCAAGGATCCTTCTAGTCGGTTAACACGGTGGGCTCTAAAATTAAGTGAGTTTGACTTTGAAGTAATTCATAAGCCAGGGAAGAAACACGGGAATGCAGATGCATTAAGTCGCAAGTTAGACGTATTAGAAGGAATGGCAAAGGGCACAAGCAGAGGATGAGGAGTGCCAGGGTTTTAGAACTCAACCACATTTCATTGTGGAGGGAAATTTGTTGTGTGGAGTTACCAGGTGTGGACCACAGTTAGTGGTACCAAAGAGTTTGAGACAGGAGGTCGTAAAGCAGGCCCATGATCATGTGCTTTCAGGGCATGGGGGTCGTCGAGCAACGGAAAGACGAGTAGCAGAACGATTTTGGTGGCGCACACGGAGAAGGAATGTGGAACAATTGTAGCAAATTGTGCACCGTGTGCACAGTGAGCAGGTGTGACACGAGCAAGAATTCCATTGCAACGGTTACCAGACGCTTCGAAACCTTTCGAGTTTATCGGGCTAGATATCTGCAGGCCATACGACAAAACACCGGCAGTCAATCGTTACGTTTTAACTGTAATTGGTCACTTTTCGCGGTTTCTAGCAATGGTCGCAATAGCAGACCAACAGGCAAGTACGGTAGCACAAGCTTTAGTCAGTAACTAGTTATTGAAGTTTGGGGTGCCTGATACTATAATTACGGATCAGGGAACGAACTTCATGTCCGAATTAATGACACAGTTGTGTAGGTTATTGAGAATTAAAAAATTATGGACCAGGCGAATGGGAGAACGGAGAGAGTACATAAGACAATTTCAAAAATGCTAAGTTATTATGTGAATGGAAACTGAGACGTTTATCTTCCGTACATGGTATCGAGTTATAGCACCAAATACATTCGGGGGGGGGGGGGGGGGGGGCGGAATATCACCGTTCGAGGTGGTCTATGGAAGAAAGATGCCATCACCGTTTGAAGTTCTATGTCCTAAATCGGGAGCTAAAGGGTACGCTATGAGGAAATTTGCACGGACAATACGGGAAGTCTGGAAGAGGGTACAGAAGGCCAATACGAAAGTGTTGGAAAGGCAGGAAGAACAGAATAAGCGGTTGGGACCTTTACCACAGTAGAGGGTAGGTCAATGGGTACTGACCACGAATCCATATACACCTAAGGGAGAGACGAAAAAATTCTTGGCGAAGTACCACGGACCATACTAAGTTGTGGAGATGACTTCGCCTGTAAATGTTAAAGTGCAGCTGCCAACAAAAATATCCGTTATCCACGAAAGTAGAGTAAATACTTTTAAAGGAATGGTGGAAGGAATACCTCAATTACAAGGAAGTGACCCAATTGCAGAGGCTAGGCAAAGCAAACAGAAGAAGAAGGTCGTGGCGGAGGGACAACAGCGGATGCATAGCGTTCCGTATGCGTTACGGGCACAGAGGGAGTAAATTATTATATGTGTAATATATTATGTAAATTATTATATGTGTAATATATTTTGTTTCCTCAGGGAGTCACACCTAGTGATACGTGGCTGGCGACCACGGGGCCCCGAGCTGAGTCCTGGCATTGCTTCCACTTACTTATGCCAGGCTCCTCACTTTTATCTTTCCCATCTGGCCACCCTCGGCCAGCTCTTGTTCTTTTCCGACCCTGACGCTATTAGGTTTCGAGGGCTAGGGGTCTTTCATTTTCCAACCTATACTTCTCATGCAGCGTCTGACCCGGAGCGGGCGGCTGCAAAAGGCGTCTGTATCCCATGTTAGGGGCGGCCTCCAGAACTGCGGAAGGCAACGGAATACCACCGCAGATTATCTTCCCTGCATAATGCAGTCTCCATTTTATGCACAAAAAATGGCTTCCTCTCATGTTAAATCAGTGTCCGGAGGTAAAATAGTCCCCCATTCGGATCTCCGGGGGGGGGGGGGGGGGGGGGACGACAACTTGAAAGGAGGCAAAAAATCAAAACGAGAATTGGTACCTGGAATGTCAGAACTCTGCTACAAGCAGGAAATCTAGAAAACCTTAAAAGAGAGATGGAAAAGAATCATATGGACCTCGTAGGAGTTGCTGAGGTAAGATGGAATGGACACGGAGAGTTGCAGTCAGATGAATATGTATTCTACTACTCAGGAGGAGAAGTAAAAGGAATTAATGGAGTAGGAATGATTATGACAAAGGAATTGGCTAAATGTGTGGAATATGAAGACTATGCAAATGATCGGGTTATTGGTGTAAGGCTGAAAGGAGCACAAAAAGATTTACTGATTGTCCAGGTGTATATGCCAACTTCAGAACATGATGACCAAATTGTAGAGGAAACGTGCAATGTAATAGAGAGAATAATGGACGAAAATAAAAAATGCTGCAAAATAGTAATGGGAGACTGGAACGCCATTGTGGGAGAAGGGAAACATAGTAGGCAGTCATGGTCTTGGAAAGAGAAATGACAGGGGTGAATGGTTAATTGACTTCTGCAGGGAAAGGCAGCTGATAGCGGCAAACACATGGTTCAAGAACCATAAGAGGAGGCTCTACACTTGGAAATCACCAAGGGATAAATACAGAAACCAAATCGATTTTATACTGGAGAAGAAAGATACAGGAATGGAATCAAGAAGGTGCACACATTACCAGGTGCAGATATTAATAGTGACCACAACTTACGACAGAAATAGAAATAAGAATGAAAAAACTGAAAAAGGCGACAATGGTGAAGAAGTGGGATTTAGAGAAGATAAGGTCCAACAAAGAACAAATTACAGAAATGCTGTCTCGGGACTTTCTAAACACATTACGAGACAAAGAAGCACCTGATAATGCCAACGAGTAGTGCAATATGGTGAAAGAAGGAATCATTAAAGCAGGACAGCAAAATATAGGATATGTAAAAGTGAAAAGGTCAAAAAAACCATGGGTCACACAAGAAATGATTTCCAAGATGGAGGAGAGAAGAAAATTGAAAAACAAGAACACTGAAGATGCAAGAAAGATATACCGAAGGTTAAATAACGAACTGCGAAGAGAAACAGAGCAGGCTAGGAAAAAATAGCTAAAAGAGGAATGTGATGAAATTGAAGAAGTGGACAGGAAGGGAAGATACGACTTACTATACCACAGAGTAAAGACTATGACATGGGAACAAAACAGAGCAGGAAGTGCTACTATGGAAATTTTGAGTAAAGACGAAGAGGTAGTGTACAAAGATCGTGACGATGTCCTCCAGAGATGGGAAGAATATATAAAAGAGCTATATGACACAAATAGCAAACCAGAAACTCTGGAACTTGAATCACACAACAGTGTAAGTGATGAAGAGAAAGGACCGACCATCATAATAGAAGAAGTAAAGTCTGCCATTGCTGCAATGAAAAATGGCAAAGCAGTAGGTACAGATACAATACCGGGAGAAATACTAAAATGCTTGAACCACAATGGAATAAGAGAAATATTGAGGTTATGTAATGAAATATATGACAGTGGTGAATGGCCTGAGGACTTTTTGACAACAGTAATGATTCCATTACCGAAAACACAGGGAACCAAGAAATGCAACGAGCACAGGATAATCAGCCTCATTTCACATGCAGCCAAAGTGATGTTAAGAATAATTAATAAAAGACTTGAAAAAGTAATAGAGGAGAATCTCGGCGAGGAGTAGTTTGGCTTTAGACGGAATACAGGCACCAGAGATGCAATAGGGCTCCTACGAATCTTGGGAGAAAGGTTTATTGAAAAAGGAAGAGACCTATATATGGGCTCCATAGATTTAGAAAAGGCATTTGACAATGTGGTTTGGGACAAGCTGGCGACTATTATGAGGGAAAAGAGAGTGGACTGGAAAACCAGAAGACTTATAAACTCATTATACCTTAATCAAAAAGTTTCAGTTAAAGTGAGAGGAGAAAGTACAAACTGGATCAGACTAGGGAAAGAAGTAAGACAAGGATGCTGTTTATCACCTACTCTTTTCAACCTGTACTTGGAAAATATGATTGACCAATGCTCATTAGATGACAAAGGAGTAGAAATTGGAGGAAGAAGAGTAGGGTGCTTGAGATTTGCTGATGAGGTGGTCCTTCTAGCCACAGGGGAAAAAGAATTACAGGATTTGGTGGACATCATTGCAACTAACAGAAAAAAATATGGAATGAAAATTAACACAAATAAAACAAAAGTATTGGCAATAGGAGGAAATAAGGAAATAAAAATTGTGCTGAATGGAGAAACACTAGAACAGGTGCAAAATTTTAAGTATCTTGGAATCAGGATAGACACCGACTGGAAGTGCACTACAGAAATTAAAACAAGGATAGCAACGGCAAAAGAGGCGTTTTATAAGAAAAGGAGAATCTTCTGCAGCGACCTGGACAGAGAACTCAGAAAGAGACCCATAAAGTGTCTTGTATGGAGTGTTCTTCTATATGGCGCCGAAACATGGACTATGAGGAAAAAAGACAGAGAAAGGCTGGATGCTTTTGAGATCTGGACATGGCGGAAGATGGAAAGAGTAAGTTGGATGGACAGAGTAAAAAATGAAGAGGTACTGAGAAGAGTGGGAGAGAAAAGACAGTTACTAGATGTAATAAAGAGAAGAAAAAGAAATTGGATTGGGCATATATTAAGATAGAATGACGGACTGATAAAAACAGTTTTACAAGTTATGTAGAAGGGAAAAGGAAGCGAGGAAGGAAGAGATTCCAGATACTGGATGACATGATGGACGGTACAATTTCCTTAAGAAGGAAGCAATGGATCGCAGAAAATGGAGAGGTAAAGGACCTGCTAATATAGCAGATAACTGATGATGATGAATATATTTTGTGTTTTTGTATCAAGGGATAGTTTGCGTTTTTTGTGTTTCGGTGGGTCAGATAGTAGTTGTGCTTTTCTTGTTTGTTGTTTTAGTTTTGTCATTGTACGGGAGACTATTTTCAGAGAATTCGTTAGGGACGGAGTGTGCTATCGGGAATTTTTGAGGCTGTCGTACGATGTTGTGGTAACTTGTAGTGGAAAAGAGGTGGTGCAAGCATGTTCGTTCCTTTTCTTCACAGGGTTAGTACGTATGTGGACGTGCTGGATGATAGCCACGGGGATGCTGATCTGTGGTCACAGCGGCGGAGCCGGACATCAACGGATAACGATCCAGACCTTGCAGTCGGGAGTACTGTATTCACTGCAGCCAGATGTATTAGTAACAAGTCATAAGCGGTCGTTGCGAACAACAATAGAGGTATGGAAGATCAACAATGAAGTACGGAAATTACTGGAATCGTTCTCGGAACTGTATACCGAGGGGGAAAGGAATCACATATTAAAAGAAGTGCAAGGGGGATATCAAGAATTAAAGTTGACTTATGGTAAACTGAGGGAGCAGTTGTCTCGTTTTGTGGAGAGAGTGCCACAGGCGGTAACTAGGCGCAAGAGGGGATGGATAAAAGCAGGGGGAAAGATAATGAAAACGGTGCTCAGGACAGCGGATGACGATGATGTCTGAGCACTGAATGAATCAGTAATGCAGGTGGAGCAAGCAGTCAGTGAGGTTAGAGGAACCGTAGAGTGGCACGCAACACGCTTGTCAAGCCTGGAAACGAGGGTCTTGAATAATACCAAGCTCATACAAACTTTAGCAGAGAAGTTGACTCGATACGTGGGAGAGACATGGGATATTATAAATAGCAATTTAGAGATGCTGCAGAAACGATTAAACATATTGGATGGTAAGTTGGCTGTTACCAGGTTGCTCAGGGCATTAGCAGATAGATTAAGTGACGCATGCACAGAAGTTAGGATGTTACAGGAAGCAGCATATTGCATGGGGGCTTAATTAAAATAAAATGCAAATAATATTTTAAATTTTTTGTATTTGAATGTTCGTTTACAAAGTCTCGTAAACGGTTGGCCCTGAATAGTATTATTACGCTATCTGACTGCATAGAACAATAACAAAGAATGAAATGGAAATTTTCATTAACACAATTAATTAATTAAGTCCCCAGCAACTATAAAACCTACGAAACCAAAGCACAAGTGTAACTGTTCTGTGTGTGGGAATATGACTCAACGTACGTATCTGGCACGGTTCTTCTTCAACAACACAAGAAATTTTAAATATCATTTATACTGAATTAATTAAAGGAAATAGAAATACCATAATTACTCAAGAAAACCAGAATTACACTCTAATCCCAGAACACAAGCCAGATGCTTTGTTGACTGAACCTGTAATGAAGCATTATTTACGACATTAAATAATGAACAATAAATCAAGTTTCGTTACCTTCATATATTGACCAAAATCACTCTAATCATTACAATATATCTCCACACCGACTCGCTATTACCACATCTCAACAAGAACTTTTCAGTATCACATCTCAGCAAGCACTCCCTACTAGCACATCTCAACAAACACTCTCTGCCACGAGTTCTTAACAAGCACTGACTACCACGAGCTCTCCCCAAGCACTGCCCACTACGACATCTCAATAATCACTGCCAGTGGAGGCGGCGGAACAATACTCTCTAGCGCGATCTCTGGCGCTGTGGCTCAGTGTAGCCACCTTTCATATGCCCTTCCTCCACGGGCTAGAATTTGATGGTATTTTTTGCCAGCATTGGTGGTGAAAATACCACCAAATTCGTCAAAAAAATACAGACAAAAATAAAAGATAATATTAATGCGTAAATATCATATAACTAGATAAAATTTTGGCTTTGCACTGACCTTTCAATAACCTAATATATAAAATACAGTAAGCAATACAAATTCTTTCATACATGTGACTTTACATAATAGTTTACACAAGTATTATGTGGTTAAACAGTTCAATCAATAGCGTCAGCAATGACGAATATGTGCAGGTAAGAGTCTCATAACTTTTCACAAACAGTAATACACAAAAAATCAGTTTATACAAATATTCACATAAACGCTTTCCATAGCCCAAGAAACAAGTAGTTGACAGTTCCAGCAGTAGCACCCAGCAATGGTCAACAGGTGCAAAAACCAACAAGTGACATTTTTTCAGTAGAAACAGTCCATCAGTGGCACCCAGTAATGTTGAGCAGGTGCAGACATCAACAAGTAACACCATTTCAGTGCCCGCATCTCGTGGTCGTGCGGTAGCGTTCTCGCTTCCCACGCCCGGGTTCCCGGGTTCGATTCCCGGCGGGGTCAGGGATTTTCTCTGCCTCGTGATGGCTGGGTGTTGTGTGCTGTCCTTAGGTTAGTTAGGTTTAAGTAGTTCTAAGTTCTAGGGGACTTATGACCACAGCAGTTGAGTCCCATAGTGCTCAGAGCCATTTGAACCATTTTTTGAACCATTTCAGTATAAGCAGTTCCATTAGTGGCACCAGCAATGTTGAGCAGGTGCACACAGCAACAGGTGACATCTTTTCAGTAGAAGCAGTCCATCAGTGGCACCCAGCAACGTTGAGCAGGTGCAGACATCAACAAGTAACACCATTTCGAGAAGCAGTCCATCAGTGGCACCCAGTAATGTTGACCAGGTGCTGACCGCAGTCCATAAAATTCACTATCACTAATCACACTGTTCATCAGCAGAAATTAAACATGTCCTAGTGGCACCAATCATGTAGAAAAAGTGCAAATAACAGTTCATAATATTCCCTATCACTAATCACACAGTTCATCAGCAGAAATTAAACATGTCCAGGTGGCATCCACCATGTTGAAAAGTGCAGCACCATCACTAATCAGACAGTTCAGGCATGAACAATAGTTTGAATACACATACAATGCTTTTACACTACACATACAAATCATAACAAACACACAAATGATATCAGATAATTGTCCTATTAACTATTACAATACACAAATACCAGTAAACCTAGAATATTTATGGGTGTCAGTGCAAGACACAACAACAAGTAAAATAATATTTAGGAGATAGGTTGGGATCACTTCTCTGGGATTATAAAAGGAAAACACACAAAACACACTCACTCATCTTTCATCCACATTTAGTGCTACTGTGTAGTTCAATAGTGTTAACTGTGTAAATGCAATTCTGTCAAAATTTTATGTTCATCATGTGTATCAAGTAGTAGTGGCAGCAATGTATAACAGTCAATAATAGTTAGTCAACGTCATAGTCATCATGTCAAGACCAATGTTTGCCAAGCCAGATCAAAATGTACGGTTGCTGAACAACTGTCAGTGAGCCAAGATATGCAAATGCTTCCTCTCTCCAAAAAAAAAGTATA